>NC_079335.1:0-359009 GCF_029582105.1 Oenanthe melanoleuca | reverse complement strand
GGGGACACTCTGGTGACACTTTGGTGACCCTTGGGGACCCTCACCTTTCTCCAGGCCGCGCAGCAGCCGCTGGCAGCGCTGGGCACACCCTGGTGACACTTTGGGACACCCTGGGGACACTCTGGTGACACTTTGGTGACCCTTGGGGACCCTCACCTTTCTCCAGGCCGCGCAGCAGCCGCTGGCAGCGCTGGGCACACCCTGGTGACACTTTGGGACACTCTGGTGACACTTGGTGACCCTTGGGGACCCTCACCTTTCTCCAGGCCGCGCAGCAGCCGCTGGCAGCGCTCCACACACGCGCCGTGCTCGCGCTGCAGCCGCAGCCGCTCCTCGGGCGGGAAGCGCGCCGCGCCCTCGCTGTCCCGCAGGAACCGCTGCCAGCGCCGCTCCAGCCCCGCCAGCGCCTGCCGCGCCTCCTCGGGGGGCAGCGCGCCCACCTGGGGACACGGCTCAGCGCGGGGGCACCCAGCCAGGGCGGGGACCCCCCGGGACTAACTGGGACCCCTGGGACCACCCCCAGCCAGGGCGGGGACCCCCCGGGACAAACTGGGGACCCCTGGGACCACCCTGGGACCACCCCCAGCCAGGGCGGGGACACCCCGGGACAAACTGGGACCCCTGGGACCACCCTGAGCCACACTGGGACCCCTGGGACCACGCTGGGATCACCCTGGGACCACGCTGGGACCACCCCCAGGCAGGGTGGGGACACCCCCCGAGACAAACTGGGGAGCCCTGGGACCACCCCGAGTAATGCTGGGGACCCCCCCAAATCACACTGGGACCCCCCCAAAACATCCCGAGACAAACTGGGGACCCCCGAATCACACTGGGACCCCCTGAGCCACACTGGGACCACCCTGAGTCACACTGGGACCCCCAAAACCATCCCCAGACCGAGTGGGGACCCTCCTCTGAGACAAACTGGGGACCCCCGAATCACACTGGCACCCCTGGGACCACCCTGAGTGACACTGGGGATCCCCCGAAGCCAAACTGGGGACCCCTGGGACCACCATGAGACAGGTTGGGACCACCCCTAAAGCCACCCTGGGATCAACCCAAGCCAGGCTGGGACCCCCTAAGCCCCACCACAGACCCCTCAAGCCCCACTGGGACACCCCCAGCCCCGCTGTGTCCCCCCCCAGCCCCACTGTGTCCCCCCCCAGCCCCATTGGGGACCCCCCAGCCCCCTTGGTGACCCCCCCAGCCCCATTGGGGACCCCCCCAGCCCCCTTGGGTGCCCCCCCCGCACTGACCGTGGCCGGGGTCCAGCCCTGCAGCCGCTGCATGTCCCGGCTCAGCTCCTGCCAGGCGTGGAGGCTGCGCAGGTCCCGCTGCAGCTCCTCCCACAGCTCCTGCAGCTGCTGGTGCTCGGCCTCCAGCCTGGGCACCCCGAAAAACCGGGGGGTCAGGGGGGGATCAGCCAGAAAAAAACGGGGGTTCAGGGGGGGAATCACCCAAAAAAAAATAGGGGTTCGGGGGGGGGATCAGCCAGAAAAAATAGGGGGTCGGGGGGGAATCACCCAAAAACACGGGGGTCAGGGGGGGATCACCCAAAAAAAAACGGGGGGTCGTGGGGGGAGAGTCACCAAAAAAAAACAGGGGTTCGGGGGGGGGAATCACCAAAAAAAACGGGGGGTCGGGGGGGGGGGAATCACCCAAAAACACGGGGGGTCGGGGGGGGGGGAATCACCCAAAAACACGGGGGTCAGGGGGGGATCACCCAGAAAAAATGGGGGTTCAGGGGGGAATCACCCAAAAATGAAGGGTTTGAGGTGACAATCCCCCAAAAAGAGGGGTGCAGGGTGACAATCCCCAAAATGAGGGGTTCAAGGGTGATAATCCCCCAAGAGAAGAGGTTCAGGATGACAGGGACCCCCAAATTGAGGGGATCGGGGTGACCATCCCCACCGGAGACCCCCAAATTGAGGGATTTGGGTGACAATCCCCATCTGGGACCCCCAAATCAGGGGTTCAGGGTGACAGGCACCCCCAAATCAGGGGTTTTGGGTGACAATCCCCATCTGGGACCCCAAAATCAGGGGTTCGGGGTGACAGGGACCCCCAAATCAGGGGTTCTGGGGTGACAATCCCCATCTGGGAGCCCCAAATCAGGGGTTCGGGGTGACAGGCACCCCCAAATTGAGGGGTTTGGGTGACAATCCCCATCTGGGACCCCCAAAAACAGGGATTCAGGGTGACAATCCCCATCTGGGACCCCCAAATGAGGGGTTCAGGGTGACAGGCACCCCCAGATGAGGGGTTCAGGATGACAGGCACCCCCAGACGAGGGGCTCGGGGCGCTCCCCACCTCTTGACGGCCTCCAGCGCCTCGGGGTTGGGCGGGGGCAGCAGGAAACAGACGGAGGGGAGCGAGGCCTCGGCGCCGCCCGCGCTGCGCACCCGCCACTGCCGCGGCTGGGTGTGGCTCAGGAGAGTCCAGGGCTCGTTCTTGTGCACGGTCACCTGGGGGGGGGACACAGCGGGGTCACCTGTGCGCCCCCAAACCCACCTGTGCGCCCCCAAACCCACCAGGGACACCCCGGAATCCCCAGTGTCCCCAAATCCCCAGTGTCCCCCAATCCCCAGTGTCCCCCCTGCGAGTGGCTGAGCAGAGCCCAGGGCTCATTCTTGTGCACGGTCACCTGGGGGGGGACACAGCGGGGTCACCTGTGCGCCCCCAAACCCACCAGGGACACCCCGGAATCCCCAGTGTCCCCACAATCCCAGTGTCCCCCCCAGCTGAGCAGAGCCCAGGGCTCGTTCTTGTGCACGGTCACCTGGGGGGGACAGGGGGGTCACCTGTGCGCCCCCAAACCCACCTGTGCGCCCCCAAAATCACCAGGGACACCCCAGAATACCCAGAGACACCCTGAAATCCCCAGTGTCCCCAAATCCCCAGTGTCCCCCAATCCCCAGTGTCCCCACAATCCCCAGTGTCCCCCAATCCCCAGTGTCCCCACAATCCCCAGTGTCCCCCAATCCCCAGTGTCCCCCAATCTCCAGTGTCCCCAAATCCCCAGTGTCCCCACAATCCCCAGTGTCCCCCAATCCCCAGTGTCCCCCGATCCCCAGTGTCCCCCGATCCCCAGTGTCCCCCCTGCGAGTGGCTCAGCAGAGCCCAGGGCTCGTTCTTGTGCACGGTCACCTGGGGGGGACAGGGGGGTCAGGTGTGCGCACCCCCAAATCCTCTGGGACACCTCGGAATCCCCAGAGACCCCCGGAATTCAACAGGGACACCCCAAACCCTCCGTGATCCCCCAAATCCCCAGTGTCCCCCCCACACTGCCCAGGGTAATCCCCAAGGACCTCCTGTAATCCGCAGGGTCCCCCCAAACTCCGCAGAGCGCCTCCAAACCCCCCGAGCCCCCCACATTCCCCAGAGCCCCCCAACACTCCCTAAGCCCCCCACGTTCCCCAATCTCCCCAGATCCCCAGAGTCCCCCAAATCCCCAGCGCCTCCCACATTCCCAGAGCCCCCCCAAACCCCCTGAGCCCCCCAGACCCCCTGAGCCCCCTAAAACCCCCAAACCCCCTGAGCCCCCCCCGAGCCCCCCCAAATCCCCACCTCCATCTGCCTGTAGTCGCACACGGCCCTGCAGAGCCCCCCAAATCCCTCGTGGCCCCCAAACCCCTCGAGCCCCCCCAAACCCCCATAGCCCCCCCACAGCCCCCCAAACCCCCCGAGCCCCCCAAATCCCCACCTCCATCTGCCTGTAGTCGCACACGGCCCGCAGGGGGGGCCGCCCCTGCAGGGGGGTCTCGGGGCTCCGCGGTTTCAGCTGCACGACGCCCCCGGCCCGGCGGGACAGAGCCCCCAGCTGCGCCCCCAGATCCGCCAGCTGCTCCTTCTGCTCCTGGGGGGCGGGGGGGCCTCAGCACGGGGGGCAGGGGGGTCCCAGGGGAGTGGGGAGGGGAGGGAGCGGGTCTGGGGGTCACTGTGGGGGTCACTGTGGGGTCTGGGGGTCACTCTGGGGGTTCCCTGGGGGTCTGGGGGTCACTCTGGGGGTCACTCTGGGGGTCCCCTGGGGGTCTGGGGGTCACTGTGGGGGTCACTCTGGGGTCTGGGGGTCACTGTGGGGGTTCCCTGGGGGTCTGGGGGTCACTGTGGGGGTTCCCTCACATTCTGGGGGTCGTTCTGGGGGTCCCCCCGGGTTTGAGGGTCACTCTAGGGGTCACTGTGGGGCCTGGGGATCACTCTGGGGGTTCCCTCGGGTTCTGGGGGTCACTGTGGAGTCTGGGGGTCACTGTGAGGTCACTGTGGGGTCTGGGGGTCACTGTGGGGGTCCCCTGGGGGTCTGGGGGTCACTGTGGGGTCTGGGGGTCACTCTGGGGTCACTGTGGGGGTCCCCTGGGCGTCTGGTCGTCACTGTGGGGGTTCCCTGGGGGGTCTGGGGGGTCACTGTGGGGGTCCCCCCACTCTCTGGGGGTCACTGTGGGGGTTCCCTCACGTTCTGGGGGTCACTGTGGGGCTCCCCCCGGGTTTGGGGGTCACTCTGGGGGTTCCCTCACATTCTGGGGGTCATTCTGGGGGTCTCCCCGGGTTTGAGGGTCACTCTGGGGGTCACTGTGGGGGTCCCTCCAGGTTCTAGGGGTCACTGTGGGGCCTGTAGGTCACAGTGGGGTCACTCTGGGGGTCACTCTGAGGGTCACAGTGGGGTCTCCCGGGGTCCCCCCTCCCGGGGGTCACAGTAGTGTCACTCTGGGGTCACTCTGGGGTCTCAGTGGGGTCTGGGTGTCACAGTGGGGTCACAGTGAGGTCCCCCCAGGGTGCCCCCTCCCGGGGGTCGCAGCGGTGTCACTGTTGGGTCTGGGTGTCACTGTGGTGTCTCAGTGGGGTCTGGGTGTCACTGTGCTGTCACCCCGGGGTCTGGGGGTCACTCTGGGGTCTCAGTGGGCTCTGGGTGTCACGGTGCTGTCTCAGTGGGGTCACTGTGGGTGTCACGGTGCTGTCCCCCCGGGTCCCCCCGGGTCCCTCACCCCCAGGTCCTGCAGCAGGTCCTCCAGGCGCGTGGCCGTGGTGCCGCGGTCGCAGCTGAACTTCCTGCGCATCGACTCGTCCGTGCGGCGCAGCTGCTGCTGCAGCGCCCCCACCTCCGAGAAGAACTGCGGGCAGGGGCAGAACGGGGGTCAGCGGGGGTCAGGGGGGGTCAGGGGGCAGCAGGGGGTCAGGGGGTCAGTGGGGGGTCAGCAGGGGGGTCAGGGGTCAGCAGGGGGCAGAACGGGGGCAGGGGTCAGCGGGGGGTCAGGGGGTCAGTATGGGGGGTCAGGGGTCAGCGGGGGGTCGGGGGGCAGTGGGGGCCAGGGGTCAGCAGGGGGCAGAACGGGGGCAGGGGTCAGCGGGGGGTCAGGGGGTCAGTGCGGGGTCAGGGGGGGTCAGGGGGCAGCAGGGGGGTCAGCGGGGGGTCAGGGGGGCAGAACGGGGGGCAGGGGTCAGCGGGGGGGTCAGGGGGTCAGGGGTCAGTGGGGGGTCAGGGGGTCAGGGGTCAGTGGGGGGTCAGCAGGGCGGTCAGGGGTCAGTGGTCAGTGGGGGTCAGCAGGGGGTCAGGGGGTCAGCATGGGGGTCAGAGGGGCAGAACGGGGGTCAGCAGGGGGTCAGGGGGTCAGTATGGGGGGGTCAGCAGGGGGGCCAAAAGGTCCCAGAGGTCAGCAGGGGGGTCAGCGGGGCAGTGGGGGTCAGGGGTCATTGCGGGGTCAGGGGTCACTCTGGGGGTCAGCAGGGGGGCCAAAGAGTCCCAGGGGTCAGCAGGGGGATCAGGGGTCATTGTGGGGGTCAGGGGTCAGTGGGGGGGTCAGCGGGGTCAGAATGGGGAGGTCAGGGGGGCAGTGGGGGGGTCAGCAGGGGGTCAGGGGTCATTGTAGGGGTCAGGGGTCAGCAGGGTGTGTCAGGGGTCTCAGGGGTCACTGTGGGGGGCGTCAGGGGTCAGCAGGGGGTCAGTATGGGTGGGTGTCCAGGGGTCAGTGCGGGGTCAGTGCGGGGTCAGGGGTCAGCAGGGGTCAGCAGGGGGTCAGTGGGTCAGCAGGGGGTCTCAGGGGTCGGGGGTCCCCCCCTCACCTGGAAGTAGGCGGTGTTCTCCCTCAGGTGCGTCTCCACGCAGCAGCAGAGCTGCAGCATCCAGCTCCACTGCGTCTGCAGCGCCGCCAGGAACGCCTGGGACAGGAGGGGACAGGTGGGCTGGGGCGGCACCTGGGCAGGTGGGGGTGGGCACCTGGGCACGCACCTGGGCACGAACCTGATCCACACCTGTGCACACACCTGTGCACGCACCTGTGCTCTCACCTGTGCACACACCTGTGCACACACCTGTGCCCTCACCTGTGCACACACCTGTGCCCTCACCTGTGCTCTCACCTGCGCCCTCACCTGTGCTCTCACCTGTGCACGCACCTGGGCACGCACCTGTGCCCTCACCTGTGCACACACCTGTGCACACACCTGTGCCCTCACCTGTGCCCTCACCTGTGCACACACCTGTGCCCTCACCTGTGCACACACCTGTGCCCTCACCTGTGCCCTCACCTGGGCATGCACCTGTGCCCTCACCTGGGCACACACCTGTGCACACACCTGTGCACACACCTGTGCCCTCACCTGTGCACACACCTGTGCCCTCACCTGTGCCCTCACCTGGGCACGCACCTGGGCACGCACCTGGGCACACGCCTGGGCAAACACCTGTGCCCTCACCTGTGCCCTCACCTGTGCACACACCTGTGCACACACCTGTGCTCTCACCTGTGCACACACCTGGGCACGCACCTGTGCTCTCACCTGAGCCCTCACCTGTGCCCTCACCTGTGCACGCACCTGGGCACGCACCTGTGCACACACCTGTGCACACACCTGGACACGCACCTGTGCCCTCACCTGTGCACACACCTGTGCACACACCTGGGCACGCACCTGTGCCCTCACCTGTGCTCTCACCTGTGCACACACCTGTGCTCTCACCTGTGCACGCACCTGGGCATGCACCTCTGCCCTCACCTGTGCTCTCACCTGCGCCCTCACCTGTGCTCTCACCTGCGCCCTCACCTGTGCTCTCACCTGTGCTCTCACCTGGGCACGCACCTCTGCCCTCACCTGAGCAGGTAGGGGTATGTGCACTCTCTCACCTGACCCTCACTTCGCCCTCACCTGCAGCCTCACCTGGGCAGGTACAGGGTGTGCACCCACCCTCACCTGACCCTCACCTACAGCTTCACCTGGGCAGGTAGGGGGTGTGCACCCTCACCTGTGCCTGCACCTGATCCACACCTGAACAGGTACGGGTGTGCACACACCCTCAACTACACCCTCACCTGGGCAGGTACAGGTGTGTGCACACCCTCACCTGCACCCTCACCTGCACCCTCACCTCACCTGAACAGGTACAGACGGGTGTGCACACCCTCATCTGTGCCCTCACCTGCACCCTCACCTGCATCCACACCTGAACAGGTATGGGGTGTGCACACAACCTCACCTACACCCTCACCTGCACAGGTACAGGTGTGTGCACCCCCTCACCTGTGCCCACACCTGACCCACACCTGCACAGGTACAGGCAGCCCCACCAGTGCCCCCTCCCCCATTCCCAGCCCCTCCCGACCCCCCTCCCCAGCCCCCAGCACCCCGGGGCGCCCCTCGGACTGTCCCAGCCCCTTCAGGGTCACCGAGACCCCCAGAGCCCTCAGCCCCCCCAGCCCCCCCACCCCCCATCCCCGCAGCCCCCCACCCCTCTCAGCCCCCCAGCCCCCCCGGCCCCACCTCCAGGGTCTGCGCCCCCGGGTGCTCCTCCCGCAGCAGCCGCTCCCCGGAGCTGCGCAGATCCTGCATGCGGCGCTCGCGCAGCTCCAGCTCCCGCATCAGCGCCTGGGGGCACGGGGAGGGGGCACAGGGAGAGGGGAGGGGGCACGGGGGAGAGGGGAGGGGGCACAGGGAGAGGGGAGGGGGCACAGGGAGGGGGCACGGGGGAGAGGGGAGGGGGCACAGGGGAGAGGGGAGGGGGCACAGGGGAGAGTGGAGGGGGCACAGGGGAGAGGGGAGGGGGCACAGGGAGGGGGCACAGGGGAGAGGGGAGGGTGGGAGGGCACAGGTAGGTGTGTGTGTCCATGGGTGTGTCCACTGGAGCAGCTGTGTCTGCCCATCCCCGTGTCCATCCCCGTGTCCATCCCCGTGTCCATCCCCATGCCCATCCCCATGTCCATGTCCATCCCTATGCCCGTGCGGTGTCCATGTTGCGTCCATCCCCATGTCCATCCCTGTGTCCATCCTTGTGTCCATCCCCATGTCCATCCCATGTCCATCCCCAACCCTGTGTCCCTCCCCATGTCCCTTCCCGTGTCCATCCCGTGTCCCCCCCGTGTCCACCCCCTTGTCCATCCCCATGCCCATCTCTCTGTCCGTGTTGTGTCCCCCCCGTGTCCCCCCTGTGTCCCCCCGTGTCCATCCCTGTACCCATGCTGTGTCCATTTCCATCCCCGTGTCCATCCCCCTCCCCCGTGTCCCGGTGTCACTCCCCGTGTCCCCCCCGTGTCCCCGTGTCCCTCACCGAGTAGCTGTCCTTCTTGGCGGCCATGGCGGGGTTGTTGTGGCTCCAGTCGAAGCCCAGCTCCTCCTCCTCGCGCTCGCTCAGCCACAGCAGCTCCTTGGTGGCGGCGCTGACGAAGCCGTGCAGGCTCTCCAGGTGCAGCAGCCGCGCCTTGGACGAGTTCTGGGGACGGGATGGGGTGATGGGGGCTCACCCCGGACAGAGCCCACAGGCTCACCCAGAGCCCCCAAACCCACGGACCCCAAACCCTCACCCAGAGCCCCCAGCCCAACAGACCCCACACCCCACAGACAGAGCCCAAACCCTCACCCCAGAGCCCCCAAACCCACAGACCCCAAACCCTCACCCAGAGCCCCCAGCCCAACAGACCCCACACCATCACCCCACAGAGCCCAAACCCTCACCCCAGAGCCCCCAAACCCACAGACAGAGCCCAAACCCTCACCTAGATCCCCCAGCCCCACAGACCCCTCACCCCACAGACAGAGCCCAAACCCTCACCCAGAGCCCCCAAACCCACAGACACAGCCCAAACCCTCACCCAGAGCCCCCAGCCCCACAGACCCCACACCATCACCCCACAGAGCCCAAACCCTCACCCAGAGCCCCCATGGCCCAAACCCTCAACCCACAGACAGAGCCCAAACCCTCACCCCAGAGCCCCCATAGCCCAAACCCTCACCCCAGAGCCCCCACATTCTTCTCCCCACAGCCCCCACAGCCCAAACCCTCAGCTCCACACCCCACAGGCTCATCCCCTGTGCCCCCCCATCCTCCTCCCCACATCCCCCCCACGCCCACCCCTCCAGCACTGCACCCCCCTCCTGTCACACCCTCCCCCCTCCAGCAGGTCCCTCCCATGTCACCCCCTGCCAGACCCCTCAATCACACACCCCTCCCCCCACGCCCCCCAGCCCCCAGCCCCCAGCCCCATTCCCCCACGCCCCCCAGCCCCCAGCCCCATTTCCCCCCAGCCCCGTTCCCCCTCCCCCCAGCCCCGTTCCCCCTCCCCCCAGCCCCGTTCCCAGTCTCACCAGCAGCTTGGCGTACTGCAGCTCCAGCCTGCCCAGTCCCTCCCGGTACGCACCCACGGGGCCGGGGCCCAGCTGGCTCTGGGGGACCCCCAGACACCCCCGTCAGCGCCGGGAGCCCCCAGCCGCCCCTGCCCCCCACGAGGGGGGTTCCCTGGGGGCACCCAGAGCAAGGGCACAGCGGGGGAGGGGGGCAAGGGGGGGCTGTGGGGGGCAAACTGTCCCCAAACCACCCCCCCCCCCACCCTCCCACAGCCCCAGGAGCAGAGGGGGGGAGCCCTGGGGACCCCCAGAGCAGAACGAGGGGGGGCCAGGGTGGGACAGAGCAGAGGGAGCCCCGCGGGAAATGGGGAGCGGGGGAGGGGCAGCACGGGGGGACACCCTGGAGCAGAGTGGGAACAGCCCCAGAGGACCCCCGGGAGAGGGGGCCAGGACCAGGGGGTCCCCAGAACCCACGGGGTCCCCAGAATCCAGGGGGTCCCCAGAACCCAGGGGTCTCACCCTGTCACCCCCAGCACCAGGGGCTCCCCAGAACCCAGGGGTCTCACCCTGTCACCCCCAGCAGTAGAGGGTCCCCAGAATCCAGGGGGTCTCATCTTGTCAGCCCCAGAACCAGGTGATCCCCAAAACCCAGGGGTCTCACCTCATCACCCCCAGAGCCAGGGGATTCCCAGAGCCAGGGGTTTCCCAGCACCAGGGGGTCCCCAAAACCCAGGGGTCTCACCTGGTCACCCCCAGCCCCAGGTGCTCACCCCCTCCCCCCCATTCCCAGGGGTCTCTCTCCCCCCCATTCCCCAGTTTCTCTGTCTCCCCTCCCCTCCATCCCCCGGGGTCTCTCCCCCCACCCCGGGGTCCCCCCCATCCCCCGGGGTCCCCCCCGTTCCCCGGGGTCCCCCCCCACCCCGGGGTCCCCCTCACCTCGTCGGCCCGCGCCCGCTCCACCTTGCTCCGGAACTCCTCCACGGCGCGGTGCAGCCCGCGGTGCGCGCCCAGCTGCGTCTCCACGCTGGGCAGGTCCGCGCCCCACTCGCCCGCGGCCACTCGCCGCTGGTTCTCGTCCACCCAGGCCAGCAGCTCCTGCAGGTACCGCAGCGGGGCCTCGTCCGGCTCCGCCCGCCGCTGCCCCAACGTCGCTGTCGCTGTCGCTGTCGCTGTCGCCGCTGTCGCCGTCACCGGCGCCCCCGACTTGAGGCGCAGGTTGAACTCGGTGCGGATGGACACCAGGCGCTCGTGCAGCCGGTACACGCTGCGGGAGGGGCGGTCAGGGGGCGGGGGCGCGGGGGCGCGGGGGGGACGGGGGGCATGGGGGGCACGGGGGGCATGGGGGCGCATAGGGGGCACGGGGGGCACGGGGGACACGGGGGGCTTTGGGGGCACGGGGGCGCATAGGGGGCACGGGGGGCTTTGGGGGGTATGGGGGGCACGGGGGGCTTTGGGGGCACGGGGGGCTTTGGGGGGTATGGGGGGCACGGGGGACACGGGGGGCTTTGGGGGCATGGGGGCGCATAGGGGGCACGGGGGGATTTGGGGGCACGGGGGGCACGGGGGCAGGGGGCACGGGGGGTTTTGGGGGGCAATGAAGGGCTTTGGAGGGGACACGGGGGGCTTTGGGGGGCACAGGGAAGGACAGGAGGGGCTTTGGGGGGCGCAGGGGGACACGGGGGGCTTTGGGGGCACAGGGGGACACGGGGGGCTTTGGGGGCACGCGGGACCCCGCCCCTACCGGCGGTACATCTGCTCGCCCTGCGGGTGCCGCCCGTCCTTGAGGCTCTGCACGTCGTTGAACAGCAGCCGGATCATGGCGTCCGCCTTGTCCAGGTCCCGCTCCACCTCCGCCGCCTTCTGGGGAGCCTTCCCTGCCGCCAGCAGCCGGATGTCCTGGGGACACCGACAGGGACGTGGGACGGGGACAGGGACAGCGGACATAGGGACAGGGGGACAGGGACACCGACAGGGACGTGGGACGGGGACAGGGACAGGGACGTGGGACGGGGACAGGGACAGGGGACAGGGACATGGGGACAGGGACAGGGGACAGGGGACAGGGACAGGGGGACAGGGGACAGGGGACAGGGACAGGGACATGGGGACATGGGGACGGGGACAGGGGGACAGGGGACATGGGGACATGGGGACAGGGGGACAGGGACATGGGGACAGGAGGACAGGGGACAGGGACAAGGATGTGGGATGGGGACAAGGGACATGGGACGGGGACGGGGACATGGGACATAGGGACAGGTGGACAGGGGACAGAGGGACAGGGACATGAGGACATAGGGACAGGGGGACAGGGACATGGGGACAGGAGGACTGGGGACAGGGACATGGGGACACTGGGGACAGGGACACGGGGACATAGGAACAGGGACAGGGGGACAGTAGGGACAGGGCTAGGGAAGGGCAGCGCGGGGCCGGTGCCATCCCGGTGTCACCCCGGTGCCACCCCAGCCCCACCCCGGTGCCATCCCAGCCCCATCCCAGCCTCACCCCAGCCCCACCCCGGTGCCACCCCAGCCCCACCCCGGTGCCATCCCAGCCCCACCCCGGCGCCACCCACCGCCTGCAGCAGCGCATCCGCCTGGTTCAGCTGCTCCTCGCACAGCCCCGACTCCATCTGCAGCTTGGTGACCACGCGCTGCAGCCGCTCCAGCCTGCGGGGCGGGGCGGGGACAGGGACAGGGGACAGGGACAGGGGACAGGTCAGCTCCTGGGTGAGGGGCCGTGCTGGGCGAGCACTGTCCTGGTCCCTGTCCCGTGCTAAATCCGGGTCCCTGTCCCTGACCCTGTCCCGTGCTGTGTCCCTGTCCCTGACCCTGTCCCTGTCCCGCTCCCCATCCCACTCCCAATTTCCCCTCCCCACCCCCATTCCCATCCCGCCTCCCACCCCACATCCAACCTCAATCCCAATTCCCCCCACATCCCGTTTCAAGCCCCATCCTGCCCCCCCATCCCACTTCCACCCTCAATCCCGATTCCATCCCATCCCGTTTCAACTCCCATCCCGCCCCCTATCCCGTTCCAAATCCCTCCCATCCCATTTCAAACCCCATCCCGGCCGCCTCCCCATTCCCGATCCCGCCCACCCCCATCCCAGTTCTCATCCCATCCCATCCCAATATCCCATCCCATAGATCCCATCCCATAGATCCCATCCCATCCCCGCTGTCTCGGATCCCCCCGTCCCTCCCGTGCCGTTCCGTTCCGATCCGTTCCGTGCCGCTCCCCAGACTCTCCCGGCCGGGCCGGTGACTCAGAGCGCTGCGGTTCCCCCTCGGGGGGGCCCGGACACCCCGCCCGGCCCAGCCCCGCGGTTTGGCAGCGGGAGGGGGGTTCGGGTGCCAGCCCGGCCCTGCCCGGCCCCCCCAGACTCGCCTCTCGAACTCCGCCCGCAGCAGCTTCTCCCGCTCCAGCACGGCCACGTGCAGCCGCCCCCACTCCTTCTCCACGTCCAGCGGGTGGTACCCGGGGGGCACCTTCAGCTGTCCCGACTGCACCGCGCCCTGTGCGCCCCCAAATCACACAATGGTCTGCGAGGGGGCCTCGGGACCCCCGGGACCCGCCCCAGGACCCCCAGCACTGCCCCGGGACCCCCGGGACCCGCCCCACACCTTCAGCTGTCCCGACTGCACCGCGCCCTGTGCGCCCCCAAAATCACACAGTGCCTGGGGGGTGCGCCTGGCCCTGCCTCGGGACCCCCAGCACTGCCCCAGGACCCCCGGCACCCCTCTGGACGTGGGGGGCACCTTCACACCCCAAAAACCACACACTGCCCTTGGGGGTGCGCCTGGCCCTGCCCCGGGACCTCCGGGACCCGCCCCACACCCCCAAAACCCCTGACACCCCCCAGCCCCTGGGACCCCCCAGAGCCCCCCAGGATTATCATCTCCACCTTCTCCAGCCCCCCGGCCGCTCAGGACCCCCGAGAGCCGCAGGGTCTCCCCCTCCGGGCCCCTTTGGGACCCCAAACCCCGCCAGGACCCCCCAGGACCCCTCCCCAGACCCGGCCCGTCCCCGGTACCTCCAGCGCCTGGAAAATGGCTTTGGAGCGGTTCTTGTCGGCCTCCCGAGCCGGCAGCTCCGTCTCCTTGAACTTGAGGAACTGGCGCCACAGGATCTGCGGGTGGGGGGCGCAGCTGAGCGGGGACCCCCCCCCCAAAGCCGCTGCTGCCCCCTCCCCACGCCCCCGCCCCCCCCCGCGATTTTCCATTATTTTCCATTTTCCATGCGTGCGGGCCGGAGGGAAGGAAGTGGCCGTGCCGGGTGTGCCAGCGGTGAGTCACGGCACAGCCGGGCGCGGTGAGTCACGGCCCCGAGCGGGACCCCGGCTCTGGCACGGCCGGGAGCCCCCGGAGCCCGCAGAGACCACGGGGGGTGGGGTGTGCCCGTGCCAGGCTGGCAGCACCGTCCCTGTGCCCGTCCCTGTGCCCGTCCCTGTGTCCATCCCAGTGTCCATCCCAGTGTCCATCCCTGTGTCCATCCCTGTGCCCGTCCCTGTGTCCATCCCTGTGCCAGGACAGCAGCACCGTCCCTGTGTCCATCCCAGTGTCCATCCCTGTGCCAGGCTGGCAGCACCGTCCTTGTGTCCATCCCTGTGTCCATCCCCGTGTCCATCCCCGTGTCCATCCCTGTGTCCATCCCTGTGCCCGTCCCTGTGTCCATCCCTGTGTCCATCCCTGTGTCCATCCCAGTGTCCATCCCTGTGCCAGGCTGGCAGCACCGTCCCTGTGCCCGTCCCTGTGTCCATCCCTGTGCCAGGACAGCAGCACCGTCCCTGTGTCCATCCCAGTGTCCATCCCCGTGTCCATCCCTGTGTCCATCCCTGTGTCCATCCCTGTGCCCATCCCAGTGTCCATCCCTGTGTCCATCCCCGTGTCCATCCCTGTGCCAGGCTGGCAGCACCGTCCCTGTGTCCATCCCTGTGTCCATCCCCGTGTCCATCCCTGTGTCCATCCCTGTGTCCATCCCTGTGTCCATCCCTGTGCCCATCCCAGTGTCATCCCTGTGTCCATCCCTGTGTCATCCCTGTGCCCATCCCAGTGTCCATCCCTGTGTCCATCCCCGTGTCCATCCCTGTGCCAGGCTGGCAGCACCGTCCCTGTGTCCATCCCTGTGTCCATCCCCGTGTCCATCCCTGTGTCCATCCCTGTGTCCATCCCTGTTCCATCCCTGTGTCCATCCCTGTGCCCATCCCAGTGTCCATCCCTGTGTCCATCCCCGTGTCCATCCCTGTGCCAGGCTGGCAGCACCGTCCCTGTGTCCATCCCTGTGTCCATCCCCGTGTCCATCCCTGTGTCCATCCCTGTGTCCATCCCAGTGTCCATCCCTGTGCCAGGCTGGCAGCACCGTCCCTGTGCCCGTCCCTGTGTCCATCCCTGTGCCAGGACAGCAGCACCGTCCCTGTGTCCATCCCAGTGTCCATCCCCGTGTCCATCCCTGTGTCCATCCCTGTGTCCATCCCTGTGCCCATCCCAGTGTCCATCCCTGTGTCCATCCCCGTGTCCATCCCTGTGCCAGGCTGGCAGCACCGTCCCTGTGTCCATCCCTGTGTCCATCCCCGTGTCCATCCCTGTGTCCATCCCTGTGTCCATCCCTGTGCCCATCCCAGTGTCCATCCCTGTGTCCATCCCCGTGTCCATCCCTGTGCCAGGACAGCAGCACCGTCCCTGTGTCCATCCCTGTGTCCATCCCTGTGTCCATCCCTATGTCCATCCCCAGCCAGCAGCACGGTCCCTGTGTCCATCCCTGTGTCCATCCCAGTGTCCATCCCTGTGTCCATCCCCGTGTCCATCCCTGTGCCAGGACAGCAGCACCGTCCCTGTGTCCATCCCTGTGTCCATCCCAGTGTCCATCCCTATGTCCATCCCCAGCCAGCAGCACGGTCCCTGTGTCCATCCCTGTGTCCATCCCTGTGTCCATCCCTGTGCCAATGCCAGCACTGTCCCTGCATCCATTCCTGTGTCCATGCCAGCACTGTCCCTGTCCCTGTCCCCGTGTCCCTGTCCCATGCCAGCCCTGTCTCTGTCCCTGTGTCCATCCCAGTGTTCCTCCCCGTGTCCATCCCTGTGCCCGTGCCAGCCCAGCAGCACTGTCTCTGTCCCATACTATCCCTGTCCCTGTCCCCGTGTCCATCCCTGTCCCTGTCCCTCTCCCTCTCCCCGTCCCTGCCAGCCCTGTCCCTGTCCCCGTGTCCCTGTCCCATGCCAGCCCTGTCTCTGTGCCCATCCCTGTCCCCGTCCATGCCATCCCTGTCCCCGTCCCTGCCATCCCCGCCCCTGTCCCCGTCCCCGCCCTCACCTCGATCTCCTCGTAGCTGGCCGGGAGCCGCCGCTCCTCGAAGAGCGCCGAGTGCTGCCGGCTCCACTGCAGCAGCCCCGTCACCACCTCGTAGTACTCCTGCCAGCGCAGCTGCAGCTCCTGGGGACGGAGGGGACACTGAGCGACCCGCGGGGGTGGCACTTAGTGACCCTGCAGGGGTGGCACTGAGCGACCCGCAGGGGTGACACTGAGTGACCCTGCAGGGGTGACACTGAGTGACCTGCAGGGGGTGGCACTGAGGGACCTGCAGGGGTGACACTGAGTGACCCACAGGGGTGGCACTGAGTGACCCTGCAGGGGGTGACACTGAGGGACCTACAGGGGTGGCACTGAGCGACCCGCGGGGGTGGCACTGAGCGACCTGCCCGGGGTGACACTGAGTGACCCTGCAGGGGCTGACACCCCACCCCTGCTGGGGTCAATGAGTCAGGGGTCTCTGAATTGCTCAGACAGAAATCAGAGTGCAGGGATTGAATAAATTTTAGGGTGAGCTCTGATGCTTTTAGTGAGTGAAAGATTTCAAATGCCAGAGCAGCAGAGCCAGTTCTAGTGAAGGGTGAAACACACTGATATCTGCAGTGGAGGCTCCAGGCCCACAGCTGTAGGCAGGACTGAGACATAACGGAGCTCTAGTAAGAATATTGCTGACATTTCTCACATAGAACAAGACAGATTGTATGAGTAGTTCTATAGGTAACCTGGTGTGCTCAGAAACTGGAATTGGAACAGGTTAAGGAGTGGTGGTCTGAGTTTGTGTCTGAGCTTGTTGGGAAAATCCTGGATAAGAGTTTGTGTTGGGAGAGTTGCTGCTTTCAGCCTTTGTGGGTTTTACCCATTTGCCTTTTGCCTTTCTTGCTTTTCTGCTTTGCTGCCATTGCATTTGCTATTGCATTTGAGACTGACGTGCTTTGTAATAAACAACCTTTTTAACTATCGGCTGCTTTGCTTATTTAAAACAACCCAACCAGCAGGATCCCCAGAGCCCCAGAGGAGGATCCCCACAGCCCCAGAGGAGGATCCCCAGAGCCCCAGAGGAGGATCCCCACAGCCCCAGAGGAGGATCCCCACAGCCCCAGAGGAGGATCCCCAGAGCCCCAGAGGAGGATCCCCACAGCCCCAGAGGAGGATCCCCACAGCCCCAGAGGAGGATCCCCACAGCCCCAGGGAAGGATCCCCAGAGCTCCAGAGGAGGATCCCCACAGCCCCAGAGGAGGATCCCCACAGCCCCAGGGAAGGATCCCCACAGCCCCAGAGGAGGATCCCCACAGCCCCAGGGAAGGATCCCCAGAGCCCCAGAGGAGGATCCCCACAGCCCCAGAGGAGGATCCCCAGAGCTCCAGAGGAGGATCCCCAGAGCCCCAGAGGAGGATCCCCAGAGCCCCAGAGGAGGATCCCCAGAGCCCCAGAGGAGGATCCCCACAGCCCCAGAGGAGGATCCCCACAGCCCCAGAGGAGGATCCCCACAGCCCCAGAGGAGGATCCCCAGAGCTCCAGAGGAGGATCCCCAGAGCCCCAGAGGAGGATCCCCAGAGCCCCGGAGGAGGATCCCCAGAGCTCCAGAGGAGGATCCCCACAGCCCCAGAGGAGGATCCCCAGAGCCCCAGAGGAGGATCCCCACAGCCCCAGAGGAGGATCCCCAGAGCCCCAGAGGAGGATCCCCACAGCCCCAGAGGAGGATCCCCAAAGCTCCAGAGGAGGATCCCCAGAGCCCCAGAGGAGGATCCCCAGAGGAGGATCCCCAGAGCCCCAGGGAAGGATCCCCAGAGCCCCAGAGGAGGATCCCCACAGCCCCAGAGGAGGATCCCCAGAGCCCCAGAGGAGGATCCCCACAGCCCCAGAGGAGGATCCCCAGAGCTCCAGAGGAGGATCCCCAGAGCTCCAGAGGAGGATCCCCACAGCCCCAGAGGAGGATCCCCAGAGCCCCAGAGGAGGATCCCCAAAGCTCCAGAGGAGGATCCCCAGAGCCCCAGAGGAGGATCCCCACAGCCCCAGAGGAGGATCCCCAGAGCTCCAGAGGAGGATCCCCAGAGCCCCAGAGGAGGATCCCCAGAGCCCCAGAGGAGGATCCCCAGAGCCCCAGAGGAGGATCCCCAGAGCCCCAGAGGAGGATCCCCACAGCTCCAGAGGAGGATCCCCAGAGGAGGATCCCCAGAGGAGGATCCCCAGAGCTCCAGAGGAGGACCCCCAGAGCTCTGGGGGTCCAAAGCCCCCCAGACCCCGACTCACGTTGGCCTTGACGCCGTCCTGCACCTCGGGCACGCGGGGCATGGCGTCGTACAGCGACGACACGTAGGTGATGATGGACTTCTCGTCTGGCTGCGCCACGTCCACGTCTGCGGGGAGGGCGGGGGTCAGGGGGGCACCCCGAGGTGGGGAGGGACCCCCCAGCCCGGCCCAGGCCGTACCTTCGGGGTCCAGCAGCCGGGTGACCCCCAGATCCCGCTCGGCCACGGTGAAAGCCTGGTCCAGGTTCTCCAGGTTGCTCTGGCGGTAAACGCGGCTCATGTCGATCAGCATGGGCCTGGGGAGGGGGGAAACGGGGGTCAGGGGGGACCCCAAAACCTTCCTGGGGCTGCCAGCGCTGCCTGAGCTCCTGCCTGGCCACCCCACACCCCACAGCCGGCACAGGGACAGGAGGAGAGGGGATTCACAGTCACCAGTGGGAGCAGCGGCACAGCCAGAGCCCCCAAATGTCCTGTGACTTGGGCACCCCAATCCAAGCTCAGCCTGGCAGTGCCTTGGCACAGAGCCTGGCACAGCTGTGCCATGGCACAGCGCGGGTCACTCCCCCCACCTGGCACAGCCCTGCCCGAATTTTCTCTCCCCAAAATCAGGCAGAGCTCCCAGCAGGAGCCGTGGGGACCTGCCTGGCACCGCCCCGGCACGCCAGCAGTGCCAGGACAGGCTCTGGCGCCGGGACTCGTGGGGAACACGCGCCCACATGGCCCCGAGCAGGGTTGGCACGGCTGCCCCACGGGCACAGGATTGGCACAGCTGCCCCACGGTACAGGATTGGCACAGCTGCCCTGGTGAGGATGGGGTTGGCACAGCTGCCCCACGGGTACAGGATTGGCACAGCTGTGCCACGGGTACAGGATTGGCACGGCTGCCCCATGCATACAGAACTGACACAGCTGCCCCACGGGCACAGGATTGGCACGGCTGCCCTGATGAGCACAGGATTGGCATGGCTGCCCCATGGCACAGGATTGGCACAGCTGCCCCATGGCACAGGACTGGCACGGCTGCCCTGGTGACCCCAGGACTGGCACGGCTGCCCTGGTGACCCCAGGACTGGCACGCCCCACACGTGGCCCCGAGCCCACGCGCCCACGGGCACACCGCTGCCCACCTGTGCCGGTGGATGATGGCGTTGAACAGGCGCCCGTCCCGCCAGCTGGTGGTGAAGTTGTCGCAGCGCAGGCCCTGGTAATCCTCCACCATGCGCTGCGACCACAGCAGCAGCTTCTCCTTGGCCGTCATGTCCTCCGACTGCCCCGTCACCTGGATGTCCGAGATCTGCCGGGACACGGCACAGCTGGTCCCCGTGGGAGCCGGCACTGGCGCGGTGCCACCGCTCCTGCCCCCCGGGAACCCCCACCCCGCAGCCCCACCGGCCCCGTCCCCACGGCGGGGTCACCTGGAAGTGCAGGATGATGGTCCAGATGAGCCCCAGCGTCAGTTTGGGGTTGCCATCGGCGATGTCATCGTTCCGGATGTTCACCAGCTTCACCTGCACGGCACACGGCACAGGGTTGGCACGGGGACGGGGGCACGACGGGCACAGCCCCGGGGGCGCCGCCCCGTCCTCACCTGCCGGTGCTTCAGGTAGTTGAGGGCGATCTGGACATTCTGCAGCTTGTGGAAGCGCATCCGGCCCTTCTCCCGCGGCTGGGGGCAGAGAGGAGCGCGGTGAGCACGGCCACGGCACGGTGACACCGGGCATGGCATGGTGACACCGGGCATGGCATGGTGACACCAGGCACGGCACGGTGACACCGGGCACGGCACAATGACACCAGGCACGGCACGGTGACACCGGGCATGGCATGGTGACACCGGGTACAGAGCAGTGACACTGGGCACGGCACAGTGACACCGGGCACGGCATGGTGACACCGGGTACGGCACGGTGACACCGGGCACAGCACCAGGACACCGGGTACAGCATGGTGACACCGGGCACGGCACAGTGACACCAGGCATGGCACGGTGACACCAGGCACCGCACAGTGACACCGGGTACAGAGCAGTGACACTGGGCACGGCACAGTGACACCAGGCACAGCACCAGGACACTGGGTACAGCATGGTGACACCGGGTACAGCACAGTGACACCGGACACGGCACAGTGACACCGGGCACGGCACAGTGACACCGGGCACGGCACAGTGACACCGGGTACAGCATGGTGACACCGGGCATGGCACAGTGACACCGGACATGGCACAGTGACACCGGGCACGGCACAGTGACACCGGGCACGGCACGGTGACACCGGGCACAGCACAGTGACACCAGGCACAGCACCAGGACACCGGGTACAGCATGGTGACACCGGGTACAGCACGGTGACACCGGGTACAGCATGGTGACACCGGACATGGCACAGTGACACCGGGCACAGCGCCATGACGCCGTCACACGCCCCTGCCACCCCACCCGCGATGCCACCCCCGGCCCCTCCCGGCACATGCCGACGGCACCGCCCGCGCCCTTTGCCCCTTAGGGCGGGGACGCTCCCCCCGCCCCACCCGCCGGCACCGGCTGTTCCTGCCCCGCCGGGAGCGGCGCAGCGCCCGAGGGGAGCCCGGTGCGTGCCCACGGTGGGGCCGCCAGTGCACCGCGGTCCTGGCAGCGCCACACGTGTGGCCACCTCACCATGCAGCCCCCCAGGGTCCCCTCGGCAGGACCAGGAGGTGCCAAGCTGGGTGAGCCCCCCAGATTTGTGGCTCCTGCCCGAGCAGACCCCCCACACGTTCCTGCCCCATGGCAATGCCAAAGTTCCACCAGTAAGCCCAGTTCCGGCTACTGGGAGAGCTGGGGACTCCACGAAGCCCCTTGTGCCACCAGGGTCACTCCTGTCCCGCAGAAAGGGCCCAGGGAGTTGGTGGCCACATGCCACCCCCTTGCCAGCCACCCCATCCTGGGGTGCCAGGAGCCTGGCCCAGGGAAACCCACCCACCCTCACAGCGCTCGGCACCAGGGGCACCAGGACAGGCACAGCATGCAGCCAGAGCAGGGGGGTGGCACTGGGACAGGCATGGCACGCAGCCGGACCACTGGGACAGGCATGGCATGTGGCACATGGCACACGGCTCATGGCACAGGGCTCATGGCACAGGGCTCATGGCACAGGGCTCATGGCTCATGGCACAATGCACATGGTACACGGCTCACAGCTCATGGCACATGGCTCATGGCACAGGGCTCATGGCTCATGGCACATGGCTCATGGCACACAGCTCCTGGCACAGGGCACAGGGCTCATGGCACACCACACGTGGCTCATGGCTCATGGCACAGGGCACATGGCTCATGGCAGACAGTTCATGGCTCATGGCACACGGCTCATGGCACATGGCTCATGGCTCATGGCACATGGCACACAGCACATGGCTCATGGCACAGGGCACAGGGCACACGGCTCATGGCTCATGGTTCATGGCTCATGGCACACGGCTCATGGCACACGGCTCATGGCTCATGGCACATGGCTCATGGCTCATGGCACATGGCTCATGGCACACGGCTCATGGCACATGGCTCATGGCACATGGCTCATGGCACAGGGCACATGGCACAGGGCTCATGGCACATGGCTCATGGCTCATGGCACAGGGCTCATGGCACATGGCTCATGGCACACGGCTCATGGCACATGGCACGTGGCACACGGCTCATGGCACAGGGCACATGGCTCATGGCACACGGCTCATGGCACATGGCTCATGGCACATGGCTCATGGCTCATGGCACACGGCTCATGGCTCATGGCACACGGCTCATGGCACATGGCTCATGGCTCATGGCACACGGCACATGGCTCATGGCAGACGGTTCATGGCACACAGCTGATGGTTCATGGCACACGGCTCATGGCACATGCCAGATGCCACATGCCAGTCCCAGGATGCGCTCGGTGTCACCGGTGGCCGAGAGCCGACGGCAGAACCACTCACCAGCCGCAGGGTCCGCAGGACGTCGCGCTCCCGGGGCTGCCCCGGCCGAGCCCAGAGAGCAGAGAGAGGAAGAAGGAGGAGGAGGAGGAGGAGGAGGCGCCGGGAAGCAGAGAGGGCACCAAAGCAAAGAGAGGTTAGAGGCGGGGGCGGGACAGACCGAGCGCCGAGCGGGAGGAGAGGGAACAAGGCAGGCAGCGAGGTGAGGATGAGGAGGGCGAGGAGGATGAGGATGGCGAGGAGGGGTGGGGCCAGCGCGGGGCGGGGCAGCGGCACCTACCAGGGTGTCCCCCGACAGCACCTCCAGCAGCGAGATGAGGTTGTGCCCGTCCCGCAGGTCCTCGTACAGGTCGTTGACGTGGCGCTGCGCCTGCGGGGGCGCGACGGTGTCAGGGGGGCGGCTGAGCGCCCCCCGCCCCGCGGCCACAGCGGGGTGGGTGTCCCCAGAGCCCCCCACAGTGCAGTGGGTGTCCCCAGAGCCCCCCGCCCCGCGGCCACAGCGGGGTGGGTGTCCCCAGAGCCCCCCACAGCGCAGCGGGTGTCCCCAGAGCCCCGAGTGCAGCCGGGGTGTTCCCAGTGACCCCCACAGTGCAGTGGGTGTCCCCAGAGCCCCCCGCCCCACGGCCACAGCGGGGTGGGTGTCCCCAGTGTCCCCAAACACACACAGCAGCTCGGGGTGGGCGTGACCCACAGTGCAGTGGGTGTCTCCAGAGCCCCGAGTGCAGCCGGGGTGTCCCCAGTGACCCCCACAGTGCAGTGGGTGTCCCCAGAGCTCCCCACAGTACAGTGGGTGTCCCCAGAGCCCCGAGTGCAGCCGGGGTGTCCCCAGTGACCCCCACAGTGCAGTGGGTGTTCCCAGTGACCCCCACAGTGCAGTGGGTGTTCCCAGAGCCCCGAGTGCAGCCGGGGTGTCCCCAGTGACCCCCACAGTGCAGTGGGTGTTCCCAGTGACCCCCACAGTGCAGTGGGTGTCCCCAGAGCCCCGAGTGCAGCCGGGGTGTCCCCAGAGCTCCCCACAGTGCAGTGGGTGTCCCCAGTGCCCCCACAGTGCAGTGGGTGTCCCCAGTGACCCCCACAGTGCAGTGGGTGTCACCAGTGCCCCCAAACACACACAGCAGCTCCCCCCGGGCCAGGATGGATCCAGCAGCGCTCTGGCATGCAGGGAGAGCAAACGTGAAGGGGTTAAACCCACCGGGGGGGGCGGGGGTCAGACCCACTGCCCACCATGGAGGGGTCAGACCCACTGGGAAGGGTCACACCCACCCCAGAGGGGTCAGACCCACCCTGCAGGGGTCAGACCCACCCCGGAGGGGTCAGACCCACTGGGAAGGGTCACACCCACCCCAGAGGGGTCAGACCCACCGCCCAGCACGGCAGCAGCCCCAGGGTCCCCCCCACACGGAGAAAGGAGGGTGTGCAGAGAGGAAGAGCGCAGTGGGGCACAGAGAGAGGAAGGACCTACCTCTGGTCGCCAGTGCTGCACAGGGCAGAGAGAAGAGAGCAGTTAGGAGAGAGCAGAGAGGGGACCCGGCACGGGCACAGCGCGGGGGCACCACCCTGGCACGCGGGGTCGGGGACACGTGGGGACACACTGCGGGGCTGGGCCCTGTCCTGGTGTGGGGCAGGTGCCCAGGTGGGGCTCTGCCTGTGGCAGGGGGTGTGGGGACTGGCAGGAGTGGGGCAGGATTGAGGGCATGGAAGCCCCAGGTGCCAGGGGGACTGCTCCCTCCTGGCACACGTGGGAGGGCAGAGCCCACCTGGGGGGCAGAGCCCACCTGGGGGGAAAACCCACCTAGAGGGAAAACCTCACCTGGAGGGCAGAGCCCACCTGGGAGGCAGAGCCCACCTGGGGGGAAAACCTCACCTGGAGGGCAGAGCCCACCTGGGGGACAAACCCCACCTGGAGGGCAGAACCCACCTGGAGAGGGGCAAACCCCCACCTGGATGGGGGCAAACCCCACCTGGAGGGCAGCTGAGAGTCCTTGACCACAGGTGTGGCACAGGTGTGGCACAGGTGTGGCACAGGTGTGGCACAGGTGTGGCACCGGGGACCCTGCCCTGCCCATCCCTGGCACACGGGGCTGTGGCCGGGGGTGATTTTGGGAGCCGGTGCCGGGGCTGGCACTGCCCATACCTTGATAAGGTGCTTGTTGACCCATTTGGTGAAGGTTTTCTTCTGGACACGGTCCCGCTCATCTGCAAGAGAGGAGAGGGGGGTGAGCTGGGTCAGGGGGGCCCTGGCACAGGGACGGGGGGTGAGCCGGGGCAGCGGGGCTGTGGCACGGGGGAACCGGCGCTGGCGGGGCCGTGGCACGGGGGGAACCGGCGCTGGCAGTGGGGCTGTGGTGCCGGGGAACCGGCGCTGGCGGCGGCGCCGCGGGGCACGGCTGCCGCAGGAAGCGATGAGCCAACGGCTGTGGGGAAGCACCGTGAGTCACGGGGCGTGGGGAGAGGAAGGAGCTAACGGGGACCGGCCCCGGCCTGCACCCACAGCACCCACAGCACCCAGCAGCGAGATTGGATCGGCGCTAAAAACGCCAAGGATGCAGCTCCAACCCCAGCACGGACAGATTTAAATTAAAACTTGGGTTTGGGGTCCTGGTGGGACTCCTTTTAACTCAGAATATTGTGTGCTGAGGAGGAGGAGGTGCCCTGAGCCCCCTGGCACAGCCTGAGCAGCATGGGGACGGTATAAAGCCCACGAGGTATTTGTGGTGGCACCAGCCTGGCACAGCTCCAGCCCACAGGCAGGGCCTGGTGGGACACGCGTGGGATGGAGAGAGACGAGCCCACGCAGCGTCGGCAGTGCCAGAGCCGTGGGACAGCCCGGGACAGCCTGGGACACACCGGGACACCCTGTGGGACACCCCAGGGCACATCGGGACACCCTGTGGGACACTCCGGGACACACCATGACACCCAAGGGCACCCTGTGGGACACCCCAGGACACACCAGGATACCCTGAGGGACACTCCAGGACACCCCGGGACACCCCAGGGCACACCAGGACACACCGGGACACCCTGAGGGACACTCCGGGACACACCAGGACACCCTGTGGGACACCCCGGGACAGATCAGGACACCCCGGGACACCCTGTGGGACACACCAGGACATCCCGGGACACCCTGTGGGACACTCCAGGACATCCCGGGACACCCCCTGCGCGGGCACAGCGCCAGGCGGGGCCGCAGTGACTCACGGCGCTCCCTGCCCGCTCCCTGTCATTAGGGGATGCCATGGGAACGGTGACGCATCGGGACGGGGACCCGCGATCCCGCAGGATCCCGCAGGATCCCGCAGGACCCGGCCCGTGCCCGCTCCCCTCTCCTGTCCCCCGGTGTCACCCAGCAGGCCCGGGGACCCGCGGTGCCACCCCCCGCGGGCGGGGCGATGCCATCGGGCCGCGACTCGCCCGTGCCCGAGCCGGGCGCTGCGTGCCGGGGCTCGCCCCGCCGCGGCGTGCCGGGATCTGCCCGTGCGGCACCCACGGCCAAATTCCCCGCCGGGAGAGCGCCCGGGGGTGCTGCCAGCGCGGGGCGCCCCGCGGGCTCGCAGCGGCACGGCCGGGGCGCGGCCGCGGGGCGAGAGGAAGGAAGGAAGGAAGGAAACGTGGGGCGCAGCGAGCGCCGAGCGGGGGCACCCGCAGCGTCCCCGGCACCTTCGGCCACAGATCCGACACCCGAGGGGTCCCGGAGCGGCGCCCACCCCGGGGGGAGGCAGCGGGAGAGGCCGGAGCGGGCGCAGGGCGCGGCAGGAAGCGAGAGCGGCAGCGGGGATGGAGCCGGGGAACGGGGCGGAGCGGGGTCTGCTCGGGTGTGCCCCACAGCGGGGGGGCTGCCCCACAGATCGGGGGCCTGCCCCACAGCCCGGCCGGACCCACAGCCCGGCCAGACCCACAGCCCGGACACGGACCCACAGCCTGCCCTGGGGACACCAACCTGGGGACACCAACCTGGGGACACCGACCTGGGGACCCCGCCCCGGCGCGCGGCTCTGCCCGGGGACGCCGCCCCGAGCCCCGGGGACACGGACCCAGCACGGGGGTGTCCCCAGGGACCCGCCCTGGTGCGGGGGGTCTGTCCCGCAGCCTGGCCCGGGGACACGGCCCCGGGTGGGGGTGCGGGGCTGGGGCGGCGCCCCAGGCCCCCATTTCGGTACCTTTGGGGCTCCCCCAGGTCCACTATTTCGGTACGTTTGGGACCCACCACGCCCCAGTTTCGGTACCTTTGGACCCCCCCTACGCCCCCCCATCCCGGTACCTTTGCTGCCCCCATTTCGGTACTTTTGGGGCTCCCCCACGCGCCCCTCCCGGTACCTCTGGACCCCCCCATTTCGGTACTTTCGGGGCTCCCCCACGCCCACATTTCGATACCTTTGCTCCCTCCATCTCGCCCCCCACCCCGGTACCTCTGGACCCCCCCATTTCGGTACTTTTGGGGCTCCCCCAGGCCCCCCTCGCGGTACCTTTGCGCCCCTCGGCCGCCCGCAGCACGGCCAGGTACAGGTTGTCCTCCGAGCCCGTCCTGGCCGGCGCCTCCTCCGAGCCCTTCCGCGGCCGGGACATGCCGAGCCCGACCCGCTGCCCGCGCTCCCGCTCCGCCGCCGCTCCTGCCGCGAGTGGGGCGGCCCGGGGAGGAGACGGGGCTCTGACCCCCCCCCGCCCCACTCCCCACGCCCCACGGCCCGACCCTGCCCACAGGAAACTCCCGAGCTTTAACCCTTCCCTCGCCGCGCCTGCAGGCGGGACGGGGCACGGACCCGCGGGGCTGGGACCCTCCTTCCTGAAGATCGGGGGGCTCGGAAACCCCTCACTCAGAGTGGTCAGACCCCTCTGCCCCACACTCGTGGTCTTGGGACCCTCAGGTCCCAACCGGGGGGGGGGGATGGGACCCCCAGCCAAGCTCAGGACCACCAGGTCCCCCAGACCCTCCCTGCCCCTCACAAAGGGTCCCCAGGACCCCTCTGCCCCGTGGCCAGGAGCTCCCCAGCACCCCGGGCCTCGGCTGGGACCCTCAGCCCTTTTGGGGGTCCCCACAGAGCCCAGACCGGCCCAGAGCCCCCGCACACGCCCCCACCCGGGGCTCAAACCCCCGGACTCACCAGCCCCACATCCCACGTGTGAGGGGCTCAGATCCCTCTTGGGGGATTGGGGGTCACAACCCCCCGGTCTGCAGGATCCCCAGGACGGGGGGCTGAGCCCCGCAGCCCCCCCGGGTGCCCCCACGCCCGCTCCAGCCCCACCAGCAGCACCCCAGGGCCGCGCCCCACACCCCCCTGCGCCCCACGGGCTGTCACACGGGCTGGGGGCACTGCCACCCCCCCCCCCGATGGGCAAACCCAGGGGCTGTGCCCCACTGGTGGGTGCTGCACCCCCCGGGACGCCCCCCCGGGGCACTCGGGGCTGGGGACCCCCAGGGCGGCACGGGCTGGGACCCTCAGCCCCTCGGGGTGACAGGGAGGCGACAGCCCTGCCCGTGTCACCAACGTCACCGCGTCAGCCGCGCGGGGTGGCACCGCTGGGGAAAGGGCAGCTGCCCTGGGCGTGCCAGCCGGGCACGCCCCAAAACCCGCGTGTGCACCCCAACACACGCGTCAGTGCCCTAAGGTCACATCCTGCACCCCAAAACCCGGGTCTGCACCCCAAAACCCGCGTGTGCACCCCAACACACGCGTCAGTGCCCTAAGGTCACATCCTGCACCCCAAAACCCGGGTCTGCACCCCAAAACCCGCGTGTGCACCCCAACACACGCGTCAGTGCCCTAAGGTCACATCCTGCACCCCAAAACCCGGGTCTGCACCCCAAAACCCGGGTCTGCACCCCAAAACCCGCGTGTGCACCCCAACACACGCGTCAGTGCCCTAAGGTCACATCCTGCACCCCAAAACCCGGGTCTGCACCCCAAAACCCGGGTCTGCACCCCAAAACCCGCGTGTGCACCCCAACACACGCGTCAGTGCCCTAAGGTCACATCCTGCACCCCAAAACCCGGGTCTGCACCCCAAAACCCGGGTCTGCACCCCAAAACCCGCGTGTGCACCCCAACACACGCGTCAGTGCCCTAAGGTCACATCCTGCACCCCAACACCCGGGTCTGCACCCCAATATCCATGGCTGCACCCCAAAACCCGCGTGTGCACCCCAACACACGCGTCAGTGCCCTAAGGTCACATCCTGCGCCCCAAAACCCGGGTCTGCACCCCAATATCCATGGCTGCACCCCAAAACCCAGGTCTGCACCCCAAAACCTGGGTCTGCATCCCAACACCCGGGTCTGTGCCCCAATATCCATGGCTGCACCCCAACACCCGGGTCTGCACCCCAAAACCCAGGTCTGTGCCCCAAAACCCATTTCTGCACCCCAAAACCCGGGTCTGCACCCCAATATCCATGGCTGCACCCCAAAACCCGGGTCTGCACCCCAAAACCCGCGTGTGCACCCCAACACACGCGTCAGTGCCCTAAGGTCACATCCTGCACCCCAAAACCCGGGTCTGCACCCCAACACACGCGTCAGTGCCCTAAGGTCACATCCTGCGCCCCAAAACCCGGGTGTGCACCCCAACATCCAAAGCTGCACCCCAAAACCCGGGTCTGCACTCCAATATCCATAGCTGCACCCCAAAACCCGGGTCTGTGCCCCAACACCCGGGTGTGCACCCCAAAACCCACGTGCGCACCCCAATATCCATAGCTGCACCCCAACACCCGGGTCTGTGCCCCAAAACCCGCGTGTGCACCCCAAAACCCGGGTGTGCACCCCAAAACACGCGTCAGTGCCCTAAGGTCACATCCTGTACCCCAACACCCGGGTCTGCACCCCAAAAAACCGGGTCTGTGCCCCAAAACCCTTTCTGTACCCCAATATCCGTGTCTGCACCCCAACAATCGGGTCTGCACCCCAACATCCATGTCTGCAATCCCCAACACCCTTGTTTGCACCCCAATATACATTTCTGCACCCCGTTCCCCACCCCAACATCCCTGTCTATCACCCCAACATCCCTGTCTGCACCCCAACATCCATTTCTGCACCCCAACACCCCGTTCCGCACCCCAACATCCCTGTCTGCACCCCAACATCCACTTCTGCACCCCAACACCCCGTTCCGCACCCCAACATCCCTGTCTATCACCCCAACATCCCTGCCTGCACCCCAATACCCCTGTCTGCACCCCAACATCCGTGCCTGCACCCCAACATCCATTTCTGCACCCCAACACCCCTGTCTGCACCCCAACATCCGTGCCTGCACCCCAACATCCATTTCTGCACCCCACCACCCCTGCCTGCACCCCAATATCCATTTCTGCACCCCAATATCCATTTCTGCACCCCAAAATCCGGGTCTGCACCCCACCACCCAGCCTGCCCCCACCTCCCGGTGCCGCCGCCGCCCCTCCCCAGTGTGGAGTCCAAGGCCGAGTCCCGCCGTGACTCACGGTCCAAACGCGCGACCGCGGGGATCCCGCCGGCCCCGCCCACCGTGTCACCCCCACCCGTGTCACCCCACCCGTGTCACCCCCACCCGTGTCCCCCGTGCGTGCCGGAGCCGCGGCCGGTTCGGCGCCGCTGGGTCGGAGCCAGCGCGGCCGCCGCGGAATGCGGGCGGCACCGGCCCGGCCCCGGCCCCGGCACGCACATTCCTCCGCCGGGAGCGCATCTGGCACGGGCACATCTGGCACGGGCACATCTGGCACGGGCACATCTGGCACGGGCACATCTGGCACGGGCACATCTGGCGCCCGGAGCGCGGTGGGAGCCCCGCTGACGCACGGCGGGGGAGGCAGGGACACCCCGAGGTGCCACCGGACGGGACAGGGACACCGGAGAGAGACACGGCGGTGACAAGGGTGGCACCGCTGGGGTTCGGCACCGCCCTCGCACGGACCGAACCGGGACCGGGCACGGCGGGGTCTGGGATGAGACCGAGAGGCTGGGATGGCTCCGGGGTGAGGGGTGGGACTGGCACCCCCAGAACCGGCACCCTCAGAACCGGCACCCTCAGAACCGGCGCCCCCAGAACTGGCACCCCCAGAACCGGCACCCTCAGAACCGGCACCGCCGCTCTGGCACCCCCAGAACCGGCACCCTCAGAACCGGCACCCTCAGAACCGGCACCCTCAGAACCGGCACCCCCAGAACCGGCACGGCCCCTCCGGCATTCCCAGAACCGGCACGCTCCAGAACCGGCACCCTCAGAACCGGCGCCCCCAGAACTGGCACCCCCAGAACCGGCACCCTCAGAACCGGCACCCTCAGAACCGGCACCCCACGACTGCAGCACCCTCAGAACCGGCACCCCCAGAACCGGCACGGCCCCTCCGGCATTCCCAGAACCGGCACGCTCCAGAACCGGCACCCTCAGAACCGGCGCCCCCAGAACTGGCACCCCCAGAACCGGCACCCTCAGAACCGGCGCCCCCAGAACTGGCACCCCCAGAACCGGCACCCTCAGAATCGGCACCCCCAGAACCGGCACCCCCAGAACCGGCACCCCACGACTGCAGCACCCTCAGAACCGGCACCCCCAGCAAGGGCACCTCCAGAACCAGCACGCCCCAGAACCGGCGCCCCCAGAACCGACACCCCCAGAACCGGCACCCCCAGAACCGGCACGGCCCCTCCGGCATTCCCAGAACCAGCGCCCCCAGAACCGGCACGCTCCAGAACCGGCGCCCCCAGCACGGGCACCCCCAGAACCGGCGCCCCGCGGCTGCCGCGCCCCCGCTCCGCCGGGCACCGACCGGGAGGACGCGGCGGCGCTTTGAAGACCGGACCGGGCGGCTCCTGGCACCGGCCCCTGGCACCGGCCCCGCGGCTCCCGGGGCAGGCGGCGCCGGGCTCCGGTCCCGGTACCTCCCGGGCCAGCCGGGCCGGCCGGGCAGGAGCTCCTCAGCCTCGCCCGCGGCTGCCGACGCCACCGGGCCGGCCCGGCTCCCTCCCACGGCGTCTCGGGGCTGCGAGGGAACCCCCGGGAGCCGCCGAGCCGCCCCCACCCCGGCACCGCAGCGGGCTCGGAACGGGCGCTGCCGCACCGGGGCTGCGGGGACACCCCGGTGACATCCCGGCCGCGACAATGGGGCGGAAAAGCGCTGCGGGGGCTGCGGGGAGCGGGGGACAACACCGGGGCAGGGGAGGGGGGACAGCACCAGGAGAGGGGCAGGGACAGGGGGACAACACCGGGAGAGGGTCAGGGCCCAGGGGCGGGGAGACAACACCAGGAGAGGGGCAGGGGAGGAGGGACAGAACCAGGAGAGGGGCAGGGGAAGGGGGACAACACCGGGGAGAGGGGCAGGGGAGGGGGGACAACACTGGGAGAGGGTCAGGGGAGGGGGGACAACACCGGGGAGAGGGTCAGGGCCCAGGGGCGGGGGGACAACACCGGGAGAGGGGCAGGGGAGGGGGGACAGCACCAGGAGAGGGGCAGGGACAGGGGGACAACACCGGGAGAGGGGCAGGGGAGGGGGGACAACACCGGGGAGAGAGTCAGGGGCAGGGGGACAACACCAGGAGAGGGTCAGGGGAGGGGGGACAACACCGGGGAGAGGGTCAGCACCAGGGGGACCTGACCCAGCGGGAGGGGCACACAGGGCACTGGCCCCACAGGGGGTCCCCGAGGTGTGGGAGCACAACAGGAGGGGTGGGCAGGGGGAGCTGAGCTGAGACAGACACACGGCCTGCACAGACAGACACACGGACACCGGCACACCCGCACACGTGTGTGCACTCACACAGTGAATACACCTGTGTGACAGTGTGTGACACGTTTGGATACACACACCTGCACCAGGACATCGTGTGTGCAAATACACACACACAGGCACACAGAACACGTCTGCCACTGCATGTGACATTTCTGCACACACAGATGCACCAGGACATCGTGCACGCACACAGAAAATACATCTGTGTGTCACTGCATGTGACACATTTGTGTGCACACACAGACACACCAGAACACCGTGTGTGCACACACACAGAAAATACATCTGTGTGACAGTGTGTGACACGTTTGGATACACACACTTGCACCAGGACATCGTGTGTACACACACACAAACACAGAGAATACATCTGTGTGTCACTGCACAGATGCACCAGGACATCGTGCACACACACACAAAACAGAAAATACATCTGTATGACAGTGTGTGACACATTTGTGTACAGAAACCTGCACCAGGACACGGTGTGTGCAAATACACACACACAGACACACAGAACACATCTGCCACTGCATGTGACACATTTGTGCACACACACCTGCACCAGGACATTGTGTGTGCAAAAACACACAGACACACAGAACACATCTGCCACTGCATGTGACATTTCTGCACACACAGATGCACCAGGACATGGTGTGCACACACACACACACACACACAGAAAATACATCTGTGTGACAGTGTGTGACACATTTGTGCACACACACCTGCACCAGGACACCGTGTGTGCGCACAGTCACGCATATGTGTGTGTTTATGTGTGTATGTGTGACTGTGCGCACACACGGTGTCCTGGTGCAGGTGTGTGTGCACAAATGTGTCACACGTGCACCCTGAGACACGCGCTGGCCCGCGCAGGTGCGCACACGCTCCCGCACACCTGTGTGCGCTGGCACACAAACAAACACACAAACAGACACACAAACAAACACACAAACAGACACACAAACAAACACACAAACAAACACGCACGTTTACACAACCACCCCTCCCGGCTCAGCCCGCCCCAAACTCAGCTCAGCCCAGCTCAGCCTGGCCCCGAGGGCGGCGTCACGGAGGGGGCGTTGCTCGGGGGGTGACCCGCGCTTCCCCCGCCCTTCCCGGTGTCCCCCCCGCCCTCCCGCCGCTCCCGGGTCTCCCCCCGGTCCCGCCGCTCCCGCAGCCCCGCCGGAACCCCCCGCGCTCCCCTCCCGCGCCCCGGGACCCCCCCCGCTGCCTCCCGCGCGTCCCCCGGTCACCGGTGCAGCAGAGCCGGGCGCTCAGGTACCGCCGCCGCTCGGGCGCGGAGCCGCCGCTCAGCCAGTCCCCCCCGGCACCGGGAGCCGCCATGGCCGCGCCGCTGCACCGGGCCGGAGCGCAGCGGAGCCGCCGTCCGCCGAGCGAGCGCCGGAGCCGCGGCCGGGACCGAGCGGCGGCACCGGGCGGACGGGCCGGGGAAACGGGCGGGACCCGCCCCGCCGCGCCCCGCCCTCCCCGCGGCGGGTCCGGCTGCGCCACCGCCCGCGGAGACCGGAGAGAACCGGGGGGGACACGGGGACACCCCGTCCTGCAAGCCCGGGGGGCCCGAGGGGAAACTCCATCCCACTGCCCGGGGTGGGACGCCCCTCCTGCGCCCCCCTCCGCCCCCCGGCACGGGGCACCCCGACATCTCCAGCTCCCCCCCGGGGCTGGGGGCAGCCGGGCCCCCCAGCGCGAGCCGCTTACGCAGCATCCTGCAGCACTCCTCCCGGAATTCCCCTCCCCACGGGGGTCCCAGTGCCGAGGGGAGCCCCCAGGGCGGTTTTAGGTGGGACCCCCAGCGCCCATCGCCCCCGCCCCGCGGTCGGACCCGCCGCCAGCACGCCCTGATCGTGCTGGGAAGGGGCGAACGGCGGCACGGAGGTCCCGGGGGACGCCCCCCAACCCCCCCGGCCCGCAGGTCACCTTCTCCCGGCCCGCAGCAGCAGCAGCAGCAGAGCGAGAAGCCCATGGCGCGTCCGCTCGCCCCGAGCCCCCCGCCCCGCCCGGCCGCGCCTGGTGGGAGCGCGGCGGAATCCGGAGCGCGGCCAGTGAGTCACTCGGCCCACGGCCGCGCCAGCCCGGCTCCTCCTGCTCCGGGCAGCGCCGGGACCCCCGCGCCGGGGGCGGGCAGAGCGCGGCCGGGGCAAAGCTGGGGGGCTGCGGCTGCCGGGTGCGGGCACGGCACGGCACGGCACGGTATGGCATGGCACGGCATGGTACAAGAAAGGCATGGCATGGCACGGATACAGGCCTGACATGGATACAGGCACAGACACAGACCTGGCATGGCACGGACACAGACCTGGCATGGACACAGGCATGGCACAGACATGGACACAGAAACAGGCATGGCATGGCATGGCACAAGCATGGCATGGCATGGCACGGACACAGGCCTGACATGGATACAGGCACAGACACAGACCTGGCATGGACACAGGCATGGCACAAAATGGCACAGACATGGACACAGAAACAGGCATGGCATGGCATGGCACAAGCATGGCATGGCATGATACAGACACAGGCCTGGCATAGACACAGGCACAGACACAGGCCTGGCCTGGCATGGCACAAGAATGGCACAGACATGGAATCGGGCATGGCATGGCATAGACACAGGCATGGCAGGGCATGGCACAAGAATGGCACAGACATGGCACAAGAATGGCACAGACATGGCACAGACATGGCACAGCACAGGATCCCCGGTCAGGGTGGCACTGGAGCACTCTGAGCTCCACAGCCCGTGCCAGCACCCGAGTACTGAGGGGGCAGCTGCAGCAAGGCCCAGCCCTGCACGGGGGTCTCGGGGGGGTCTCGGGGGGCTCTGGTGCCAAACCCACCATGGCACAAAACAACCAGGCTGAACCAGGCCGGCAGCCAGGGCTGGGCACGGCACGGTGCCACCCCACGGCTCAGCCCCACCGCGTCCCAGCTGTGCTGCGGAGATAAGGAACCGGGGGGGGCCGGGAGGGGGGGCAGAGCCGGGGCGATAGCAGCCGGTGAGCGGGGAACCCCGCCCGGACCGGGACACGCGTCCCGGGGATGCTCCTGCCGCGCTTCCCGCAGCTTCCCGCGGCCCCGGGACCCCTCCCGCGGCTCCGGGACCCCTCCCGCGGCTCCGGGACCCTTCCCACGCCCGCACCGCCGCGGGGACCCGGGACAGCGGCGGGAAGAGCTTCCCCAGGGCCGCCAGGGGCGGTGCCGGGGGCCGCGCCGGGGATGCCGCGGGTCGCCAGGCACGGCCCCTCGGGGCCGGTGAGTCACCGCCGCGGCCACAAACAGCAGCCAGAGCCCGGCCTGGCACCGCCAGAGCCGCCAGCGCGGTGGAAAAACTGAGTGGAGAGGAAAGGGGGACACGGGGGGGGTTCCCAAACCTCCGGGGCCCCCGCCCGCTGCCGCCACGTCTGTGGCAGCCTTGGAAACCGGAGCGGGGCCAAACAAACAGCGGCATCCTGCTGCCAACAGCGGCCGGCGGGCTGCCGAGCCGTGCCTCACCCTGCCGAGCTCCCGGGACTCTGCCCCATAGATCTGTGCCACCACAGCTCTGTGTACCCCACAGCTCTCTGTGCCCCACAGCTCTGTGCCCCCCCAGCTCTCTGTGCCCCACAGCTCTGTGTGCCCCACAGCTCTGTGTGCCCCCACAGCTCTGTGCCCCCACAGCTCTCTGTGCCCCACAGCTCTCTGTGCCCCCCACAGCTCTCTGTGCCCCCCACAGCTCTGTGCGCCCCCCACAGCTCTGTGTGCCCCACAGCTCTGTGCCCCCCCAGCTCTCTGTGCCCCCCAGCTCTGTGCCCCACAGCTCTGTGTGCCCCCCACAGCTCTGTGTGCCCCACAGCTCTGTGCCCCCCCAGCTCTCTGTGCCCCCCACAGCTCTGTGTGCCCCCCACAGCTCTCTGTGCCCCCCACAGCTCTGTGCCCCCCCAGCTCTGTGTGCCCCCCAGCTCTCTGTGCCCCCACAGCTCTGTGTGCCCCCACAGCTCTGTGCCCCCCCAGCTCTGTGTGCCCCCCAGCTCTGTGTGCCCCACAGCTCTCTGTGCCCCCCACAGCTCTCTGTGCCCCCACAGCTCTCTGTGCCCCACAGCTCTGTGTGCCCCCCACAGCTCTGTGTGCCCCCCCAGCTCTCTGTGCCCCCCCAGCTCTCTGTGCCCCCCACAGCTCTGTGTGCCCCCCCAGCTCTCTGTGCCCCCCACAGCTCTCTGTGCCCCCCACAGCTCTGTGTGCCCCCCACAGCTCTGTGTGCCCCCACAGCTCTCTGTGCCCCCCCAGCTCTCTGTGCCCCTCCAGCTCTCTGTGCCCCCACAGCTCTGTGCCCCCCCAGCTCTGTGTGCCCCCCCAGCTCTCTGTGCCCCTCCAGCTCTCTGTGCCCCCCAGCTCTGTGCCCCCCACAGCTCTCTGTGCCCCCCCAGCTCTCTGTGCCCCCCCAGCTCTCTGTGTGCCCCCCACAGCTCTCTGTGCCCCCCCAGCTCTCTGTGCCCCTCCAGCTCTCTGTGCCCCCCAGCTCTGTGCCCCCCACAGCTCTCTGTGCCCCCCCAGCTCTCTGTGCCCCCCCAGCTCTCTGTGTGCCCCCCACAGCTCTCTGTGCCCCCCCAGCTCTGTGCCCCCACAGCTCTCTGTGCCCCCCAGCTCTGTGCCCCCCACAGCTCTCTGTGCCCCCCACAGCTCTCTGTGCCCCCCCAGCTCTCTGTGCCCCCCCAGCTCTCTGTGTGCCCCACAGCTCTGTGTGCCCCCCCAGCTCTCTGTGCCCCACAGCTCTGTGCCCCACAGCTCTGTGCCCCCCCAGCTCTGTGTGCCCCCCCAGCTCTGTGCCCCACAGCTCTGTGCCCCCACAGCTCTCTGTGCCCCCAGCTCTGTGCCCCCACAGCTCTGTGTGCCCCCCCAGCTCTCTGTGCCCCCCCAGCTCTCTGTGCCCCCCCAGCTCTCTGCCCCCCCAGCTCTGTGCCCCCCCAGCTCTCTGTGCCCCCCCAGCTCTGTGCCCCCCCAGCTCTCTGTGCCCCCCCAGCCCCGCGGGCACGGACAGAAATTCCGGCTGCGGCGTCCCCAAAAATCCGTGTCCTGGCACTGTGCCACCAGCGACACCCGAAACAGCTGGAACAGCCCCTCGTGGGCACCGGGAAACCCACCCGCGGGCACCGGGAAACCCACCCGTGGGCACCGGGAAACCCACCCGCGGGCACCGGGCAGCCCCCCGTCCTCTCCAGGAGGATTTCATGAGCAGTGCTCAAAGCAAATCCACCACGGACACCGGGAAATCCCTTCGTGGGCACCGGGAAACTCCCCACGGGCACCGGGAAACTCCCCGTCTCCCCCAGGAGGGTTTCACGCACAGCGCCCAAACCAAGCCCACCGCCCCGGAGCGGCACGGGGACCACCGGGGGGACCCCCCCGAGCTCCGGAGGGACCCCAGGAGCGCCCCCCCGGCACAGGGACCACCAGGAGCCCCCCGGCACAGGGATCACCGGGGGGACACCAGGAGCGCCCCCCGGCACAGGGACCACCAGGAGCCCCCCGGCACAGGGATCACCGGGGGGACACCAGGAGCGCCCCCGGCACAGGGACCCCAGGAGCGCCCCCCGCACAGGGATCACCGGGGGGACACCAGGAGCGCCCCCCCGGCACAGGGACCACCAGGAGCCCCCCTCAGCACAGGGACCCCAGGAGCGCCCCCGGCACAGGGACCACCGGGGGGACACCAGGAGCGCCCCCCGGCACAGGGACCACCAGGAGCCCCCCTCAGCACAGGGACCCCAGGAGCGCCCCCGGCACAGGGACCACCGGGGGGACACCAGGAGCGCCCCCCGGCACAGGGACCACCAGGAGCCCCCCGGCACAGGGATCACCGGGGGGACCCCAGGAGCGCCCCCCGGCACAGGGACCACCAGGAGCCCCCCGGCACAGGGATCACCGGGGGGACACCAGGAGCGCCCCCCGGCACAGGGACCCCAGGAGCGCCCCCCGGCACAGGGACCACCAGGAGCCCCCCTCAGCACAGGGACCACCAGGAGCCCCCCGGCCGCTCCCGGCTCCCCGCGGGATGACGGCCCCGGGCAGGTGCGACCTTGGGGGTGTCCTCGGGGCTGGACCGGCGCCAGGGACAGTGGCCCCCCCCCCCTTTCCCGGGGGGGCTCCGGCCCGGCCAAGGTGCCCTGCCCGCCTTGTCTGGCACCGGCCCCGGGCCCGGCGCTGGATTCCAGCGGGCCCGGAGCGGCGGCAGCCCCGTGACGGTGCCGGTGCCGCGCACGGACTGACGGAAACCGCGGCCACCGCCCCGGGAAGCGCCGCGGGCAGGGCGGGGCGCCTCGGGTGCGGCGGCTGCCGGGGATGCGCGTGGGGGGCTCACAGGACCCCCCCTCAAACACCCGCATCCTTCCCGGCCCCCCCCGTGTCACCAGATACCCGTCCCCAAAAATATTTGGCGGCTCCACGGCTCGGGACGGGGATGCTGCGGGGGGGTTTGGGCAGCGCCAGGAGCTGCTGTGGGAGATCCACTCGTGAAGGTGGCAGAGCGGGGAGGGGGCGTGGGGCACTCGGGGACCACCCTGTGCCAGTGCTGAGTCACCCCTGGGTACCACCGCCCCCGCCCCCAAAAACCAGCACAGCACCCCCCTCCGCTTACCCCCCACCCCAATTTGGGAGGGTGGGTCCCCCTTAAATCCCCCGAGGACCCTCCCCACGCACTCGGGGCTGCAGGTGTGTGGGTGGCTCCCCCCTCCCCGGGCCGGTGGGCGGGGCGAGGGGCCGAGCCCAGCGAAGCGCGGGGGGTGGGGAGGGGGCGAGCGGAGCCCAACTCACCGGCGCCCCCCGGCTCGTCCCGCCGCCGCCGCCAGTACCAGACCAGGGCGAGGGATGCCGCGTGTCCCGCGGCCACCAGCGACGGGAACAGCGACCCGCTGTCCTCCATGGGGGACACGGCACGGGCTCGGCACCGGCGGGTCAGGGACGGAGCAGCGCCCGCCCCCGCGGGGCAGCGCCCGCTCCGCCTTAACCCCTCCCGAACCGCGGCCTGGAGACGCCTCCTGCCGCCGCACCGTGTCCTGTCCCCCCCCCTCCATTCCGCGTGCCCCCCCCGGAGTGTCCCCTTCATATCCCGGCTTTTTATATCCCGGAACAACGCGCCCCGGCGGCGCCAGCCCCCCCCCAACCTATCCCCGTTCTTTCCGCAGCCCCCCCAGTCTCACCCACCCGGTACGACCTTCATGGGCGGGCAGGTGCGGGACTCAGGTGCGGGACAGGTGCGGGACTCAGGTGCGGACAGGTGCGGGCAGGTGCGGGACTCAGGTGCGCAGCGCGGAGCGAGGGCGCAGCGCGGCTCCGCCGGTGGCGGCGGGGGCCGGGGGGGGGCGGGCGCCGATATAAATAACCGGGGCCCGTCACCCAGCCCGAGTTAGAACATGACACGGGCGGGGGCGGGACGGGGCCACCGCGGCGGCGCCCCAGGACCCCCGGAGCCCCCGGCAGCGGGGCGGTGGCCAGCCCATCCCCTCGGGGGTCGCCGTGGCATCGGGATTGAGAGCCCCAGCACGGCCCCGACCTCGCAGGAGGCCGGACCCACGGGCAGGGGGGAAAATGGGGCTGATGGGGGGCACAGGGATCCCCCCCGCCCCGCGGGGACCCCGCAATTCCCCGCTGCTTCGCGACCCCGTCCCGCAAGCCGCGATTCCAGGCCGGGTTTTGCGGCAGCGGCTCCCGGGGCGGAGGGAAAACCCGGAGCCGGATCTGCTGGCACGGAGGGACTGGACGGGACGGCCGGGGCTCCGCGATCGCGTCCCACGCGTGGATCGGGCGGCCAGCGGAGCCCGGCGGGAGCTGTGACCCGCGGGCCGGAGCTCGGGGAGCCCTCCCGGCCCACGGGACGCGGAACCGGCACCCACGGGGCAGCAGCGGCCCCCCCGGCGGCCGGTGACTCACGGCGCTGGCACAGCCAGGGCCCGGCGCCTCCGGGCTGGAAACTTGGCCCGGAGGCGGCTGCCCACGGCCACGGGCTGAGTCACAGCCCGCGGGGACCGGGGGCCCTCAGCGCCGCCCCGGAGCGGCACCGCAGCTGCCCCGCCCGCGGGGGGGTGGCTGGGTGGGACGCCGGGCGCCCCGCACCCCCGGCGGGTCCAGCTGCCGCCGATCGTGTGTCGGGATGGATCGCGTGTCGCCGGGGAGGCGGGGTTGGGGACCCCCCCCCGGCAGTCACAGCCCACTCCCCACAGCGCTGCCCGCCCCAGCTGCCGCCGTCTGTCCGGCCCACGGGGGGGGGACGGGACCTCGGGGTGCGAAATCCGCGCGGAATGCTTCCCCCCACCCGCCACGGCTTCCTGAAGCGCTGCTCCGCACGGCACGGGCACCCCACGGCACGGGGACCCCACATCACAGCACATCACAGCCCCCCACGGCACAGCCCCCACAGCACATCACAGCCCCCCACGGAACAGCCCCCACATCACATCACAGCCCCCCACGGAACAGCCCCCACAGCCCCCCACAGCCCCCCACAGCCCCGTTTCCCCACGGCCTCCCCGCCCTGGCACAGCCCCGGAGGGTGGCAGCAATGTCACCCCTGTCACCCCACCAGCCTTTTGGGGACCCCACGAAGCCGCCCCGCCACACCCCGTGATCCCGCAGGGACCGGTCCAGCCCGGAGGGTCCCCGTGGGGTCGGGGGGGGCCACGGTGAGCAGCCCCCAGGGCCCGGACAGCGCCGGGGGCTGCAGGGACCCCCCACCCGTGCTCGGGGACTTGTCCCCCGACAAAAGAGGGGCTCGAGTGCCCCCCACCCACCGCAGCACCAGGTACCTGTGGCCGGGCCGGGCCGGGGGGGCGGCTGGGACGCCCCCAGCCCCGCGCTGACTGCGACGGGCTCCAGGTGCCGCTCGCCCTCGTCCCTCCTGCGGTAGAGCAGCCGCTCGCCGCCCGCCGGGCGCGCCCGCGGGGTGCGGGGCTCGGCCCGGGGGGCCGCGGGCCGCGGGACGCGCTGCAGCGAGCGCGGCACCACGTCGGGCGGCAGCCGCAGGTACCGGCGCAGGTGAGCCACGCCCGCGTCCGTCAGGTACCAGTAGAGGTGTCGCCAGGCCGCCGTCTGGCGCACGAGGCCGCGGGAGCGCAGCGAGGCCATGGCGCGGCGAACCTCCACGTTGGCCACGCCGGGCAGCTGCGGGTGGGGGCGCCGGGGGCACCCGTCCCGCTCCCCGACCAGGACACCCTCGCGGAACAGCAGCTCCAGGATGGAGCGGAGCCGCTCCAGCGGCATCAGCATCCCCGCCACCATGGCGCGGCGCGGCTCGGTTAGGCTCGGCTCGGCTCGGTTCGGTTCGGCTCGGCTCGGTTAGGCTCGGCTCGGCTCGGCTCGGTTAGGCTCGGCTCGGCTCGGCTCGGCTCGGTTCGGTTCGGCTCGGCTAGGCTCGGCTCGGCTGGGCTCGGCTCGGCTCACCCAGCACAGCCCGACTCAGTCCGCAAGGCACAGCCCAGCCCGGCCCAGCACTGCCCAGCACGGCCCAGCCCAGCCCAGTACGGCCCAGCACAGCCCGGTGCGCTCTGCTCCAGCCCGGTACGGTCCAGCACGGCTCCAGCCCAGCCCAGTAAGGTCCAGTTCGGCTCGGTGCAGCCCAGTCCGGCCCGGCACGGCCCGGCGCGATCCGACACGGCGCGGCGCTGGCTGCCGGCACGGCGGGAGCGGCTGCAGCTCCACCCCCGCTCGGGGGGGTCGGGGGGGCCCCGGGCCCGGCCCTGACTCACCAGCGGCCCCTCCCCGGTTCCAGCTCCGCCCGGGGGGGACACGGCCGGACCCGCCTCCCCTTCCACCCCCCCGGCCCGACCCACCCGGCCGGTTCCTGCGTGGGAACCCCCGCGGGTCCCGCCCCGCCCCCGCCCCGGGACCGGCCCCGCGGGGTGCCCGGGGGGACCCCGAGCCAAGGGCGGGGGGTCCTTGGGGCTTGGGGGGGACCCTGGAGCTCAGGGGGAGGGGTACACTGAGCTGCGGGGGTCTCTGAGCTCGGGACAGGACCGTGGGGGGGGGTCCCTGAGAGGGGGGAGACCCTGAGCCGGGCACGGCGCCCCCAGACTCGTCCCCGCACCCCGAAGTGCCGCGGGCGGGGGTCGCGCGGGGGACGAGCAGGTGCCCGGGCAGAGCTGGGTGCCACATCCTGCCACGTCAGTATCTGCGCTGCTCCCCCATCGCCAGGGGGACCCCACGGCCCTCCCGCAGCGCCCGGCGGTGCCACGGGCGCGGCGGTGACACGGCGGTGCCACAGCGGTGCCACCCGCGCCACGCCCTCCGCCCGCCAGCTGGGCACGGGGCAGCTGCCACTGCCGGAGCCCCCCGTCCTGCCCGGGCACCGAGAGCCGCCCTGCGACCCCCATGGGGCACCGAGACCCCCACGGGGCACCGAGAGCAGGCGTGCGACCCCCACCCGGACCTCGGGGACCCCCGGGACCGCCGCGGGAAGAGCCCCGGCACCGGGGACCCCCCCTCTCCATGGGGACCCCCGGGTTGTGTGTGAGGGGGGAGCGGGAGGAACTCCGTGGGATGAACTGGGGGGGTCCCCCACGCTGCCCCGATCCCAGGATCAGAGACCCCAAAAGGGGAGGAACCCCCCCAAGCCCCCTCAGCACCCCCCGAGCGCAGCGAGGTCGGGGCTCAGCGATGCCGCACCAGGAGCCCCCCCGCAGCCTGGGGGAAATGGGGGGACACCCCCCGAGCACCCCAGTCCCTGCCCATGGCACTACTGGGAAGGACAGCGGGGTGCACTGGGATTTACTGGTGGGGAGCAGCGGCCCAGGAATGGGGGGCGGCTGTTTGTGGGGTGCTCCCCCCACAGCTGCCAGGTCCGGGGGACCCCAAACCCACGGGGGCCCCATCACGACTTGCACGATTTGGGGGGACAGAACGGGGCTCCCAGCACCGGGACACCCAGCAGAGCTGCTGCAGGGCACTGGGAGCACTGGGGGGGCCCGGAGCCCCACAGAGGGAATCCTTTGGGACAGCATCGCTTGTCTGAGCCCCGCAGCGCCCCAGAACCGCAGCGGGGCGGGACGGACAGCGAGGGGGGCTGGGAGGGATGGGGGGCAGGGATGGGGGGCAGGGATGGGGGGCAGGGATGGGGACAAAAGGGGGCAGGGATGAGAAACATGGGGAGCGGTAATAGGGAGTGATGGAGGAAGCGACGGGGGCACCTCCTGTCCCCCCCGCCCCCCGCCCCGCACCCCCAGCCCGCAGCGGGGTCACGGCCGCGCCGGCGGCTCCCTGCGGGAAATGCCGCGTCAGCGCCCGCCGGGATGCGCCGCGATGTGACAGCGGGGCCACCGCCAGAATCGCACTGCCATCCATCGCGATGTGACAGCGGGGCCACCGCCAGCATCCCCCATCCATCGCGATGTGACAGCGGGGCCACTGCCAGCGTCCCCCATCCACCGCGATGTGACAGCGGGGCCACCGCCAGCGTCCCGCCGGGATGCACCGCGATGTGACAGCGGGGCCACCGCCCCCCCAAAACCCCCGCGGCCACCGCGGCTGAGCCCCCCGCACCGGGCCCGCGGCTCCGCATCCCGCGGGCACCCCCAAACCCGGTGCTGTGTGCGCGCCCCTCACCCTAAAACCAGCTCACGGAACCCCAGGGAGGGGCAGCCCCCCCAAATCTGGGGCGTCCAGCGGCGTCTGGCCGCGGGCCCGGCGCTGCCGTCCCGGTGCCGGTGCCAGCGGCGGCTCTGGCGGGCGACCCGTGCCCAGCAGAACAAAGCGGCGGCTGTTGGCGAAGGGCACGGCGGCCCCAGGCGGCTCCTAATGAGGCCGGGCCCGCGGGGGGTCCCGGTGCCGGCGCCGGTGGGGGTGCCGGTGCCGGGATGTTTCCCACCGAAAACTCAGCCTGGCCACGTCCCGGGGGGGACACGAACCGGGGTCCCGTCTCTGGGGTCTGCGGCACCCCCACAGCCGAACCTGCCGGGGCTCATCCCGAACCTCGCCGGGATCATCCCCATCCCCCCGAGCTCCATCCCATCCCACCCCGATCCTCGCCGTGTCCTTCCCAACCCGACCCTCCGGCTTCACCCCGATTTTCTCGGGGCTCCATCCCGATTTTCCCGGGGCTCCATCCCGATTTTCCTGGGATCCATCCCGATTTTCCCGGGATCCATCCCGATTTTCCAGGCTCTATCCCGATTTTCCCGGGCTCCATCTCGATTTTCCAGGCTCCATCCCGATTTTCCCGGGCTCCATCCCGATTTTCCAGGCTCCATCCCGATTTTCCCGGGGCTCCATCCCGATTTTCCAGGCTCCATCCCGATTTTCCAGGCTCCATCCCGATTTTCCCGGGGCTCCATCCCCATTTCCCCGGGTCCCTCCCCTCCCTCCGGGCTCCGCTCCAGCCCGACCCCGGCCGCGCTGCGGGCCCCGCGGTGGCTCCGTGCCCGCTGCGGTGACACAGGGGCCCGGTGGCCACCGGCAGCCCCGTGACCGAGCCCGTTCCTCACGGCCGAGCGCTCCGGGAGCGCCGCTGGCACCGGGACACTCCGTGTGACACGCGTGACCCCCGCGCTGCGACACTGGCACAGCGGCGCTGCGGGACGCGGGTCTGTCCCCCCGGGACGCGGGTCTGCCCCCCCGGGACCCCCCCGGGACCCCCGGGACCCCCGGGACCCCCGGGACCCCCGGTACCTTTGAGGGAGGCGATCTCGTGGTGGATGCCCCGCGCCCCCTCCATGGCCGCCCGCGCTCCCGCACGCTCCGGCCGCTCCCGCAGCCCCGGGGGGCGGCTCCGCCCCGCCCCCGCCCCCGCCCCGCCCCCTCCCCCCGGCCTGGCCCCGCCCCCTGCGGCACCGACACCGCCCCCCCAGCCCCCACCCCCCGATCGGCGGCTGGGACCGGAGCCGGTGCGGCGGAGACCCCTCCCCATCAGAGACAAGGCAGCCCCCCACACACAGAACAGACCCCTCCCCACAGCACAGACCCCCCCCCCACAGCACAGACCACCCCCCACAGCACAGACCCCCCCCCCACAGCACAGACCCCCCCCCCACAGCACAGACCCCTCCTCACAGCACAGACCCCCCCACAGCACAGACCCCCCCCCACAGCACAGACCCCCCCCACAGCACAGACCCCCCCCACCCACAGCACAGACCCCCCCCCCCCACAGCACAGACTCCCCCCACAGCACGGCCCCCCTCCCCCCCACACAATGTGGCCACCGTGGCCACCAGCCAGGGGACACTGGGGGGCCCAGCACTGCCACTGCGATGTGGCCAGCAGCCAGCCCTGGGGACACCAGGGGGACTGTGGCATGGCCACCAATGTGGCCACCAGGAGGGACCCAGCACAACCACACCGTGGCCACCAGCCACCCTGGGGACAGCAGGGACCCAGCAGAGCCACCAATGTGGCCACCAGCCCCCCTGGGGACAGCAGGGACCCAGCAGAGCCACCAATGTGGCCACCAGCCACCCTGGGGACAGCAGGAGGCCACCACTCGGCAGCCACCACAGCCACTGGCCACCACACTGAGGACACTGGCCAGTCTCCAAGGCCCAGGGCCATCGGGGACTCCAGCACGGGCACTGCTCTGCGGCCACCACGGCCACTGTGGCCAGCAGCCACTGCCAGACCCGCGGGGACACCGGGAGGGACCCTGGCATGGACAGCAGGGGGACACCAGGGACATGTGACAGCCACTGTGCACTGCTGGGGACACTGCCCTGTGACCCCTGTGACCCCAGGGACACTGCACTGTGACTCCTGTGACCCCTGTGACCCCCAGGGACACTGCACTGTGACCCCTGTGACCCCTGTGACCCCGGGGACACTGCACAGTGACCCCTGTGACCCCAGGGACACTGCACAGTGACCCCTGTGACCCCGGGGACACTGCAGGGACACTGCCCTGTGACCCCTGTGACCCCGGGGACACTGCACAGCCCTGTCCCAGGGCCCTGCTGTCCCCACAGGTGACAGGTGGGTAAGCACCGTGCCCAGCCTGGGGCACAGCTGCCACAGGGACAGTGGCAGCGGTGACGGTGGCAGTGGTGACAATGACAGTGGTGATGGTGGCAGTGGTGACAGTGACACTGGTGATGGTGGCAGGGGTGACAGTGGCAGTGGTGACGGTGGCAGGGGTGACGGTGGCAGTGGTGACGGTGGCAGTGGTGACAATGACAGTGGTGATGGTGGCAGTGGTGACAGTGACACTGGTGATGGTGGCAGTGGTGACAATGACAGTGGTGATGGTGGCAGTGGTGACAGTGGCAGTGGTGACAGTGACACTGGTGATGGTGGCAGGGGTGACAGTGGCAGGGGTGACAGTGGCAGTGGTGATGGTGGCAGTGGTGACGGTGGCAGTGGTGACGGTGGCAGGGGTGACGGTGGCAGGGGTGACAGTGACACTGGTGATGGTGGCAGTGGTGACAATGACAGTGGTGATGGTGGCAGTGGTGACAGTGGCAGCGGTGATGGTGGCAGGGGTGACAGTGGCAGCGGTGATGGTGACAGTGACAGTAGTGGCAGTGGCAGTGGTGACAGTGGCATTGGTGACAATGAAAGCCGTGATGGTAACAGTGGTGACGGTGATGGTGACAGCAGTGGCAATGGCATTGGTGACAGTAACAGCAGTGGCATTGGCATCGGTGACAGTGACATTGGTCACAGTGCCCCCCAGCCCGGCCCCAGTGCCCGCTGCCCCCTGGCACAGCCGTGGCTCCCACGGAGAAGGTCGAGGTGCCGTGTCACCTGCCACCTCACCTGTGTCACCTGCCACTGCCACTGTGTCACCTGCCACTGCCACAGTGTCACCCTGCCACCGCCCCTGTGTCACACTGCCACTGCCACTGTGTCACCTGCCACTGCCCCTGTGTCACACTGCCACCTCACCTGTGTCACCCTGCCACTGCCACTGTGTCACCTGCCACTGCCACTGTGTCACCTGCCACTGCCACAGTGTCACCCTGCCACCGCCCCTGTGTCACACTGCCACTGCCACTGTGTCACCTGCCACGCACCTGTGTCACCTGCCACCACCGCTGTGTCACACTGCCACTGCCCCTGTGTCACACTGCCACTGCCACAGTGTCACCCTGCCACTGTGTCACCCAGCAACCACCCCTGTGTCACCTGCCACTGCCACAGTGTCACCTGCCACTGCCACACTGTCACCTGCCACCTCACCTGTGTCACCTGCCACCACCACAGTGTCACACTGCCACCGCCCCTGTGTCACCCTGCCACCACCACTGTGTCACCCTGCCACTGCCCCTGTGTCACCTGCCACTGCCACTGTGTCACCTGCCACCGCACCTGTGTCACCCTGCCACCACCACTGTGTCACACTGCCACCACCACTGTGTCACACTGCCACCGCCCCTGTGTCACCCTGCCACTGCCCCTGTGTCACCTGCCACTGCCACTGTGTCACCTGCCACCGCACCTGTGTCACCCTGCCACCACCACTGTGTCACACTGCCACCACCACTGTGTCACCCAGTCACCGCCCCTGTGTCACCCTACCACCGTGTCACCCTGCTACTGCCACCGTGTCACCTGCCAACACCAACGTGTCACCTGCCACCGCTGCTGTGACACCCTGCCACCACCAGTATCACCCTGCCACTGCCACTGTGTCACCCTGTCACCGCCCCTGTGTCACCCTGTCACCGCCCCTGTGTCACCCTGCCACTGCTGCTGTGTCACCCTGCCCGGCCCTGCTGGCCCAGCCCTGCCATCCTCTCCCCTGCAGGCAAACTGTCCTCGGGCCACTCGGCCACCGGGTACCTGTGCCCACACCTGGGCCAGGGCAGCAAACGGGACACAAGGTGGTGACAGGAGACCCCAAACCTGCCAGGACCTGTCAAAGGGGTGACAGGAGACGCCAGGCTCAGTGCCACAGCCACCCAGAGAGGTGGCACTGCATGGGGACACCAAACCCTGGCACTCAGTGACAGCAGTGACACCAAACCTGGCACTGAGTGACAGCACAGTGACACCAAACCTGGCACTGAGTGACTGTGCAGTGACACCAAACCTGGCACTGAGTGACTGTGCAGTGACACCAAACCTGGCACTCAGTGACAGCAGTGACACCAAACCTGGCACTGAGTGACTGCAGTGACACCAAACCTGGCACTGAGTGACAGCACAGTGACACCAAACCTGGCACTGAGTGACTGTGCAGTGACACCAAACCTGGCACTGAGTGACAGTGCAGTGACACCAAACCTGGCACTCAGTGACAGCACAGTGACACCAAACCTGGCACTGAGTGACAGCACAGTGACACCAAACCTGGCACTCAGTGACTGCAGTGACACCAAACCTGGCACTGAGTGACAGCACAGTGACACCAAACCTGGCACTCAGTGACTGCAGTGACACCAAACCTGGCACTCAGTGACAGCACAGTGACACCAAACCTGGCACTGAGTGACTGAAGTGACACCAAACCTGGCATTGAGTGACAGCAGTGACACCAAACCTGGCACTGAGTGACAGCAGTGACACCAAACCTGGCACTCAGTGACAGCACAGTGACACCAAACCTGGCACTCAGTGACAGCAGTGACACCAAACCTGGCACTGAGTGACTGCAGTGACACCAAACCTGGCACTGAGTGACAGCACAGTGACACCAAACCTGGCACTCAGTGACAGCACAGTGACACCAAACCTGGCACTGAGTGACAGCAGTGACACCAAACCTGGCACTGAGTGACAGCACAGTGACACCAAACCTGGCACTGAGTGACTGCAGTGACACCAAACCTGGCACTCAGTGACAGCAGTGACACCAAACCTGGCACTGAGTGACTGCACAGTGACACCAAACCTGGCACTCAGTGACAGCAGTGACACCAAACCTGGCACTGAGTGACAGCAGTGACACCAAACCTGGCACTGAGTGACTGCACAGTGACACCAAACCTGGCACTCAGTGACAGCAGTGACACCAAACCTGGCACTCAGTGACAGCACAGTGACACCAAACCTGGCACTGAGTGACAGCAGTGACACCGAACCTGGCACTGAGTGACAGCAGTGACACCAAACCTGGCACTGAGTGACAGCACAGTGACACCAAACCTGGCACTGAGTGACTGCAGTGACACCAAACCTGGCACTCAGTGACAGCACAGTGACACCAAACCTGGCACTGAGTGACAGCACAGTGACACCAAACCTGGCACTCAGTGACAGCACAGTGACACCAAACCTGGCACTCAGTGACTGCAGTGACACCAAACCTGGCACTGAGTGACAGTGTGGGGACACCAAACCCAGCCCGTGTCCCACAGCACCAAACCCCTGCCCCAAGCCAGGTGGGATCACGTGGTGACACCAAACTTGCCATCACCTGACCAGGTGCGGTGACACGGTGGCACCAAACAGCTGCCACAGCACCTGCAGCAGTGAACCTGCCAGGACTTGGTGAGGTGGCACCACAGTGTGACACTGAACCTGCCAGGACCTGGCGAGGTGGCACCACAGTGTGACACTGAACCTGCCAGGACCTGGCGAGGTGGGAGCACAGTGTGACATTGAACCTGCCAGGACCTGGCGAGGTGGCACCACAGTGTGACACTGAACCTGCCAGGACCTGGCAAGGTGGCACCACAGTGTGACATTGAACCTGCCAGGACCTGGCGAGGTGGCACCACAGTGTGACACTGAACCTGCCAGGACCTGGCGAGGTGGGAGCACAGTGTGACACTGAACCTGCCAGGACCCGGCACGGTGTGACAGCGCGGTGACAACGAACCCCTGCCAGCACCTGGCACGGTGACACTGAGCTCCCACCCCCCAACCGAGCCTCACCAACCCCCCCCGGTGCCCTGACCCCCCCGAGGGGACACCATCCCCCGAGGGGACACCCGCCAGGCTCAGCCGCGTCCCCACAGCGGGACACGGGCACTGGTGGCACTGGGCTGTCCCCACCGCCCCCACCCCGGGTCCCGCTCGCGTGGGGACAGCGCGACCCCCGGCGTGGGGCCGGGCGGGGGGGGCTCCCCCCGCGGCAGCGCCGCTCCCATGTAAGGGCATGGCCGAGGCTGTGCCGCGACACCAGGGCGCCCCGGCCACGCGCGGGCACCGGGGGCACCGCGGGGCCACCCATGCCACCCGTGTCACCCGTGTCACCCGTGTCACCCACGCCACCGCCCAGCTCCGCGCGCCCCCGCCCCACAGCAGCCCCCCTGTCCCTGGACACTCTCAGCGACCCCCCCGCCCACCGCGGCTCCCCCAAATCGCTCGGAGGGGGCGCAGGCACAGCCCCCCTGTCCTGGGCTCCGAGCCCCGCTCTGGGCAGCGCCCCGGGGGTCCCCGCGTGTCCCCCCCGTGTCCCCCCCCGTGTCCCCCCCGTGCCCGCCGTGCCCAACGTGCCCAATTAAGGGAATGAGCGGCCGCGCTCCCCCCGCGCTCCCCCCGCGGCCGGACCCCCCTGCGCCCCCCGGCCGGGGCGGGGGTCCCGTACCCTTGTAGCGCTCCCGCACGTCCTCGTAGGCCTGGATGAAGTCCTGCTCCTCGGGGGCGGGAGGGGGGCCGGCGGCGGCCATGGCGGCGGTGGGGGGGCGAGGGTGGGGGGCCGGGCCGGGGTCCGGGGTGGCCGGAGGGTCCGGAGTGTGTCCGGCGGCTCGGCGGCCCCGCACCCCGCGGCTGGGCAGGGGCACGGGACAGGGACGGGACAGGGACGGGACAGGGACGGGACCTGCCCCCGCCCAGCCCTTTAAAGGAGCCGCCGGACACCGCCCCCGGCGCGGCGTGACTCACGGACACGGCACCCACGGACACGCTGCGGGGCAGGGGGCGACTGAAATCCCCCACGGCCCCAAACGCGTCACACGGTGCCGGGGATGTGGCCCGAACCCCGATTGTGCTGGCCCCGTCCGTGGGGCGCCCACGGGTGCCCAGAGGAGTGCGAGGGGTGGGTGATGAGGGACTGGGGGTGCAGTGACAGGGTCAGAGTGGGGCTGGGGGGGCAGTGACAGGGTCACTGTGGGGCTGGGGGCGCAGTGACAGGGTCAGAGTGGGGCTGGGGGTGCAGTGACAGGGTGAGAGCGGGGCTGGGGGCGCAGTGACAGGGTCAGAGTGGGGCTGGGGGGGCAGTGACAGGGTCAGAGTGGGGCTGGGGGCGCAGTGACAGGGTCAGAGTGGGGCTGGGGGTGCAGTGACAGGGTCAGAGTGGGGCTGGGGGGGCAGTGACAGGGTCACTGTGGGGCTGGGGGCGCAGTGACAGGGTCACTGTGGGGCTGGGGGTGCAGTGACAGGGTCAGAGTGGGGCTGGGGGGGCAGTGACAGGGTCACTGTGGGGCTGGGGGCGCAGTGACAGGGTCAGAGTGGGGCTGGGGGCGCAGTGACAGGGGTGGGTGTGGGGCTGGGGGCGCAGTGACAGGGTCAGAGTGGGGCTGGGGGCGCAGTCACAGGGTCACTGTGGGGCTGGGGGCGCAGTGACAGGGGTGGGTGTGGGGCTGGGGGTGCAGTGACAGGGTCAGTGTGGGGCTGGGGGTGCAGTGACAGGGTCACTGTGGGGCTGGGGGCGCAGTGACAGGGTCAGAGTGGGGCTGGGGGCGCAGTGACAGGGTCACTGTGGGGCTGGGGGCGCAGTGACAGGGTCAGAGTGGGGCTGGGGGCGCAGTGACAGGGTCAGAGTGGGGCTGGGGGCGCAGGTGATGGGGGTCATTTTGGGGCTGGGGGCGCAGGTGATGAGGGTGAGGGGTTCCTGCTGCACCCCACAGCCGGCGCAGGGACCCCCCCATTCGCACCTTGACCCCCCCCACCCTCGCTAGAGGGACAGACCGGTCGCCCCTTCCCCACACAGAGACCCCCACCCCGGTGCTGGGCACAGGGACGTGACGCCCCCCGTGGCCCAGCAGCCCCATGAGTTGGGATTTTTAAAACCGGGGGATTTTTAAAACCGAGGGATTTTTGAAGCTCCGTCTCCCTGTGCCACCCCCGAGAGCCACCGAGGGGCCCCCACCGCGGCCCCCCAACCCCCCCCCGCCCCCGCAGCCAAATCCCAGCCGTGGGCGAGCTGGGGGGGGGGGGTGACACAGCGGCCCCATGGGACGGGACATCGTCATCCCTAAAAATAGAAATGGAGACTAATGCCCCGAAACTCGAGCGGGGACAGCGCGGGGGGGGCGAGGAGGGACGGAGGGAGGGAGGGAGGGACCGGGAGGGAGGGACCGGGAGGTGTAACGGAAATAGCCGGGGGGGAGGGTTCTGTGTCGGGGGCGGGGGGGAACGATGAGGATTTTTTGGGGACGCGCTGGAAGCCGCATGGGGACGGCTCGGAACGGCTCCGCACAGCTCTGTACAGCTCGGCACGGCTCGGCACAGATCCCCGCGCTGTGTCACCCCCCGGCCCGCGTGGGACTTCCACGGCATCGCCCCACGAGCTCTCAGGCACCTCCGACCCCTCCATCCTGAGTCCCCGGGGTCACATCCCGGACCCTCGGACACGTTCCAGACTGCCGGACAAGTCCCGGACCCCCGGACGAGTCCCGGACCCCCCACCCCGGCTCAGGCCGAGCCCCCCAGTCCCGGCCCGGTTCCCCAGACCCGTCCCGGCCCCGCCGTCCCCGCCGTACCTGCGATGCGGATGACGGCTCTCTCGGCGGGGTCCAGCACGGTCCCGTTGCCCGCGGCCGCCTTGGCTCGCTGCGAGCGCTGGTGCTTGCCCAGGTTCCAGGGCAGCGTGTCCCCGGCGCCGGGCGAGCCGCTGCTGCCGCTCGAGGTGTCCTCCGCCATCGCCGCCGACCCCGGCTCCTGCGGCAGAGGGGGGCGTCAGGGACCGGGACCACCGCCTTCGTAAACTGGGGACCCCCGGCACCGGGGCACCAGGGACCCCCAGGACCGGGACCACCGACTTCGTACGCTGGGGACCCCCGACACTGGGACACCAGGGACCCCCCAGTCCCGGCATGGCCACCTCCTTCCTCCTCGCCCCAGAGACCCCCGGGACCGGGACCATGGGCTTCGTACGCTGCGACCCCCGGCACAGGGGACGCCTGATATCGCCACTGCCCTTCTCGCCTCAGGGACTCCCGGCACCGGGGCACCAGAGACCCTCCCCCGAACCCCGGCATGGCCACCTCCTTCCTCCTCGATCAGAGACCCCACGTACCGGCACCATCGCCTTCGTACGATGGAAACCCCCGGAACCGGGACACTAGGGACCCCCGGTATCGCCACTGCCTTCCTCCTCGCTCTAGGGACCCCCGGTACCGGGACCACCGCCTTCAAACGCTGGGGACCCCCGGTATCACCACTGCCTTCCTCCTCGCTCTAGGGACCCCCGGTAGCGGGACCACCGCCTTCAAACGCTGGGGACCCCCGGTATCGCCACTGCCTTCCTCCTCGCTCTAGGGACCCCCGGTAGCGGGACCACCGCCTTCAAACGCTGGGGACCCCCGGTATCACCACTGCCTTCCTCCTCGCTCTAGGGACCCCCGGTATCGCCACTGCCCTCCTTCTCGCCTCAGGGACCCCCGGCACAGGGGACCCCCGGAATCTCCACCTCCCTCCTCATCGCCTCAGGGACCCCCAGCATCAGGGACCCCCGGTATCGCCACTGCCCTCCTTCTCGCCTCAGGGACCCCCGGCACAGGGGACCCCCGGAATCTCCACCTCCCTCCTCATCGCCTCAGGGACCCCCAGCATCAGGGACCCTCGGTATCACCACTGCCCTCCTTCTCGCCTCAGGGACCCCCGGCACCGCCGGCCCCGGCTCCTGGCAGAGACACGGTGCCGGGGACACCGGGCATCGGACACCGGGCACCGGCACCGCGGCACCGGCAGCGCCCGCGCGCCCAGGCCCGGTGCGGCACACGGCAGAATCACGGAGGTACCGGGACCCCTCGGGACAGCCCCGGGGGAGCGGGGCCCGTTCCGAGCCGTGCACGGACACGATCCCCACGGGGCCACCGCGGCCATGGCTGGTCCGGCACCGGGAACTCGCCCGGGAAAACAGCCAGAGCGAAGCCGTGCGGGGCAAGCCCGCACCGGAACAGCAGGGCGGCGCTCAGGCCGGCTCCGTGTCCGGGGTTCGGCCCGCGGGTCGGTGCCGCTGCAGCATCTCGGTACCGGGAGTGCTCCCAGGGGAGCGGCACGGAGGGCGCCGGGAGCGGCGGGGATGGCTCTGAGATCCCGGTAGCTCCGTGGGTGATTCTGTGATCCCGGTAGCCCCGCGGGTGATTCAGAGATCCCGGTAGCTCCGCGGGTGGCTCTGAGATCCCGGTAGCTCCGTGATCCTGCCCTCTCCATCCCGGCACCTCCGCCATCCCGCCTCCATCATCCCGGCACCCCCGCGATCCCGCCCCCGCCATCCCGGCGCCTCCGCCATCCCGACAGCTCCGCGATCCCGGCAGCTCCGCGATCCTGCGCCCCGCATCCCGACACCTCCGCGATCCCGACACCTCCGCGATCCCGGCAGCTCCGCCATCCCGACACCTCCGCCATCCCGACACCTCCGCCATCCCCCTCCGCCCCAGCGCCGCCGCAGCCCTGGCACCGCCTCGGGCTCGTTCCCCCGGGAGCCGGCGGCACCGGGCGTTTGCCGCGGCCCCGGCGCCATTTGCAGAAGCTCCGAACCCGGGAACGCCACCGGCGCCGGCACCACCGGGCCCGGTACTCGGAACCACCGGCACCAGCGGGCCCGGTACTCGGAGCCACCGGCACCACCGGGCCCGGCACTCGGAACCACCGACATCACCGGACACACCGACACTCGGACCCACCGACATCACCGGGCCTGGTACTCGGAACCACCGGCATCATCGACATCACCGGGCCCCGAATTCGGACCCACCGACATCACCGGGCCCGAATCTGGACCCACCGGCACCACCGGGCCCGAATCTGGATCCACCGGCATCACCGTCCCCGGCCCTCTCGGCACCGCGGGACCCCAGCGTGACCCGCATCGCCGGCGCCCCCAGACCCACCGACACCCCCGGCCCCCCGGCAGGGGGTGCAGAGGGGGGTGGGCGTGGGGCTGGCGGAGGGGGCAGGTGGGGGGAGCAGGCGGGGGCGCCGTGCCAAGCCTGAGTCAGCGGCTCCATCGCCCACGTCCCGCCCCCACCGCAGCCCCACACGCCGCCTCCCCCCACCACAGGGACCCCCCCCCGCCCCCAGACTCGGGGATCAGCACCCCAACACCCCCAGAAGACCCTCCTGCACCACGCCGCAGCCCCCAGCCCCCGCGGCTCCTGCAGCCCCCCCATTCCTGCGGCATCCCCCAAACCTCCCCCTCGCCTCTCCCAGCCCCACGGGGCAGTGGGTGAGGGGGGTCCCACGCGCGGGGACTCACCGAGCGCCACGATGTCCGCCGAGACGCCACGGGGGGGCATGACCGGGGGGAGGGGGGAACGGTACCGGCACCGGGAGGGCTCCGGAGCGGGGGGGAACCGGCACCGGTACCGCGGGGGCTCCGGGGGAAAATGGCCCCGGGGGCTCCTCCCGCACCGGCACCGGCACCGGCACCGGCTCCGGCAGGGGCGGGGCGGGGGGCGGGCAGCGGGGGGCGCCTTATCTCAGCGCCCCACCCTCCACACCCGGCCCACCCGGCGGGGGAGGATTAACCCGGAGCAGCGCAGCCTGCGCTGGGTGTAACCCTGACCAGTGCTCCCAGTTCCGCCAGCATGGCACGGGTTAACCCGGAGCAGCACAGCCTGCGCTGGGTGTAACCCCACCAGTGCTCCCAGTACCGCCAGCATGGCACGGGTTAACCCGGAACAGCACACCCTGCACTGGGTGTAACCCCACCAGTGCTCCCAGTACAGCCAGCATGGCACGGGTTAACCCGGAGCAGCGCAGCCTGCGCCGGGTGTAACCCACCAGTGCTCCCAGTTCCGCCAGCATGGCACGGGTTAACTGTGACCAGTGTGCCCAGTACCGCCAGCATGGCACAGGTTAACTGTGACCAGTGTTCCCAGTACCGCCAGCATGGCACGGGTTAACTGCGAGCAGCGCACCCAGTACACTCCCAGTACACTCCCAGTATGCAGAAGGTTAACCCTCCCCAGTACACCCAGTACGGAGAGGATGAACTCTCCCCAGTATAACCAGTATGGAGAGGGTTAACCGTGACCAGCGCTCCCAGTACCCCAGCAGGCAGGGGTAAACTGACCAGTACTCCCAGTACCTCCAGTTCGGAGAGGGTGGCTGTGACCAGCACACCGAACTCGCAGGGTTAACCCTGACCAGTGCAACCAGTGCGGAGAGGGGAGCCCCGCCCCGCGGAACTGGGCCCGCCCGCGCTCCCGCTGGGAAATCCCGCAGCCGCTCGGCGCTCCCGCCCCGGCCGGGCGCTGCGGTGGGCACGGCTCCGGTACCGGTACCGGCACAGCACCGGCACGGTACCGGTACAGGGCTGGTACAGCACCGGTACAGCATAGGTACGGTACCGGTACAGGGCTGGTACAGCATCGGTATGGTACCGGTACAGGGCTGGTACAGCATCGGTACAGCACCTGCACGGTACCGGTACAGGGCTGGTACAGCATCGGTACAACACCGGCACAGCACCGGCACGGTACCGGTACAGGGCTGGTACAGCACCGGCACAGCACCGGTACAGCATAGGTACGGTACCGGTACAGGGCTGGTACAGCACCGGTGTGGTACCGGTACAGGGCTGGTACAGCATCGGTACAGCACCTGCACGGTACCGGTACAGGGCTGGTACAGCACCGGTACAGCATAGGTACGGTACCGGTACAGGGCTGGTACAGCACCGGCACAGCACCGGTATGGTACCAGTACAGCACCAACACAGCATCGGTACAGCACCAGTATGGTACCGGTACAGAACCGGCACAGAGCTGGTACAGCACCGGTACAGCACCGGCACGGTACTGGCACAGAGCTGGTACAGCACTGGCACAGCACCAGAACACCGGCTCGGGCCCCAGAACGGTTTCCCGGTTTCCCGGTTTCCCGGTAGCACGCGCCACCGCCGGCTGCCGCATTCAGAGCCCGGGCGAGCTCTGGGTGGCGGAGGGATGAGACGGGAGCCCCAGTTCGGCCCTGGCACGGCCCCGGCACAGCCCTGGCACGGCCCTGGCACGGCTCCGGCGTGGTGCTCACACCCTGCCGGGCCACCCGCCTCTGTTCCGGCCGGAGAGCAGAGCCCGGCTGCGGCCACCGGCACGGCGGGAGGGCGGATGGGGAGGATGGGGAGGATGGGGAGGATGGGGAGGATGGGGAGGATGGGATCACTGTGGGGCTGGGGAGGATGGGGAGCCAGGCATCATCTGTGGGGTTGGGGAGCCAGGGATCCCCTCTGGGGCTGGGGAGGATGGGGATCCCCTGTGGGGCTGGGGACTGGAGTCAGGGCCGGTTACTGAGGATGGTGGCGGGGACCAGTGCCGGGGACCGGAGCTGCTGCCCAAAACCAGAGCTGCTGCCCGGATCTGAAGCTGGTACCAGGAACTGGAGCCAGTGGGAAGCAGAACTGGTGCCAGGAACCAGAGCCGGTACCGGGAGCTGGAGCTCCCGCTGCGTGCGCACACCTGGGTGCGGGCACAGGTGGGCACAGGTGGGCACGAGTGTGCCCGGCCCTGGCACGCCCGGCTCAAGCAGCGCTGTGAGCACGGCACAGGAACACACCTGGGCACACACACCTGGGCACACACCTGGGCACACACCTGGGCACACACACGCACTGGGGGGTCTCGGGGGTTTCAGAGACTCCCGGTGCCCCCCCCACATCCAGCTGCATCACGCGGCACAGCCCCGGGACCCCCAGCCCCAAACTGATCGCGGGCCAAACTCACCCCAGCACAGCCGCCCCCACCCCGCGGGGCGCAGAGACCCCCGAACCTCTCGCCGAGCTCGGGGCGCTCTCCCGGCTCCCCGGGACACCCGGTGCCCGCCGTGGCACCGCCGTGACCGGGGCTGAAGCTCGGACCCCCGCCCGCCGTACCGGCGCTGCCGCTCGCTCCGTCCGTCCGGTCCCGGCGCTGTCGCAGCCGCTCTGCCGCGGTCATGTGCCGGTGGCGGCACGGGCGCAGGGAGCGAGTCCCCCGGCCAGAGGCGGACAAAGGGCCCTTTTCACAGCGCTGGGCCCCGCGGGCCCCTCGGCGTCAGGGGACAAAGGTCCGGCACGCTTGGCACCGGCGGCGCCGGGCGCTCCCCGCCCGGGGCACGGGGCAGCGGGCGCTGCAGAGGGGCGGGCGTGCGGCCAGGACCCCCCGGAACCCCCCGCACCCCCCGAACCCCCTCGGCTCTCACCTCCACCCCGCTGGCGCCACGTGCGCGTGGCTGGCACGGCTGGCACGCCGCCCGCCGGGATCCCAGCGGGGCTGGCACACGTCAGCGGGGCTGGCACTCGCCACCGGGGCTGGCACTCGCCACCGCCGGCCCTGCCCTGGAACCGCCCGAGCCCGCGGGGCCGCTGCTGCCACACCCGTGTGGAGTCCGCAAAGGGGCGCGGGGGTCACACCCGGCTGGGGCCTGGGGCGGGTCGGAGGGCACGGACAGGGGGGCTGCGCGCCCCTCCCTCCCCCCGCCGCTGCCTCCTGGAGGGTCTCACCCGGTGCCCCCTGCGCTGCCCACGGCGGGGGCTGTGCCCGCACACACAGGGTGGGCGCACGGGTGACCCCAGCGCGGCTCGGGGGTGCAGTGGGACAGGAGAGCAGGTGAGAGCAGGTGAGGAGCAGGATGCGGGCAGGGAGGAGGCAGGAAGCAGGTGGGGAACAGGTGTGCAGCAGGGTACAGGTAGGAAGGGTGCAGGAAGCAGGTGGGGAGCAGGCAGAGGTGCAGGAGTGGCCGTGTCCAGCCCTGGGGTGGCCCAGAGGCACCAACCAGCACAGCCACCACACAGGGGGACACAGCACCCACACACAGCTGCTGACCCCATCGTCCAGTGATCCCAGTTGGGACTGGGACCCCACCCACCCCAATACCAGAGATCCCAGTTGGGACTGAGACATCCACCCCAATCCCAGTGATCCCAGTTGGGTCTGGGACCCCATTCACCCCAATCCCAGTGCTCCCAGTTGGGACTGGGACCCCATTCACCCTAATCCCAGTGCTCCCAGTTGGGACTGAAACATCCACCCCAATCCCAGTGATTCCAGTTGGGACTGACACATCCACCCCAATCCCAGTGCTCCCAGTTGGGACTGGAACATCCCCCCCTCCTCCAATCGCAGCCACACAAAAGGCTCCAATTTATTCCAATTTTATTTGCACTTTTATTCCAAATTTCACTGGTGTCACACAGGTGACCCCAACTCCTCCTGCCCTGGCACGAGGGTGCCCAGGAGTGTCCCCAGGTGAGGATCCCCCACTCTGAGCTCCTGGGCCGGGCAGTAACCTCCCTGGCACAGCAAGTCCCCAGGACAGCGTAACCCCCAATGGCACCAGTGCCAGGGGATGCCGGGGGGATGCCAGGGGGATGCCAGGGGGATAAAAAGGGGGATGCCAGGGGGATGCCAGGGGATGCCAGAGGGATGCCAGGGGGATGCCAGGGTCTCAGAGGGGCCCCCCCCGGCGGCTGCGGCAGGTGATGAGGTACTGCGGGTACGCCTGCGTGTCGTTGAAGATGACGAAGATTTCGGGCCGCCGGGGGTCGTCCACCACGCTGTGGAAGCGCCGGGGGACCCCGGCCCCCTCTCGCAGGGGGGGCGCCCGCAGCCCCGGGCGGCCGGCCGTGAACTCCCCGGTCAGCACCTTGGCCATGAAGATGAACTTGGTGCCGGCGGCGCCGGGCGGCGAGTAGCGGTCCCGCGCCGAGACGGCCGCGCGCGCCGCGAAGTACACGCCGAGGCCGTAGAGCGTGGCTGGGGGGGCATCGGCTGGCACGGGGGGCGCCGGGGCCACAGCGGCACCCCGCTCCAACTGAGAGCACTGTGCCCACCCTGGCACCCCGTTCCGACTGAGGGCACCATTCCCACAGCGGCATCCCACTCCAACTGAGGGCACCATTCCCACAGCAACACCCCATTCCATACCGAGGGCACTGTGCCCACCTTGCACCCTGTTCCATACCGAGGGCACCATTCCCACAGCAGCACCCCGTTCCATACCAAGGGCACTGTGCCCACCCTGGCACCCCATTCCGACTGAGGGCACCATTCCCACAGCAGCACCCCGTTCCATACCAAGGGCACTGTGCCCACCCTGGCACCCCGTTCCATACCGAGGGCACCATTCCCACAGCAGCACCCCGTTCCAACTGAGGGCACAGTGCCCACCTTGGCACCCCATTCCGACTGAGGGCACCATTCCCATAAGGGCACCCCATTCCACACCGAGGGCACGGTGCCCACCCTGGCACCCCATTCCATACCAAGGGCACCATTCTCACCCTGGCACCCCATTCCAACTGCGGGCACTGTGCCCACCCTGGCACCCCATTCCCATGCACCCATGATCATCCCATTCCTGTGCAAATGTCATTGTGCCCACCTTGCACCCCATTCCGAGGGAACTGTGCCCATCTTGGCACCCCCTTAACATGCACCCATGACCAAATGGCACTATGCCCACCTCACCACCTTATTCCACACCAACGGCACTGTGCCCACCCTGGCACCCCCTTCCCATGCACCCATGATCACCCCATTCCTGTGCTGATGGTACCGTGCCCGCCCCACCACCCTGTTCCTACATCAAGGACATTGTGCCCACCCTGGCATCCCATTCCCACACCAAGGGCACCGTTCCCACCTCATCACCCTATTCCCACACCAACGGCACTTTGCCCACCTTGGCACCCCCTTCCCACACCAACGGCACCCAGTGCCCTGTTCCCATGCTGCCACCACCTTGTACCCATGCCAATGACACCCTGCCCACCTCATCACCGCATTTCCACACTGAGGGCACCGTGCCCACCTTGGCACCCCATCCCCACACCAAAAGGCACTGTGTTCACCTCACCACCCCATTCCCACACCGAGGGCACCGTGCCTACCTTGGCACCCCATTCCCATGCACCCATGATCACCCCATTCCCATGCACCCATGATCACCCCATTCCTGTTCAATCCACACTGTGCCCACCTCACCACCCCGTTTCCACATTGAGGGCACTGTTCCCACATTGGCACCCTCTTCCCATGCACCTATGATCACCTCATTCCTGTGCAAATGTCACTTTGCCCACCTTAGCACCCCATTCCACACCACTGACACTGTGCCTGCCTTGGCACCCCCTTCCCATGCATCCATGATCACCTCATTCCTGTGCAAATATCAACCTGCCCCCCTTGGCACCCCATTCCCACGCGATGGCACCCAGCACCCTGTACCCATGCCAATGACACCCTGTCCCCCCTCGGCACCCCATTCCCATGGCGATGGCACCCAGCACCCTGTACCCATGCCAATGACACCCTGTCCCCCCTCGGCACCCCATTCCCATGGCGATGGCACCCAGCACCCTGTACCCATGCCAATGACACCCTGCCTCCCCGGCACCCCATTCCCATACCAATGACACCCTGCCTCCCCGGCCCCCCGTTGCCACGTCGGTGGCACGCCGCCTTCCCGGCCCCCCGTCCCGCACCGAGGGCAGCCCGTGCCCGGCGCTCACCGTTCTTGCCGCAGAAGCTGCGGTTGAAGCCGTGCAGGCAGATCTCGCGGCTGGAGGCCTGGGTGGTGCCGTGGAACAGGACGCGCTCCACGGCGGTGCCGGCGGCGCAGGCCCGCCCCACGCTGCCCTTCTTCAGCTGGTACTGCTTGTACAGCACCGGGTGGATCAGCTTCTGCACCTGCCGGGCGCCGCTGGGTCACTGCTGTGCCACGGGCACGCCCAGGGGGTCCCGTGCGCCCAGACCCACCTGCACGACGCTGATGTGGCCGTGCAGCTCCTCCAGCGTGGCGCTGAAATGCTGCACCGTGTCAGCGAACTCCTCCGAGTCCTCAGCCAGAGCCAGCAGCCGCACCTCCTCCTCCAGCCCAGGCACCTCTGGCCCTGCTGCACAAATCCCGGTGAGCTGGGCACGGCGAGCTGGGCCGGCCCCGCGGTGGCCCCACACGCACCGAGCAGGCAGCAGGTGCTGTCCAGCGGGGGCTGGCTGCGGCAGACGGGCAGGGCGCGGGCGCTGCCGAGGTCGAACTCCTCCATGCGCTCCAGATCCACGGTGAGGGGCCGCCCGTCCAGCACCAGATCCAGCCGGCGCTCCCGGCGCTGCCAGGCCTGCTCCAGCAGCGCCGCTGTCTCGGGGGCGTAGGGGACGGCGGTGCCACAGGGGTCCCAGCGCACCCAGTGCGCGGTGGCGGCGGCGGTGGCAGCAGTGGCAGCAGTGGTGGCGGCGGTGGTGGCATTGGTGGCGATGATGGTGGTGGTGGCGTTGGCGGTGGCAGCAGTGGCGGTGGCTTTGGTGGTGGTGGCGGTGGCAGAGGTGGCAGCGGCGGCAGCGTGCCCCGGCGGCGGCAGGCGCTGCAGCAGCGCCGTGAGCTCCTGCGCGGCAGGGCCCAGGTAGTCGGCGAAGCCGCGCAGCGTGGCGGTGCCGCCGCGCAGCAGCAGGTGCACGGCGTGCCGGCGCCGCAGCAGCGCCAGCGCGCAGCACCCGGCGGCCGGCAGCGCCCGCAGCCGCTCGCTCGCCACCTCCCGCTCCCGCTGCCGCCCCGCCAGCGCCCGCCCCAGCTCCCGCGGCACCGCCGCCGCCTCCTGCTCCGGGGAGCAGAACACCGTCGCCCGCGCCACGTCCGCCGCCCGCAGAGCCTCCTCCAGCGAGGCCTCCAGCGCCGCCAGCAGCCCCGCGTCCTCCTGCGCCCGCTCCTGCCGCCGCTCCCGGCTGAAGGAGCGCAGCGACAGCGCCGTGGCGCGCGCCAGCTCCTGCTCCTCGCACCACGAGTCGTCCATGGAGCACTGGATGGCCAGCGCCATCTGCACCTCCTCCTCCACCCGGGTGTGGGACAGCAGCTCCTTGGCGCCGTCCCCGCCGCCCGCGCTCGGGGTTTCATCCCCGGCGTCCCACGCGGCGTCGGGGACGGTGCCAGGCCACAGCTCGGGGCTGCCGCGGCCGCCGGCGCTGCCGGGGTGCAGCGCTGCCATCACCTCCTTGATCTCCTCTGCGGGAGCAGCGCCGTGTCAGCCACGAGGACCAGCACCCACGGCACCCTCACCCCACTGTGCCACCCTCACCTGCGTTGGAATGAAAGCCATCATCATTACCACCATCATCATCACCATCATCATCACCATCGGCGTCCTCAGGCAGGTCCCGGCTCGGGGGCAGCAGCTCCTCCAGCTCCAGCTGTGGGGATGGAGAGGCGGCGTCACCACTGCAGCAGGGACCAGCACACGGCACCTCCTGGTCAGATCCCATCCAGTGAGGCTGACCTGGGGATCTGGCGGGCTCCAGGGCTCCCCTTCCAGCTGGATGACGCACTGGAAGCGGCTCTCCAGCTGCTGCAGGAGGCTCTGCCCCGCCAGGTCCCACAGGAAGCGGGCGACGCCGGGGAGGCGCAGGGTTGTGGGGTGCGAGCACACGGAGTCCAGCAGGCTCTGCAGGAATTCTGCCACTGCCTGGCACCGCTCCGGCTCCCCGCTCACCTGTGGGGAGATGGTCGAGGGGTCAGCACTGGGGCACCAGCACCTGCCCAGCTCCCCGCTCACCTGGGCAGTGCGGGCAGCACAGCGGCGCTGGCAGCCTCTGGCACCAGGATGTGCTCTGAGCAGGGGGAGGTGGGAGCACAGCACAGAGAGCTGACCACCCTGCCTGTACCTGGCCACCCTGCCTGTACCTGCCCACCCTGCCTGTACCTGCCCACACCTGCCGGTACCTGCCCACCCCCCTGCCTGTACCTGCCCACCCGTGCCTGTACCTGCCCACCCTGCCTGTACCTGCCCATACACCTGCCTGTACCTGCCCACCCCCCTGCCTGTACCTGCCCACCCCTGCCTGTACCTGCCCACACCTGCCTGTACCTGCCCACCCTGCCTGTACCTGCCCACCCCTGCCTGTACCTGCCCATACACCTGCTTGTACCTGCCCACCCTGCCTGTACCTGCCCACCCCTGCCTGTACCTGCCCAGCCTGACTGTACCTGCCCACCCTGATTGTACCTGGCCACATCTGCCTGTACCTGCCCACCCTGATTGTACCTGCCCACCCTGACTGTACCTGCCCACACCCCCCTGTACCTCCCTGCACTGCTGTCTGCACCTGCCCACCCCTGCCTACACCTGCCTGTACGTTCCCACAGCCCCGCCTGCGGCTCACCCGGAAGGCAGAGATGTCCCCTCCCTCCAGTGGCAGCAGGGACACTTCGGGGATGCTGCTGAGCACGTCCTGGTGGTGCTGCTGCAGGTATCGCAGAGCCCCCGGCTCCGCCGGCACCAGCACCTCGTCCTGCACCGGCACCGCCGACACCGGCACCGCCGACACCGGCTCCGGGACCCCCACGGACACAGGCCCGGGGTGCTGGGCCTGGCTGGGCACGGCCCTGAGCCCCGCTGTGTCCTTGTCCCTGCTGGGGACAGCGGCTGGCGGCTGTTCTGGCACCGGGTGCCATGTTGGTGACGGCACCGTGTCCGGCGGGGTGTTTGTGTGCACCACGCCGGGGGCTGTGTCCAGCTGGGTGTTCGTGTGTGCCACGCCAGGAGCTGTGTCCAGCTGGGTGTTTGTGTGCACCACGCCAGGAGCTGTGTCCAGCTGGGTGTTCGTGTGTGCCACGCCAGGAGCTGTGTCCAGCAGGGTGTTCGTGTGTGCCACACCAGGGGCTGTGTCCAGCTGGATGTTCGTCTGTGCCACGCCAGGAGCTGTGTCCAGCTGGGGATTTGTGTGTGCCACGCCAGGGGCCGTGTCCGGCTGGGTGTTCATGTGCGCCACGCCAGGGGCTGTGTCCGGCTGGGTGTTTGTCTGTGTCACACCAGGGGCTGTGTCCGGCTGGGTGTTCATGTGCGCCACGCCAGGGGCTGTGTCCGGCTGGGTGTTAGTGTGCACCGCGCCAGAGGCTGTGTCCAGCAGGGTGTTTGTGTGAGCCACACCAGGGGCCGTGTCCGGCGGGGTCTTTGTCTGTGCCACACCAGGGGCCGTGTCTGGCAGGCACTCCATGTCCAGCGAGGGCTCCGTGACCAGCAGGGGCTCCACGTCAGCGTCCAGGGGCAGCTCCAGGAAGGGGAAGTGGGGGACGAGCTCCAGCACCGTGTCCTGCAGCCGGTGTGTTCTCTGCAGCACCCGCTCTGCGGCTGCGGGCACAAAGGGACGGGCAGCAGGCGGCCGGAGCGGCTCCCCGGGATACCCAGCGGGGGCTCACCCTCACCTGCCGCCTCCTGGAAGGTGACCACGGCCCCGCGCCCGCCCGGCAGCGGCCGCACGTCGGTGACGCGGCCGCCGCCGCTGCGCCGGTTCTCGAAGTAGAGCTCGAGCAGGTCGCGGCTCGGCGCCGGCCCCGGCGCCCGCACCAGCACCGCGGAGCTGCGCGGCACCCGCAGCAGCGCCAGCCCCCGCTGCCGCGCCCGCCGCTCCGCCGCCGCCAGCTCTGCGGCACGGGCAGCGCTGGCACCGCCGCCCCCAGGGGCAGTGCTGCCAAAACGCCGCCCTGGGGCGCCCAGACACCCCTCAAGTACTCCCACCCCTGGCACCACTGTCCCCACATCCCGCCTGTCCCTGTCGCCCCAATCCCACCCTGCTGCCCCCCAAGTCCCTGGCAGCTCCATCCCATCACCTTTGCCCTCCACAACCCCACCCACAACATCCCCATCCCACCCCGGTGTCCCCATCACACCCCAATGTCCCCATCCCACTCTGGTGTCCCCATCTCATCCCAAAATCCCCATCCCATCCCATCTCATCCCAGTGTCCCCATCCCACCCCCAACATCCACATCCCACCCGTGTCCCCACCCTACCCTGTTGTCCCCATCCCACCCTGGTGTCTCCATCACACCCCAACATCCTCCTCCCACGCCAATATCCCCATCCCACCCCGATGTTCCCATTCCCACCCTGGTGTCCCACCCCACCCTGCTGTCCCCACCCTACCCCAGTGTCCCCACCCCACCCTGCTGTCCCCCCCCCAGTGCCCCCCCAGCCCCCAGTCCCACCTGGGGGGCTCAGGGGGTCCCGCAGGCGCAGCAGGCCCCCGCCGGGCACCGAGCCCTGGCACAGGGTGGCACTGCCGGGGGGGACCCCCAGCAGGGTGTCCAGGGGCACGTCCAGGGGCTCGGGGGGGCTCCTGGGCTCCAGGCTGTGCAGCAGCAGGTGGGTGGGGTCCCAGGGGGGGGGGCCGGGCGCACCCCCAGCTCCGCCCCCCCGAGCCTGTGGCTGCCCTGGGCCAGCACGTTCTGTGCGTCTGGGGAGGGAACTGGGGTCACTGGGGACACTGGGGACATTGGGGTCACTGGGGACACTGGGGTCACTGGGAGCACTGGGGACACTGGGGACATTGGGGACAGTGGGGACACTGGGGTCACTGGGAGCACTGGGGACATTGGGGTCACTGGGGACACTGGGGACACTGGGGACATTGGGGACACTGGGGTCACTGGGGACATTGGGGTCACTGGGGTCACTGGGGACAATGGGAGCACTGGGGACACTGGGGACATTGGGGTCACTGGGGACACTGGGAGCACTGGGGTCACTGGGAGCACTGGGGACATTGGGGTCACTGGGAACATTGGGGACATTGGGGTCACAGGGGACACTGGGGACATTGGGGTCACTGGGGACACTGGGGTCACTGGGGACATTGGGAGCACTGGGGACACTGGGGACATTGGGGTCACTGGGGACACAGGGAACACTGGGGGCACTGGGGTCACTGGGAGCACTGGGGACATTGGGGTCACTGGGGACATTGGGGTCACTGGGAACATTGGGGACATTGGGGTCACTGGGGACACTGGGGACATTGGGATCACTGGGGACACTGGGAGCACTGGGGACACTGGGGACACTGGGGACATTGGGGACACTGGGGACCCCACAGCCACAGCCAGCCCCACAGCCCCTGGGACCCCTGGGGGCACAGCACCAGTGCTGGGAACACCAAATCCCACCCCAGTGGGACTGGGAACCCCAAATATCATCTCAGTGCTCCCAGTGGGAGTGGGAACCCCAAATCCCACCTCAGTGGGACTGGGAACCCCAGATCCCACCCCAGTGCTCCCAGTTGGAACTGCAACGGTCACAGACCCTATCCCAGTGCTCCCAGTAGGACTGAGATCCCAAATCCAATCTCATGCTTCCAGTTGGAACTGGGACAGTCACACCCCCCATCCCAGGGCTCCCAGTTGGACTGGGAACCTCAAATCCCATCCCAGTGCTCCCAGTGGAACTGAGACCCCCAGATCCCATCCCAGTGCTCCCAGTCGGAACTGGGACAGTTACACCGCCCATCCCAGTACCCCCCAGTGAAACTGGGAACCCCAGATCCCACCCCAGTACCCCCAGTGGGGCTGGGACGGTCACACCCCCCATCCCAGTGCCCCCAGTGGAACTGGGACCCCAGATCCCATCCCAGTACCCCCAGTGGAACTGGGACCCCGGATCCCACCCCAGTACCCCCAGTGGAACTGGGACCCCGGATCCCACCCCAGTATCCCCGTGGGGCTGGGCACGCCCCGGGCCGCTCACCGCGGGGGTCCTCGAAGGTGAGGAAGAGGAGGGGCCCGAGGCGCTGGCAGCCCCGCACGGGGCCGCCCCCCGAGCGCCGCCGGCTCTCGAAGTACAGGATCAGCAGCTCCTCGGGGGCGTCGGGGGGCGCCCCCCGCACCTCCAGCACCGCCCCGGCCATCCTGGGGCACCCACGGGCTGGGGCTGGCAGCTTTACCCACCACAACATCCCCCCAAACCCCAAACCCCACCCCGTGCGTGACCCCAAATCCCTCCCAAACCCCAAACCCCAAATCCCCCCCAACCCCCAAACCCCACCCCGTGCGTGACCCCAAATCCCTCTCAAACCCCAAACCCGAAATCCCCCCCAACCCCCAAACCCCACCCCGTGCGTGACCCCAAATCCCTCCCAAACCCCAAACCCCAAATCCCCAACCCCCAAACCCCACCACGTGCGTGACCCCAAATCCCCCCCAAACCCCAAATCCCCCCCAAACCCCACCCCGTGCTTGACCCCAAATCCCTCCCAAACCCCAAATCCTCCCCAAACCCCAAATCCCCTCCCCAAACCCCAAATCCACCACAAACCCCAAATCCCCCCGTGCGTGACTCCAAATCTCCCACAAGCCCCAAATCCCCCACAAACCCCAAATCCCCCCCGTGCGTAACCCCAAATCCCCTCCCCAAACCCCAAATCCCCTCCCCAAAACCCCAAATCCGTGTCCCCCCCCCCGTACCGAGGGGCTCCCCCAGCCCCGGGCGGCGCCCCCCGATCGCCCCGGAGCTTTCCAGAGCCGTGGGGACCCCACGCCCCGGCAGGGACCCCCCACGCACCGGCCGCCGCGCGGCTCCGCCCCGGGCAAGAACCGAAACCGAAACAGGGCCCAGAACGGGAAGGGGAGGGCGAGGGGCGGGGCCGGGGTGGGGACACGGGACACGGGACACGGGACACGGGACACGGGGACAGGTGAGCAGCTCTCGGAGGGGGAGGGACACGGGGTCAGCCCCACGGGTGACAGGGAGACAAGTGGCTTTCCAACGTGCGTGACCGGCCCCACGAGTGACCAGGGGGACACGGACAAAGTGTCTCGGGTGACAGGGATCATCCTTGAGAATGGCACGGGGACAGTCCCACGGGTGACAGGGGGACAAGTGGCTGTCTTATGTGCATGACTGGCCCCACGAGTGACCAGTGGACACGGAACTGACCCCAGATGTGATAGGGGACAAGGACAAAGCCCCACGGGTGACAAGGACATACGAGAATGCCATGGGCACCCGGGGGTGACACACAGGGGGACACGTGGCCGTCCCTTGGGCGTTACCGGGGGCGTGTGACCGGCCCCACGCGTGACTAGGGGACACGGAACTGACCCCAGATGTGACACGGGGACACGGACAAAGCCCCACGGATGACAGGGGCATACGAGAATGCCGTGGGCACCCAAAGGTGACAGTCAGGGAGGCGCGTTGCCGTCCCTGGCGCGTTCCCGGGTGCGCGTGACCGTCCCCACGCGTGACCAGGGGACACGGAACTAACCCCACATGTGACACGAGAATGTCGTGGGCACCCAAAGGTGACACTCAGGGGGACGCGTGGCCGTCCTTTGCGCGTTCCCGGGGGCGCGTGCCCGTTCCCACGCGCGGCCGTGTGCGCGCTGCCGCCACCAGGGGGCGCTCTGCCGGGAGGCCCCGTGGCCCCGCCCCCCAAGCCCCGCCCCCCAAGCCCCGCCCCCCGCAGGCCCCGCCCAGCGGCGCGCAGCCAGCGGACCCCGCGCAGCTCGGCCCGCCCGGTGAGCGGGGCTCGGGGGGTTCGGGGGGCTCGGCGGGCCCGGGGCTCGCCTGGGGGGCTGCGAGCGGCACGGAGGGGGCTGCGGGGGGCCCGGAGCCGCCGCCGAGCGCGGTTCGCTCCGCCGCTCGCCGCTGCCGCAGTCCGCAGCGCGCGGGGCTCGGTGCGGGGAGGGGGGATAGCGGTGCGGGGGTGGCGGGGCCGAGCGGGACCCCGCGGGCGCGGTGGGGGTCTCCAGGCTGCGGCCCCCTCCCCGCGGCAGCGCTCGGGGATTAGGATCGCTGCTGCCGTAAATAGGCCGCGGCTCGGGGCTTTACCGATCGTCAGGGCAAAGCGGCTTACGGGACTCGGAGAGAACCGGGGGGGGCGGGCGGGTAGCGGCACCCCCGCAACCCCGTGATGCGGGAACAACACCTGCACCCCCGCAAGGCCGCCCGCAGCGCCGTGCGTATGGCCGCGCCCCCAGAATCCCGCCCGCACCCCCTGATAGCCCCCCCAAGATCCGTGATGCGGTCACCCCCGCGCCCCCAAAAACCCGCCCGCACCCCATGCTGCGGTCCCCTCAAAACCCCCGCACCCCGTGCTGCGGGCACCCCCACATCCTCGCATCCCGTGATGCGGACCCCCCCATATCCTCGCACCCCGTGCTGCGGGCCCCCCAAACCCCCGCACCCCGTGCTGGGTGCCCCCCCATACCTCCGCACCCGGTGCTAGGGGCACCCCCATATCCCCGCACCCCGTCATGCGGGCCCCCCTGCACACCGATCCCCCCCGCCGCATCCCCGCACCCCGCGCTTCGGCCCCCCCGCACCCCGCGCCCCCCGTACGCCCTCTCTGCCCCCCGAAATGCCGCAGGGCCGCGTCCCCCCCGTCCCGTCCCGTCCCGTCCCGCCCGGGGCCGTCACGCGGCCGCTGTGGTTGCGCCACCGGCCGGCGCTGCCCGTTGGCCGGGCCGGGGCCGCTGCGGCACCGGAGCAGCGCCGGTGCCGGTACCGCCATCCCCGCCTAGCGAGGGCGCAGCCGCCGCTCCGGTTTTGTAACCGCGCTCCGCGAAGGAGCGGGGGCGGCCCCGCTGGGGCCGAGGCCGGGCCCGGCGCCGGGCCTGGCAACCGGGCCTGGCAGGACGCGGCCGCTCGCGGTGACGGCCCGGCGGGGCGGTGAAGCAGCGGCGGGGCTCCCCTGGTAATCCCGGCAGGAACCGGGCCCGCACACCCCGGTAATCCCGGCAGGAACCGGGCCCGCACACCCCGGTAAATCCCGATAGGAACCGGGCCCTCACAGCCCGGTAAATCCCGGCAGGAACCGGGCCCTCACAGCCCGGTAAATCCCGGCAGGAACCGGGCCCGCACACCGCGGTAAATCCCGGCAGGAACCGGGCCCGCACACCCCGGTAATCCCGGCAGGAACCGGGCCCTCTCACCGGTAAATCCTGATAGGAACCGGGCCCGCACACCCCGGTAATCCCGGCAGGAACCGGGCCCTCACAGCCCGGTAAATCCCGGCAGGAACTGGGCCCGCACACCCCGGTAAATCCCGGCAGGAACTGGGCCCGCACACCCCGGTAATCCCGGCAGGAACCGGGCCCTCACAGCCCGGTAAATCCCGGCAGGAACCGGGCCCGCACACCCCGGTAATCCCGGCAGGAACCGGGCCCGCACACCGCGGTAAATCCCGGCAGGAACCGGGCCCGCACACCCCGGTAAATCCCGGCAGGAAGCGGGCCCGCACACCCCGGTAAATCCCGGCAGGAACCGGGCCCTCTCACCCCGGTAAATCCCGGCAGGAACCGGGCCCGCACACCACGGTAAATCCCGGCAGGAACCGGGCCCTCACAGCCCGGTAAATCCCGGCAGGAACCGGGCCCGCACACCCCGGTAAATCCCGGCAGGAACCGGGCCCGCACACCCCGGTAATCCCGGCAGGAACCGGGCCCTCACACCCCGGTAATCCCGGCAGGAACCGGGCCCGCACAGCCCGGTAAATCCCGGCAGGAACCGGGCCCTCTCACCGGTCCGCAGTCCCCAAGGCGCGGCCCGGGCCCGCGTATCGCCCCCTGCCCCTGAGGGGGTTGCCATGGCAACGGCCTCGCCGCCATCTTGGGGGGGGAGCGGGACGGGACCCCTTGATGGCGGGAACCCCAAATTCCGGGGTGTTCCCGAGTGGGAAATCCCCATCCCGGGGTGTTCTCCAGTGGGGAACCCCCATCCCGGGGTGCTGAACCGGCCGGGACCGCCGCGGGTGATGGCTGGAGAGCTGGTGGCCACGGGGGCTGATGGCCATGAGGGCTGATGGCCATGAGGGCTGATGGACGTGAGGGCTGATGGCCATGCGGGTGTGATGGCCATGACATGTGATGGTCGTGAGGGAGTGATGGCCATGAGGGCTTGGTGGCCATGAGGGGCTGGTGGCCATGAGGGGCTGATGGCCATGGGGGGGTGATGGCCCTGAGGGCTGATGGCCACAGGGAAGTGATGGCCATGAGGGGCTGATGGCCATGAGGGGCTGATGGCCATGACATGTGATGGTCATGAGGGCTGATGGCCATGCGGGCCGGTGGCCATAGGGCTGATAGCCATGGGGAAGTGATGGCCCTGAGGGCTGATGACCATGACATGTGATGGTCATGAGGCAGTGATGGCCCTGAGGGCCCGGTGGCCATAGGGCTGATGGCCATAGGGCTGATGTCTGCAGTGGCTGCTCACGGGGGTGACAAGCAGGAGGGTGACGCTGTCGGGGGGGTGACAGTGCCGATGTGACAGTGGCACCCCGTCTCTAACCCCTGTGCCCCCCGCAGCCCCGAGGCGGCCGCAGCCAGCGGGACACCATGTCTCACGAGAAGAGTTTCCTGGTGACCAGCGACGGCTTCGGGGGGCAGCAGCCCCCCGCGGGCCCCCCTGCCTACCCCCAGCCCCCCTACCCCGTGGCCCCCTACCCCCAGCCCCAGTTTGCCCCCGCGCCCTACCCCCAGCCCGGCTTCACGCAGGGCCCGGGGCCGTACCCGCCCCCCGGGCCGTACCCCCCCGCCGGGCCCTACCCCCCCGGGCCCTACCCGCCCCCCGGGCCCTACCCACAGGGCCCCTACGGCCAGCCCCCCTACGCCCAGCCCCAGCCCATGGTCCCTGGCGACCAGGACTGTAAGTACCGGGGGTGGGGAGGGGTGGGGGTACTGCGGGTGGGGGGCTGCACATGGGGTGTGGGACCCCGTCCTGGGCTGCACATGGAGTGTGGGACCCCCTCATGGGCTCCACATAGGGTGTGGGACCCTGTCCTGGGCTCCATATGGGGTGTGGGACCCCCTCATGGGCTGCACATGGGGTGTGGGACCCTGTCCTGGGCTGCACATGGGGTGTGGGACCCCTTAATGGGCTCCATATGGGGTGTGGGACCCTGTCCTGGGCTGCACATGGGGTGGGGACCCTGTCCTGGGCTGCAAATGGGGTGTGGGACCCTGTCCTGGGCTCCACATGGGGTATGAGACCCTCCCATGGGCTCCACATGGGGTGTGGGACCCTCCTAGACCCCCAGATGGGCCCCCCCAGTGGATGTGTGACCCCCTCATTGGCTCCTGTCTGAGTCTGGGGGCTTTGGGCACTGAGGGCAGCCGGGGGGGGTCTACCTTGGAAGAGGTGGGGGGGTCTCATTTTGGCAGTGCTGTCTCTGTTTCAGACAGTGGGGGGGGCCCAAGTGGGACAGCAGGGACCCCCCTATGGCTCCTGCCTTCTGCCCCCACATGCTGGGGGCAACTGGGGACCCGTGCCCACCGGGGATGGAGGGGTGACACTGCCCAGAGCTGTGACACCTGCCTTTGGGGGGGCACGGAGCTCCACTCCCCACACCCCCTGAGACCTCCCACTGCTCCCACAGCCCCCCTGCACAGCACCTACCACGAGGACGGGCCCCCCTCGTACTACGACAACCAGGACTTCCCGTCGGCGCACTGGGACGACAAGAGCGTGCGCCAGGCCTTCATCCGCAAGGTGGGACACGGGGGAGGCGTGGGGACCCCCGTGACCCCTCCCCGGGGCTCGGGGGGGCGTGGGGACCCTCGTGACCCCTCCCCGGGGGGCGGGGGGCGTGGGGACGCCCGTGACCCCTCCCCGGGGGGCGTGGGAACCCTTGTGACCCCTCCCCGGGGCTCAGAGGGCGTGGGGACCCCCGTGACCCCTCCCCGGGGCTCGGGGGGCGTGGGGACCCCCGTGACCCCTCTCCTCCGCCCCCAGGTGTTCCTGGTGCTGACGCTGCAGCTGACCGTCACCTTCGCCTTCGTGACCGTGTTCACCTTCGTGGGCAGCGTGCGGGGCTTCGTGCAGCGCAATGTCTGGACGTACTACGTGTCCTACGCCGTGTTCTTCATCTCCCTCATCGTGCTCAGCTGCTGCGGGGACTTCCGCCGCAAGCACCCCTGGAACCTCGTCTCCCTGGTGGGGGCGGGAGTGGGGGCCTGGGCTGGGGGGCACGTGGAAGGTCTGGGGGTGTCAGGGGGATGGGGGGGGCACGTGGAAGGTCTGGGGGTGTCAGGGGGATGGGGGGGCACGTGGAAGGTCTGGGGGTGTCATGGTGGGTGTCAGGGGGATGGGGGGGCACGTGGAAGGTCTGGGGGTGTCATGGTGGGTGTCAGGGGGATGGGGGGGCACGTGGAAGGTCTGGGGGTGTCAGGGGGATGGGGGGGCACGTGGAAGGTCTGGGGGTGTCAGGGGGATGGGGTGGGGGCATGTGGAATGTTTGGGGGTGTCACGGTGGGGTGGGTTTGGGGGTGGTGAGCCAGGGGGCACGTAGAGGGTTTGGGGGTGCTAAGCTGGGTGGGGGTGCCAGGGCAGGTTTGGGGGTGCTAAGCCAAGGGGCACACAGAGTGTTTGGGGGTGCTGAGCTGGATGGGAGTGTCAGGGCAGGTTTGGGGGTACTGAGCCAGGGGACACAGGGGGTTTGGGGGTGCTGAGCCAGGGGCACAGGGCGTGTTTGGGGGTGGCAGGCTGGGCAGCCAGGCCTGATGGGCTCCCCCCTTTCCCCCCAGTCCATCCTGACCGTCAGCCTGTCCTACATGGTGGGGATGATCGCCAGCTTCTATGACACCGAGGCCGTCATCATGGCTGTCGGCATCACCGTCGTCGTCTGCTTCACCGTCGTCATCTTCTCCCTGCAGGTGTGCCCCTGTCCCTGCCCCTGCCCCTGCTGCAGCTTCTGCCCCTGCCCCTGCTGCTGCTCCTGTCCCTGCCCCTGCTCCTGCCTCTGCTCCTGCTCCTGCCCCTGCCCCTGTCCCTGCCTGGGGTGCCCCAAACTGGGGGCACAATGCCCTGCTGGCTTCCTTGGGGCTCCAAACTGGGGGTACAGTTCCCTGGGGGGCTCCAAACTAGGGGTACAATCCCCTCTGGCTTCCTGGGGGGCTGTGTGACCCCAGACAGGGTGTACGACCCTCCCCCAGCTCCCTGCTGGCTGTGGGGGCTCTGAACAGGGTGCTGACCTCTCTCTCCGAGTCCCTGCTGGCTGTGGGGGCTCTGACCTCTGTCTCTGAGTCCCTGCTGGCTGGGGGGGCTCTGACCCCCAATCCCCCTCCCCCAGACCAAGTACGACTTCACCTCGTGCCGGGGCGTGCTCGTTGTGTGCCTGGTGGTGCTGATGCTCTTCGCCATCCTCTGCATCTTCATCCGGAACCGCATCATGGAGATCGTCTACGCCTCGCTGGGGGCCCTGCTCTTCACCTGCGTGAGTGCTCTGGGCTCCAGCTCCCCTCTGCCCCTGTTCCTTTCCCAAAATCCCCAGCTCCCTCTCTGTCTCCTGTTCCTCTCTATCCCCTGTTCCTCTCCCAAAATCACCACATCTCTCTGTCCCCTGTCCCTCTCCCCAGCTCCCCCTCTGTCCCCTGTTCCTCTCCCAAAATCTCCAGGTCCTTCTCTGTCCCCTGTCCCTCTCTCCATGTCTCTGTCTGTCCCCTACTCCTCTCCCGAAATCCCCTGGGCCCTCTCTGTCCCTTGTTCCTCTCCCCAAATCCCCAGCTCCCCCTCTGCCCCCTGTCCCTTTCCCAAAGTCCCCTGGTCCCCCTCTGCCCCCTGTCCGTCTCTCCATGTCCCTCTCTGTCCCCTGTCCCTCTCCCCTTGTCCCTAAGTGCTGAGGAGGGGAGGGGGCAGTGCCACCAGCACCCCTGGGTGCTCCAGCTCGGTGGGGACAGGCAGGGTGTGGGCTGGGCTGGAGGGTGCAGTGTGTGCGGGGGGTTCCGGGCTGGGGGTTCCTGGCTGGTTTGGGGTGGGGGTGTGGGACCTGCAGCTGCTCCCTGCCCCCATCCTGTCCCCCCCCCGCAGTTCCTGGCCGTGGACACGCAGCTGATCCTGGGGAACAAGCAGCTGGCCCTCAGCCCTGAGGAGTACATCTTCGCCGCGCTCAACCTCTACACCGACATCATCAACATCTTCCTCTACATCCTCGCCATCATCGGCAGGGCCAAGGAGTGACCCCGCCCACTTCGGATCCCCCGCCCAGTTCAGATCCCCCCGCCCAGTTCGGATCCCCCCGCCCAGTTAGGGATCCCTCCATGGCAGTTAGGATCCCCCCAGCCCATTTAGGATTCCCCCATCCCAGTTAGGGATTCCCCCACCCAGTTACGGATTCCCCCCCCAGCCCAGTTAGGGATCCCCTCAGCCCGGTTTGGATGCTCTCATCCCAGTTAGGGATCCCCTCAGCCCGGTTTGGATCCCCCCATGCTGGTTGGGATCCCCCCAGCCCAGTTCAGATCCCCCCCAGTCCAGTTGGGGATCCTCCTCAGCCCTGCTGGGATCCCCCATCCTAGTTAGGGATTTCCCCATCCCAGTTAGGGATCCCCCATCCTAATTAGGGATTTCCCCCCCAGCCCAGTTGAGATCCCCTCAGCCTGGTTTGGATGCCCTCATCCCAGTTAGGGATTCCCCCACCCCAGTTAGGGACCCCCCCATCCCCCCGGGATCCCCCACTCCCCCGGGATCCCCCCACTCCAGTTAGGGATCCCCCCTCCCCCGGGACCCCTATCCCCCCGGGATCCCCCCATCCCCCCGGGATCCCCCACTCCCCTGGGATCCCCCCACTCCAGTTAGGGATCTCCCCTCCCCCGGGACCCCTATCCCCCCGGGATCCCCCCTCCCCGGGATCCCTCCATCCCCCCGGGATCCCCCCACTCCCCCGGGATCCCCCCACTCCAGTTAGGGATCCCCCACTCCCCCGGGATCCCCCTCCCCCCGGGATCCCCCTCCCCCCGGGATCCCCTCCCCGTAGCCGGTTTGTCGCGTTCCCACCGCGGTTCCCCGGCCCCGCCTCCGCCCCGCTGTCGATCCCCTCCCCTTGCGTTGAACGCGGACTGGAAGCACTTTGGACCCCCCGTGTGCAGCAGGGGCAGTGCCAGCAGCACTGCAGCCCCCGAGCCACTGTCCCTGTCTGTGCCCAGTGTCCCCTGAGCCCCTGAGCCCTCCTGCTCTGAGCCACTGTCCTCGTGTGGAGGCGCCCCCGAGCCACTCCAGCCACCTGCCTGTCCCCCCTGAGCCCCTCCCCATCCTGGTCCTGCTGTTAATAAATTGTCTTGTTCATCTCCCACGGCTCCAGGCTGTGCTGGTGTCCCCATGGCAGGGCTGGGGACAGGAGGGGACCCCAGCGGGACACAGCCAGGTGAGAGAACCAGGGACAGGCTCTGGGGGGTTTTGGACCTTTGGTGCCCTGTGGCACTTAACTCTGGAGCTCTTAGTTTGTTGGGTTATGTTAAATAAGCAAAGCAGCTAATAGTTAAAAGGTTATTTATTACAAAACACGTTTATTTATCAGTCTCAAGAGTACACTGACAAGCAGTAGCAAAAAGCAATGGCAAATGAAATAGCAATAAGGGAATGGCTAGAAGCCAGAATGGTTAAAAGCACCAACTCTCCCAACACAAACTCTTATCCAGGATTTTCCCAACAAGCTCAGACACAAACTCAGACCACCACTCCTTAACCTGTTCCAATTCCAGTTTCTGAGCACACCAGGTTACCTATAGAACTACTCATACAATCTGTCTTGTTCTATGTGAGAAATGTCAGCAATATTCTTACTAGAGCTCTGTTATGTCTCAGTCCTGTCTGCAGCTGTGTGCCTGGAGCCTCCACTGCAGATATCAGTGTGTTTCACCCTTCACTAGAACTGGCTCTGCTGCTCTGGCATTTGAAACCTTTCACTCACTAAAAGCATTAGAAATCCCCTTAAAACTACTGACTGACTTCTACTTAAATGTCCATTTTATGTGTGAGAGGCTTAATGTACTTCAATTTATTTAAAGGCTTTGATTCAATCCCTGCACTCTGATTTCTCCCTGAAGGATTCAGAGAATTCCCCAACTCACTGACTCCAACAACAGGGGACAAGGAAATGGCTCAGGGCAGGTTTAGGTTGGAGATCTGGGGAAATTCCTTCCTGGAAAGGGCTGCAGTGCCCATCCCTGGGGGGATTTGACAGATGTGTGTGTGTGGCACTTGGGGACACGGCCCTGGCAGTGCCATGAGCAGTGCTGGACCCGATGGGCTCGGGATTCTCCATCCAACCCAGACCATTCCATAATTCCTTGGTGCCCTCTCCATCCTGGCAGCTCCTGCAGCCACCAGCCCTGGCCAATATTTCTGTCTCCCTGTTCTCCCTCAAGAGACATTCCCTGCCCTTCCTTTGCTGCTCCCAGGTCTCTCCTGTGTTAGAGAGTTTCAAGAGCAGCTTTTAAGGGTTTTAAGGTGGCAGCAGCAAAGGCAGCAGCAAAAACAAACAAAAAAAAAAAAGCAAAAGCACGATGGGGTTCATTGTCAAAGCTCACTCAAAACCCTACAGAGAAAAAAAATCTGAATCAATCAATCTAAACCTAAAATTGTAGGGCTGAAGGATTTGACAGGAGCATTCCTGGAGCGTTTGCAGCAGCCACACTCCCACACAGAGTGAGGAGCTGGGAGCAGGCAGGTGCACAGGTGCAGGGACAGGTTCACACCTGGAGCTCGGGAGGGGCCCAGGGCAGGGCTGGTGCCTCTGCTCTGCTCCAGGGGTGAAGGAGCCCTGAGGGAGGGAGTTGCTGAGGTGAGCAGAGCTCAGAGCTCTGGGGACGTTCACAGCTCACAGGAGAGCAGACTTTGGCCATCCTCGTGTGCCATCCCAGCTCAGTCTGGGTCAGGAACTCTGAGAGTTCCACAGTGAAAATGTTCCACTTGGGCTGTTCTTCGGGCCAGCAAAACGAGTTCCCAGGGCTGTTTGTTGCAGGAGGAGCTCGCTATCCCAGGAATTCCTGGAGCAGACTGTTCTGATAAGCTGGGGAGGAGCCGGCACAGTGCTGCTCCTCGGGATTTCTGAGCTCACAGAGCCCGTGGGGCTGCAGCAGCACCTGCCCCTGTCTGCTGGGGCTGCACATCCCACTGGTGTGTCTGCAGGGGCCCCCAAAACCTTCCCTGTCCTCTCGCAGGGCCCCCCAAAACTTTCCCTGTCCTCTCGCAGGGCCCCCAAAACCTTCCCTGTCCTCTCGCAGGGCCCCCCAAAACCTTCCCTGTCCTCTCACAGGGCTCCCCAAAACCTTCCCTGTCCCCCATTCCTCTCCCCAAATCCCCAGGTCCTTCTCTCTCTCTGTCCCTGTCCCAGCACTCCCCAGTCTGTCCCTGTCCCTGTCCCAGCACTGCCCAGTCTCTCTCTGTCCCTGTCCCAGCACTGCCCAGTCCCTGTCCCTGCCCTGCTCACATTCCCGAGCAGCTCCCGCTCCTCGCCGCCTCCCGCGGCCCCGATCTGCCCCGGCAGCTTCTCCTCGCTGCTGCGCTCGGGATTCCGCCGCCGCCTCTTAGTTCATTGCGGTAAATCCTCCCCAGCAGCTGCCGCGCTGTGCCCGGCCCGGCCCGAGGCCGCGTTTGTGTCACACGCGGGGACCCGCGGGGCTGGCGCTGCGTCCCACGGGCCCGGGGGTGTCCCCGTGTCCCAAAACCCGTGTGCTGCTCTGATTGTCCCCATGTCACACAGCCCCGGGGGTGTCCCCGTGTCCCAAAACCCCGGGGGTGTCCCCGTGTCCCAAAACCCCTGTACTGCTCTGATTGTCCCCATGTCCCCCAGCCCCCGTGCTGTCCCCATGTCCCCCAGCCCCGTGCTGTCCCCATGTCCCCAGCCCCCGTGCTGTCCCCGTGTCCCCCAGTCTCTGTGCTGTCCCCATGTCCCCCAGCCCCGTGCTGTCCCCATGTCCCCCAGCCCCCGTGCTGTCCCCGTTCTGTCCCCATGTCCCCCAGCCCCGTGCTGTCCCCATGTCCCCGTGCTGTCCCCATGTCCCCCAGCCCCCGCGCCGCCCCGCCTGTCCCCGTGCTGTCCCCATGTCCCCCAGCCCCCGTGCTGTCCCCGTGCTGTCCCCATGTCCCCCAGCCCCCGCGCCGCCCCGCCTGTCCCCGTGCCCGCAGTGCCGGGGGGTCCCTGGGGGCGCACACGGGGACAGGAGCAGCTGCTGTGACGCTGCCAGAGGCCAAGGCTGGAGCCGCTGGAGCCCTCCGGGTGCCCCGCGCGGGGTGTTGGTTCTGGGGTGGGAGGGGGGCGGGCACGGAGCCCTTCCCACCATCAGCCATTCCCACTGGGATCGCTCTGCCAGCTCTGAGAGACGCGGAGCTGCTGGAGCGAGTCCAGAGCGCGGAGATGCTCCGAGGGGTGAAACCCCTCTGCTGTGGAGACATCAGAGCCCCTTCCACCGCTAAAGGAGCTCCTGAGAGCCGGGGACGGACTTTGGACACGGCCCGGGAGCGGCAGGACAAGGGGGAAGGGCTTCCCATCGCCAGAGGGCAGGCTCAGATGGGAAATGGCGAGTGACGTCACCTCGATATTCCCTGTGCCGCCCTGCCCGGGGAAGCTGCGGCTGCCCCGTCCCTGGAAGGGCTCAAGGCCAGGGTTGGATGGGGTTTGGAGCAGCCTGGCCCGGGGGAAGATGTCCCTGACGCGCTTTAAGGTCGCTCCATCCCGAACCATTCCCGATCCGGGCCGGGCGCTCGGCAGCGCCAGCAGCTCGTTCTGCCGCCTGCTGGTGGCACCCGGAACTGCAGCTGATGTCCCACACTCTCACTGCTGCCCTCCGGTGGCCAATTCCTGAACTGCAGCTGCAGGGACAGCTCGGGAGCCGTGCGGGCTAACGGGGGAAAACCCCGGGTTGGGAGGAAAAAGAGTTTCCTGAGCGAAACATAAATAAATGAGTGGTGCTGGCTCTCTCCCATTTCCTCAATTTGATTTTTCATGAATAAATGAGTGGTGCTGCCACTCTCCCATTTCCTCAATTTGATTTTTCATCCCTTTTCTGTTTTTATTTATTTTCCTCCCAATATTTCTTTCATTTTGTTGCCTCAAATCAGGAATTTCGGCCCCGAACTGATAGTTCATTCTTTTTTAATTACCCTGAGCAGCCCCTGGCAGCTCCTGCTGCTCCAGATCCTTCCCCAGCTCCGTCCCTGCCCTGGACATGCTCCAGCCCCTCCAGGTCCTTCCCGAGGGGCTGCAGCGAAGGAAGAAAAAGGGAGAAACATTTCTCCATCGCCTCTTTGAAGGTCGAGGTTTGGAAAACAAAACTTCCAGTTCCCTTTAAGAAAAACTCCAGGAACTGCTTTATTTTGGGAAAAGAGGTGCCAAGCAGGAAAGGCACTAAAGGAGCTGAGCGGATTCATCAGGCAAGTAAAAATCAAAGTTTTGATAAAGTTTTGACAGGCCAGGTGAGAAAAATCAAATTTTTGATAAACTTTTGATACTCCAGGTGAGCAAGGATCAAATTTTGATAAACATTTGATACTCCAGGTGAACAAGCAGCAATTTTTCTGATCCACAGGTGAGGTGGCCAAGGAGCTGTTGGAGGTGGTCAGTGAGCCATAGGAAGTGGCCAGTGTTCTGTAGGAGATGGCCAGTGATCTGTAGGTGGTAGCCAAGGAGCTGCAGGAGGTGTCTGTGCCGTTGCCACTCCCAAACCCCTCCATGGGAAGTGCCCGGCCAGCCCCGGGCGCTGGCCGGTCCCTGCTGTCCATCTGTCCGGCACTGTCCGTCTGTCCATCTGTTCTGGCAGCTCCAGCCCCCCTGTGCTGCTCCTGCTGCCCTGGACGGGCCACTCCTCACAGTGGCCACGGTGGCAACAATGGCCACAGTGACCTCGGTCACCTTGGTAACCACGGTGGCCTCGGTATTACAGTGATCACAGTGGCCACCGTGGCTTCGTGGTGGCCACAGTGGCCATGGTGACCACGGCGCTTCCAGTGCCCAGAGTGGTCATAGGGACCAAAGTGGCCAAAGTGACCATAGTGGCCACAATGGCCTTGGTGGCCAAAGTGACCGTAGTGGCCACAGTGACCTTGGTGGCCTCATCTCTCTGGGGGTCCTGGTGGCCTCGTGATCATGGTGGCCACAGTGGCCTCAGAGGTCACTGTGGTCTTGGTGGCCTCATGGCTCAGAGGCTTCTGGTGACCACTGTCATGGCCACAGTGACCAGGAGAGGCCCCCAGAGGTGGGGGGAGGTCCTGGGGAAGGTCCCACCTGGGGGGACAGAGAGGGGAGTCAGGGGGCCATGGGGGGAGGGACAGGGGGGCCATGACAGGATCCCTGTCCCCTGTGCCCAGCCATGGTGTCCCCAGCACGGGATGTCCCTGTCCCCCCTCACCTGGCACTGGTGTCCCCACCCCCTGTGCCCAGCAGTGGCCTTCCCTGTCCTTGTCCCCAGCACTGGGTGCCCACTGTGGGTGTCCCTGTCCCATGGCCATGGGTGTCCCCAGCACTGGGTGTCCTTGTCCCCAACGCTCACCTGTCCCCCCAGGGAATGTCCCCTGTGATGTCACCTCTCAGTGTCCCCGTGTCCTTAGGGAATGTCCCCCTGTGACGTCACCTCTCCATGTCCCCCCTGTGACATCACCTGGCAGTGTCCCCATGTCACCTGGCAGTGTCCCCATGTCACCTCTCCGTGTCCCCGCGTCCTCAGGCCACGTTCCCCCGTGTCACCTCGCAGTGTCCCCAAACCCCCAGGCCATGTCTCCCTGGGATGTCACCTCGCAATGTCCCTGTGTCACCTCGCAGTGTCCCCCCTGTGACGTCACCTGGCAGTGTCCCCACGTCCCCAGGCCACATCCCCCTGTGTCACCTCGCAGTCTCCCCGTGTCACCTCGCAGTGTCCCCCCTGTGATGTCACCTGGCAGTGTCCCCGTGTCACCTCTCCGTGCCCCCACGTCCCCAGGCCCCGTCCCCCTGTGATGTCACCTCGCAGTGTCCCCGTGTCACCTGGCAGTGTCCCCCCTGTGACATCACCTGGCCGTGTCCCCGCGTCCCCGGGCCGCGTCCCCCCGCGTCACCTCGCAGCCACTCGCACTCGTAGTTGCTGAAGTTCCCGCTGGAGTGCAGCTCGATGCTCACGGTGTCCCCGTCCCGCGTGACCGCGGCCACCTCGAAGGTCTCGAAGGGCGGCACCAGCACCTCCCTCTCGCCGGGCTCGGCCGAGAAGCGGCGCAGGTCGGCGCCGTGGCAGGTGTGCACGTGGAACAGCGTGTCCGTGCCGTACCGCGCCGCCACCTCGCGGCTCCGCGACGTGGACGCGAACTGCCCGAAGCGAACCCTGTCGCCCGCCCTGGCCTGGAAGCGCAGCCCGCTCACCCCCCGGAACACGTCCTGGCAGCGGCCGGGCTCCCTCAGGCGCTGCAGGGCCTGCGTGAGCAGGAAGTGCAGAGTTTTGAAGTGGAAGTTGTTGTGGTATCGCTGGCGGGAGCCGCCGGCCTCGCGCACGGCCGCGTTGAACGGCCGGTGCACGTCCTTCATGGTGTAGGCCATGACGGCGATGGCCTGGGCCTGGCTCAGAGGGGCCACGGGGCTGCCCCGCGCCTGCCACGCCGCCCGGGCCTTAGGCCAGGCCTGGGCAAACTCGGCGTTCTGCAGGAACTCGGTGCTGTTGAGCTGGGGCAGCTGCTTGGCCATGTCGTGGGCGCAGGTCAGGTACTGGTCATCAAAGGACGTCTGGGCCATGTCCAGGGGCACCACTTGGATGGCCACGGTGGCCACGGCCATTGCCAGCACGGCCAGGGCCTGAGCCACGGGGGCCATGGAGAGGAGAGTCCACGGTGGCACTGGGGACACTGGGGGACACAGAGGGGACACTGTGTGACACAGGGAAGACACTGAGGGGACACTGAGGGGACACTGATGGGACACAGGGGACACTGGGGGACACAGAGGGGACACTGTGTGACACAGGGAAGACACTGAGGGGACACAGGGGACACTGATGGGACACAGGGGAGATGCTGAGGGGACACAGGGGATGCTGAGGGGACAAAGAGGAGATGCTGAGGGGACACTGAGGGGACACAGGGGATGCTGAGGGGACACTGAGGGGACACAGAGGAGACACACAGATGACACAGAGTGGACACTGTGTGACACAGAGAAGACATTGAGGGGTCCCAGGGGACACTGAGGGGATGCTGATGGGACACAGGGGACGCTGAGGGACATGGGGGGGCTTCCTTGGTGAGGAGCCAAGGAGGGACAGTGGGGTCAGCCCGGGGAGGGGAGGCAGCCCCGGCCAGGAGACCCCTGGACATGTCCTGGGACCCCGATCCCAAATCCTGGGGTCCCTCCTGGAGCCTCCCCAGTGCCCCCAGCACCCCAATCCCACCCCCACAGTCCTAAATCCACCCTCACGGTGTCATTTCAGCTCCCCTGCAGGACCCTGATCCCAAACCCTGGGGTCACTCCTGGAGCCCCCAGCACCCCGATCCCACCCCCACAGTCCTAAATCCGCCCTCACGGTGTCATCTCAGCTCCTTTGCAGGACCCCGATCCCAAACCCTGGGGTCACTTCCTGACCCCCCTCCAGCAACCCCAGAGCCCCCCAGCACCCCAAACCCTCTCCCATAGTTCTGTGTCCCCCTCCTGGGTGTTTCCCAGTGCCTCTTGTGACCCCAACCCCTGTCCCAGCCCCTTGTGCCCCTCCCGGTGACACCCCTGGCCCCAGGGACCCTGACCCAAGGCTTGGGGTCCCCCAGTGTCTCCCTTGTTCCCCCCCCATTCCCCAATCCCCGTCCCAGTCCCATGAGAACCCCGGTGGCTCCTCATGACCCCAGTCCAGTCCTTTGTGCCCCCCAGACCCCAATCCCACAGTCCCCTGTGCCCCCCAAGTGTCCCCAGTGTCCCCCCAGCCCCTGATACCGAAATCAGCCGGAGTGAACTCCCTGGCACAGCTGGAGGTACCAGAGAGCCGGAATTCTTTATCAGCTCGGACTCACAGCGGATCTCTCCTGCTCCTGCAGCTTTGTGCAGGGTATTTATCCACCCTAATTATAAATATTCATTAAAAAGGGCTGCTTAGCTAACACAGAACTTGAGTTTTCCCGTAAGTGATTTGCATGGCTCCGCCTCCTCTAAGGCAGAATTTTACTGCCCCGGAGTCATAAAAGGGGATTCGGGGCGTGGTTCCCACTGACAGCTCCGATGTCCCGATCTCCTCGCTCTGACCTTTCGCTTTCAGCCGCCGGAACTTTCCAAAATCCCCTCACCGGAGCTCCTGCAGCGGCTCCTCCACGGGCTCCAGCCGCGTTTATCCTGCCGTACCCGCAGCACCCGGTGGTCGCACCAGAGAGTCTGAGCTTCCAAAATTTGGGGTAATAGAGGTGGGACCCCACAAAGTCTATTGCATAACCCAGACAGCCTGAACTTCTGAATTTTGGGGGGAAATGGCAGGTCTGAGGGGATGTGGGGCAGGTGGTTTGGGAAGGCTGCACCTTGCCGGTGCCTCAGCAATGGTGAAAGGAAGAGAGTTGGAGATAAAAGGAGGCTGAACCCTCCAGAACCCCGAGAGAGAAACCCCATGGGGGCATGGCTGTGGGAACTCTGTTCCTTTATTCAAATACAGTTTCAAGAATTTTCTGTGGACACTTGGCCTTTCACAGTGTGGCTTTACCCACACACTGAAGGTGCTGGGCAGAGCTTAAAGAGTGACAAAAGCAAAAACGATAAAAGGATGTAAATGTGTTTACACAGCACAATAAATGTGACTGGAACCAGTGAAGAAAGAGATAAAGTTTAATAAATTCTCTAACACAGAAGGGAGCACTGCCCACCCAAAGACAAAAGTTGAGGTGAGGTCACCTGGGCTATTGGGGCACTCAGTGAAAATGACCCCAGGGACCCCATTTTTATGACTCCCCAAGACAATAAAAATTATCCCTGAAAGGGGCAGAGCCACACAAATTGTTTACAGGAGAAGTGCTGGTTCTGTATTAGCTAAGAAGCTCATTTTAATGAGTATGTAAAATTAGGGTGGAGAGATTTGGTGTGGCAAAGCCCCCCAGAGCTGCAGCACCAGGAGAGATGTTGCATATAGGTAAAGCCCTGTAAAATAAGGGTTTATTGCCCTTGTAAAATCATTGCTCAGGCCCAATACTTTGAAGAGTAGAAGAGAACTCTCCTGAGGAGATTAGATTGTAATTCTAAAAGATCAACCTCGCTGTCTTCTTCTCCTCTGTCTCTCAGCTTAAGACATCCCTGACCTGTCCTGTCTGCAGAACATCACCTTCTCATTTTTCTTTGACCTCCATCCTTCTCCAGGGCCAAAACTGAGGGATCTTGGGGGGTAAACTAATACCACACCCTCTCTGCCATTCAGGCTTGTTTCTCAGAGTGAGAAACATGTCCAGGTAAATGACTTTGTTCCATTTGCTTTCTCTTCTTAAGAACAACCTTTACTGCAATAGAGTATTACATTGTAAGGTCCCGTTTACAGACCACTTTTCTCTCATTTTCTAATTTATATTGTGGCCACCATTGATTACAATATTTAATTAATTCACTTTTCTTTAAATTACCCCCAGGGACCCTTTCCAAAAAGCCAAAATTCACCCCAGGGGACTCTTCTTGACAATCTCCTTGCTGCTGGGGCTGCCCACTCCTGGTGCTATCCAGACACCCTCACTTTACAGCCAAAATTATCACTGTAATTATCATTATTGTGCTCCTCTCTTAACTCTCATTGCTTTGACACTGGGATTGGGAATGGGAGTTCTGTCCTGCACCAGTGCTGGTGTTTGCAGCTCTGATGAGCAATTAACAGGGAAGGATCACACAGCCCAGCCCTGCACAATCCACCCTGTCCTGATCCACAGGGGAATGCAGGACGAGGTGGCACAAGCCAAAATCCTTTTGACAGATGCACAGGTAAGAAATGAAATCTTATTAACAAACACATGGACAGGAAACATCAGCTATGTACAGGAGGCACAGAATGACAATCAAACAACAATCAAACCCCAAATTCCAAGACCTGGGCCAGTACCTAAATTCATCAGCATTTCTTTAGGGACTCTAACCCCTAAAGGACTCCAACCTGTGTAGTGTCAATTTTGGGAATTTGACCCGTGATCCAGCGCCCTGCCTGAGCTGTCACAGCAGTTACTGAACCAAGACCAGAAAGAAAACCCAAAGCAATCAACAAATACCTTGAATTTCCAGCTGTCCGTCCTCGTCTCCCCCCGCAGAGCCGGTGGAACGTGGAGTCCCTCCAGGAATTCTCAGGGCACACCAAGGGCCTGCCCATCTCCAGCTGACCTTGCAGCTGGGCAGAGAACTCTCTCCTACCTGGCTGGCCAAACTGAATCCCAAAACTGGGCAAGAAAATGAAACCTCTGGGCCAGGACTGCCAGAGCCTGGTGCTGCTGCTGGTTCACTAAAGTCAAAGGGGTTTGTTGAAGCCTGGAGATCCCATGGGGAGGTGGAAATTGGGGCATGTTTGGGTTACAGAGCGTGTGTCCTTCCTCAGGAGTCCAAATCAGAGTCATCCTGGGGCCTCTTTGTGGGGAGGCTCAGGAGACCTGTGGGGTGCTGTTCAGAACAGCTCAATCACAGAACAACTGTGAGCCACAGCAGAGACTGTTCTGCTCGTCCCAGGGGCCAGGAAATCCAGTCTGGGACAGCAGCTGATGGTTTTGCTGTACAGTTTATACTCTGGTCACTGTAACCACAAGGAGATGTGGAACCACGGGAGGAGCTCACAGTGTCACCAAGAGCTCTGGAGGTGGCAGCAGGAAAAAGAGCAAACATAGGAACTCACTTGAGATCTGCTTTGGGCATTGCTCATGCCCATGGAGCCACATGGAGAGAAAGAAATCCATTCACAGCACAGGGATGTCTGATTAAATATGAACAGGAAATATTGTCCTTCCTCAACAGCAGCCAAAGAAGGGGCTGTGACACATTCCAGGGCACAGCAGTGTGGGGATTGCCAAATCCATGGGGGAAATTACCCTGCAATAAAGCACCCTGGTGTTAATTCCTGATAAGGGAATTTCACCTCCAGAGGGGAGGCCTGGATAGAGTTTGGCTGATTAAAAATTGACTGCTTGTGGAAAAGGCCCCAGTAAAGAGGGTGGGTGGGTGATAACTCCCAGTAATCACCAGCACCAGGACTGATGCTGCAGCTGGGGAAGGAGAGAAGCAGCAGCAAACCCTGGGAGAGTCACTGGGGTGGGGACAGCCTCAGACACTCAGTGTCCCCAGGACAGAACTGTCAGATCTGTTCCAGAACAGTGCCCCAGTCTGTTTTGAATTAAATTTAAATTCCTTTGAGCTGAAACCCACCACCCCCAGGGAAAAGAGGAAACACTCCTGGGAATTGCAGGCAAACGGATTTTCTGAGCAGCCACGCTGTCTTGGGGTGACTTTATGATGTTTGTACCCCCAAATCGTCTGTTCTGTTGGTGCTGAATGTTGAGTTTAAGACTGGTTTCAGCAGTGAAAAGGGGAGAGAAGAAGTGCAGAGTTTGTTATCAGAGTCTGCACTCGCCCCTCCTCATCCTTCACACAGGCCAGGCTGTCTGCAGTGGACAGCAGGACAGACACAGCTCTTTTGGCTTTTTAGTTGTTTTGTTTTTTCTCCCTAGCTGAGCCAAAGGAGTTCCCCTGGACTGGTTTTTTTCCCTTTTTTTGGAATTTCTCAAACCTGCTCTGGACTGAAAGCCCAGGGGAGCACCAGGAGCTCACACCTGTAACCCACCAGGCCCGGCCTGGGCTGTGACATTTCCCAGAGCCAAAACAACTAAAAACAGCCTGAGCAAGCCAGGCTGCAGCCCACAGAAGGGGCTTTTATGAATTTGTCAACTCCTTCAGAGGAAAGAGAGGTCTTGCTCTTTGGCACCGTTCATTTTGGTGCTGGGAACTGCTTTGTCTGTTAAATAAACAGATTTTTTTTCCACTTTTCTCTGAGGAAATATTTTTTCCCCAAACCATTTTTGGGAGGCACTGCTTGAATCTGTTCCCTGGAGGGCCTGCATTGGGAGGTTTCCTCCCAAATCTGCCCTAAATCAGAGCACAAACCAAGAAGGGTTCAGGTATCTCCTGGTGTTGGTGGATCCCTCTTTTGGGGGCCCAGAACTTCTGAAACACTAATCTTAGAAAACCAGGATTTTAGTTACCTTGCTGAAAATAAAAGTTAGAAGGGAGTAGTTATCAGAAACTTAAGTAATTGATTTTTCTGTCATTTTATGTTTGCTCACAATGGGAAAAGACAAAAACTAGTGAGCAGACCCAAAGAAACACAGAAAATGCAACTGGAAACCCATTCCTTGAAAAATTTGACTCAGAAATCATTTGTATTGTCATTGATGGAAAAGGTCAAGAGTTCAGGGTGAGGAAGACTCACCTTACTTCCTCCTTTTAAGACCCCTCACCATGAAAACGACCCCAGAGTTAATTAAGAAATCAATAGGTGATCAAACTAATTACCATGGGAAGCAGGGGATGGGAGGGACTGTTATTATGAATATGTATTTGTTTGAATCCTTTGCCAATAAACAGTCTCTGTGATCACCTGTGATTCTGCAGTGTGTATTAGAGGATTACCTCACTGAATAAACAATCACTTCCTAACTTTAATTGTTAGAGAGTCTTTTGTCCATCACAGCTGAGTATCAGAATCAGACCAATACTTTTATTTTGGTAAACCACTTCTCCTGTCACACCAGGGAACTCCCCAAGAGATCATCCCCAGGCTCGGGGTGCCTACAGGGATGTCACCTGGTATGGGACCCCAGTTGGTGTCTGGGGTGTGACAGCAGCCCAGTGAGCAGTGGGGAGTGGGACTGGGGGCACTGGGGAGATGTGGGACTGTGGGATTGGGGTCCTGAGGGGAGAGAAATAAGAGAATAGAAGGTTTCAGTTCCTCTGCAGGTGCTGGATAGGGCTGAAACGTGAAGTAGCAGAAAACACAGAAGGATGTAAAAGTGTAGACAGAGCAGAAAAAACGTGGCTGGAGCCAATGCACAAATGGATAAAAGGAACTCAAGTGTGGGAATTTTGGCAAGTTCTGTAACACAGAAGCAGCAGCAGTGGCCAAAAGTGCAAGGTCAAGGCGAGGTTTTCCTGGACATTGGGCACTCAATGAAAACCACACCCGGAAAAACTATTGTTATTTCTCTCCAAGACAATAACATTATTTATTATAAGAGTCAGAGCCATGCAAATTATTTACGGGAAAAGCCCTGGTCTGTGTTAGCTAAGCAGCCCACTTTAATGAATATTTATAATTAGGGTGGATAAATACCCTGTGCAAAGCCCCCCTGAGCTGTGGGAGTAGGAGAGATCTGCTGTGAGTCCAAGCTGATAAAGAATTCCGGCTCTCTGGTACCTCCAGCTGTGCCAGGGAGTTCACTCCGGCTGATTTCGGTATCAGGGGTTGGGGGGACACTGGGGACAATAGGGGAGGGACAGTGGACAGGGGGACTGGGATCTGGGGGGCACTGGGGGAGTCACAGGACTGGAATTGGATTTAGGGGTGCTCTAGGGGAAGGTGAGGGGGGACATGGGATGGTGGGAGTGGGACTGGGACACACTGTGGGGGTAGGGGGTGATGCCTGGATTTGGGTTGAGGTTCTGGGGTGACACCAAAGAAATTGGGGATTGTGAGTGGGATTGGGGTCTGGGGACAGGCTGAGGGGAACAGTGAGGGGCTCAGGGAGTGACCCCAGGATTTGGGCTGGGGTCCTGGGTGGGCTGAGGGGAATTGCAATCATGGGAGTAGGATTGGGCTTCTGGGGTGGGGCCATGGTACTGTGGGATTGGGACTGGGGTCCCTGGGGGCTGGAAGACACTGGGGAGAGAAAAGTAACCCTGGATTTGGGATCAGGGACCCTGGACAAGTTCAGGGGTCTCCTGACCAGGAGTGCCTCCCTTCCCCCTGGGCTGACCCCACTGCCCTCCCCAGTCTCTCACTGAGGAACCCTCCCAGTGTCACCTCTGTGTCCCCTCTGTGTCCCTCAGTGTCCACACTGGTTCCTGTGGCCTCTCCCCTCCATGGCCCTCCTGGCTCTCACCCTGGCTCTGCTGGCAATGACCGTGGCCACCACAGCCATAATGGTGACACCCCTGGACATGGCCTGGAAATCCTTCGATGACCAGTACCAGGGCTGTGGCCCTGAGATGAAGGCCGCGCTGCCGGCCCTGAACCGCTCTGAGTTCCAGGAGAATCCTCTGTTCGCCCAGGTCTGGCCTGAGGCCGTGGAAGAGTGGCAGAGACGGGGGTCCCCTCTGTCCCCTCTGTCATCCTCAGCCCAGGCCATTGCCATCATGGCCTACACCATGATTTACCTGCACAAGGAGTTCAACAACGCAGTGAGAGTGGCCGGGCGCTCCCCACAGGAATACCGGGACAACTTCCACTTCAAAACTCTGCATTTCCTGCTGACCGACGCCCTGGCCACGCTGAGGGCTGCTCAGAGGAAGCAGGAATGTCTCTGTGTGTACCGGGTGGTGGACAAGTACCTGTTCCAGGCAAAGATTGGCGACATCGTCCGGTTCAGTCAATTCGCGCCGTCGTCACTTTGTGAAAATGCGATCCAAGATTTTGGGAAAACCACGGTGTTCAAGGTGCAGACGTGTTACAGCGCGAACATCAGGAAATTCTCCAGATATCCCATAGAAGAGGAGGTGCTGATCCCACCCTTCGAGAAGTTCACCATCATGAAAGTCATCAAGGGAACAGGGAACGTCCGAATCCACCTCAACTCCATCGGGACCTACAGCAAATACAACTGCGAGTGGCTGAAAGGTGGGGACAGCCTGGGGCCATGGGGACACCCACTGGGGCCATGGGGACACACAGGGGACAATGACACTCACTGGGGATGGGGAACAGGGACAGGGGCACCCATGGTGTGTGTGGGTACAAGGACGCCCTGTGCCGGGGACACCAAAACTGGGGACAGGAATGGCCAGGACAGGGCACAGGGATGGGGACCCCCCATATCTGGGAGACGACAGGGATAGGGACAGGGACAGACACTCCTTCCAGGGGAGGACAAGGGCATGGACAAGGAGAGTGAGAGGGACAGAGACAGGGACACACCCATTCCAATCCTGTCCATCCTCTCCACTGACAGTGTTGTGGGGACAGACCCTGTGTGCTGGATTTGGGTGGGCCGGGACCCCTCATGGCACCCCTTCACCCCCTGGCACCTCCTGGTACCCTGACCCTTGTCGCCCCTAAGCCCACCATGACCCCCTGGACCTCTGTGGCCCCTGGACCCCCCCATATCCCCCCACACCCTGTCACTGTCACCTCATGGTCCCCATCTCTCCTGTCACCCCCAGCCCCATTACAACCATCCCTGACCCCCTCACTCCCCCATGGTCACCATGACTCCCCTCTTTGTCCCCCAGGTGGGAGCGTCCCCAGGGTCCCCGCCCACCTCGGAGGACTCCTCCTGGCCACCACAGCCCTGGCAATGGCCACTGGGATCCTCTGAGCCACGAGGTCATCGAGATCCCCAAGGTCACTGTGGTCACTGTGACCACCAAGAACACCAACACAGCTACAGAAATGAGATGTCTTACGTTGCAACACAGGATGTGACTAAAAGTATGTATTGTATCACCATCTGTTAAACCAGCTGGGGCAATCATCTTCATCTTTCCCACAGCCCATCCTCCCTCCAGGAGATATCTCCTGTTCATGGCCATTGAGTCCCAGGGCATGACTGATAAAATTCCATCATCCCACTGGGAGATGCTCCAGCCAGGGGAGGAGCCAAACATTTCCTACCTAGCATCAGTGTTGCCCTGGGAAAGGCAGCTTGCAATAATAGATATAAAGGATTGCTTCTGTGTATCCCCCTCTGTCTCCATGATGTGCCCAAGTTTGTCATCTCTGTTCCCTCCCCCAACAGACAGGGCTCTCTCAATGTCACCATTGGCTTGTCCTTCTCCAGGGAATGAAAAATTCCCCTTCTATTTGCCAGTGGTAAATTACCCACATCCTGTCACCCATCCAGAACCCGTTCCCCGAGGCAATCATTCATCACTTCATGGATGATAAATTGGTCTGTGCATCAGAGAAAACTTACCTGGGCAGGACTGATAATAAAACAGTAAAGACCATCGAAGAGGCTGGGTTTGAGATTTGGGAAAATAAAATTCAATACACTTGTCCTTGGATTTACCTCGGACTGTGAATCCAGGAGTGGACTGTTGTGCCCCAGAAGCTCACCATGTGGGATGACCCAAGGACCCCAAGAGACTTGCACCAATCATGTGGATCCATCAATTGTGTACGGCCTCTGCTGGGGATCATGACACAGGACCTCAGCCCCATGTTCAATCTCATTTCTCAGAGTGAGAACCTGGATTTGCCACCAATCTGCACACCGGAATCCCAAAATTCTATCATCAAAGTGCAGCAGGCCTTGTCTTCACACAGAGCCCACCGTATTGAGCCCAGCCTGCCTCTCCACCTCATCATCTTAGCTAAGGCACCTCGCTTTCATGGCCTCATTCACCAGTGGGACTCCAGACAAAAGGACCCACTTTGAATCATTGAATGAGTATTTACACACAACCAAACCACAAGACGATTGTTGTGCCACACGAAATAATTGTACACCTTGTAAATAAAGCCAGAGCTTGCCTCAGGTCTTTTGAGAGGTGTGATTTCATATGGATCTATCTCCCATTAGCGACTACTGGAGATCTGGAGAACTTACTCCAAACCAACGAGAGCCTCCAGTTCTCTCTAAATAGTTCCACTGGCCAAATCTCAATTCATTCACCCAGCCATAAGCTGTTTAAATTAGAATTAATCTGGTCCCTAAATTTGTACAAAGCAAAACGCCTCTCAAAGTTTTGATCATTTGCCCTGACGGCTCAGGGTCTTCCCACAAGACAGTAATGATTTGGAGGGAGCCCAGGACACAGAAGTGGGAGTCTGATGTGCAGGTGGTGGTAGGATCCCCACAAACTGCTGAGCCAGCAGCCATCATCAGGGGTTTTGAGAGATTCCAAGAGCCATTCAATTTGATAAATAGATTCAGCTTACGTAGCAGGTGCAACTATGAGACCTGGACATTCTTTTCTCAAGGAGGTCTCAAATCCAAATTTGTGTTGGCCCATGCAGGACAAAATACCACCCATATCATACAGCATTTTCTCCTTTTGCCACCCTGGGAGTCCCTGAGCAAGTGAAAACTGACAGTGGCCCTGCTCACACCTCATGTAAACTAAACTGACAGTGGCCCTGCTCACACCTCATGTAAACTGAAGGACATTTCAGTCAGTGGGGTGTAAAGCACAAGAGGAGCATGCCCATCAATCCCAGTCCAATTGATTGTTCAAAGGAGCCACCAGACCATCCAGAGGGTCCTTGATCAGCAGCAGGGAGGAACAGAGATCTTATCTCCCCTTGAAAGACTCTGTAAAGTGTTCTGTGTCATTGACTTCCTAAACTGTTCTGCCTCCGAGCCTAACCCCCTTACTCAAGCACATCTTAAATTTGGATAGAGCTAAGCAGAAACTGCAAGTGCTCATCAAGGACCCTGAAACACATCAAATACCTGGGCCTTTCACTTTAATCACCTGGGGGAGGGGTATGTCTGTTCTCATTACCATCTGGCCCCAAATGGCTCCCAGGGAAAAACATCAAGCCTTACCTGAGCCTGACAAACACTGCCCCCACAAATAACAATCACAGCATCTCCAAGTGTTAAACACAACAACCAAAAGATCAAACCAGCTCTGTCTGGAGATGAAGATGCTGATGCATCCAAGGGCCATGTACCATCCTCTGACCCCTTATAGGCTCCAGATCCATTGCCACACTCCAGAGAAATCGACACAACCTCAAATAAAAACAAAACTTACCACCCAGATGCAATCCCAACTACTGCTATTCAGTCTCCCCCAATTCTGATGAAATCCTTGAACTCCATTTACCCCTACACTTACCTTCACACCCCCCTCCTCCCCAACCCTTCCTTACCTTTTACCAAACCTACTTGTCTTTTACCTTCCTCAACATGACACCCACCTCTTTCCACAGTTTTTTCATTGTCATTAAATAAGAAGGGGGTGTTGTGGAGGACGGTGGGCCCTCAGACCCAGTGATGTCAGTGCTCCCGTGGAGGGATGAGACCTGAAGGCCAAAAGGGTTAAGGTGCAACCCTAGAGAAATGTGGCCATTACAGGCCCAGGGAAAATCTTAAAGGAGTTTTCCAGTTTAACTTTCTCAGGCTCAGCTAGGGCTTTTCCCAAGCGAGAGGTCTTCCTGTCCTGTAAACATAAAAGAAATAATTATAACAAAAGATAAACACCAGCTGGATCCACGACAAAGCCTGGAGCAAGAAATGTCTCCTTCTCTGACCAAGGAACCATCTGTACTTTGTTTTGCACGGAACTGTTTTATTTATAAGCCAAGGCATCTTTCAATAAGCTGTTCTTTCTTACAAGAAAATGCCATGTTACTGTGTCTTTTCTCCCATCTGTAACCCTCCTACAGTAACAGAGAAAGGCCCTTAGGTGGGCAAAACCCTCGATGTGATGGAGACACAAAAACCACCCCAGGGTGCCGTGTAACTTATGCTGATTCTCTGTATCCTATTTGCCCTCCCCTCTATTACTCCATCCCTGTTCCCTCAGATGATTCGCTGGTTGCTCTACCCCACCCCCTGCCTTTCCCATATAACCCCGGCTCCCTCTGACTTCTGGGGTTACTTTCATCCCTGGCACTCTTCCTGGCATTACCTGATAAAGGGTCTTTGAGGAGCCTCACACAAAGACCCTGTCTCAGGCCTTTGTCACCCTAAAGGGTCTCTCCCAAAGGAGCTGATAATCACAGCAGTGGGGTCAGTGTGCCTGAGCACCCCACAACACATCTTTATAAAAACTCTTCTGTCTTTATAAAAACTCTTCTCGAGGGAAGTCACTGCACCTTGGCACCACCCTTTACAGCAAGAGGCACCTGAATAGGGACCTCTGCTCGGGGGTCCCTGGAGAAGCATCTTTTGTGGGGAGCATCCCCTTCCTGAGGGAGGAACCTCACACCCATTTCATTCCAAGCAGCAACATGGGACAGGAGTCTCTGTCTGAGAGGGGACTGGATGTTCTCAGGGTCAGGTAATGAACGCCGGGCCCCCACTCTGCTTCTTCAGCACTGGTTGGCAATTCGGGGTTGGCAATTTGAGATGGCTCCAGCCCAATTCAGCACCAAAATCTGCACAAGATTCCTCTCAGTCCAGTCCTGATGGCCATGAATGGGGCTTTGTCCCTTTGCCACATTCCAGGCAAAGTATCCTGCCCCTCCCTGCACTCCATCTGGAGCTTAAAGCCTGGAAATTGGGATGTTGGAGAGGGCAAGGACAGGTCCTAGCCCTGGGGAGGGACAGTCCCCAGTGCCACCCTCGGATAGGAGGAACCTGCTGGAGTAACTCTGTAGAAGGGTCTGGGGGTGCTGCTGGGTGACCAGTGGAGCTGGCCATGTGGCCTGGGGCCAGGAGGAACCTGGGAGGCATCAAGAGGAGCAGAGCCAGGAGGCCAGGGACTGACCATGCCCCTCTGCTCTTCCCAAGGAGACACATCAGGAGTGCTGGGTCCCACTATGTCCAGCGCTGTGTTCAGCTCTGTCCAGTGCTGTGTCCAGTGCTGTGTCCAGTGCTGTGTCCAGTTTGGCCCAGTGTTGTGTCCAGTTCTGTCCAGAGCCATGCACAGTTTTTTCTAGTGCTGTGTCCAGTTCTGTGCAGTTGTACGTCCAGCTCTGCCCAGTGCTTTGACCAGCTCTGCCCAGTTCTGTGTCCAGTACTGTGTCCAGTTCTATCCAGTGCTGTCCAGCTCTCTCCATTGCTGTGTCCAGTTCTGTCCAGTTCTGTGTCCAGTTTTTTCCAGTGATGTGTCCAGTTCTGCCCCAATAACCAGTCAAGGCCCACCCCGACTGATGCTGCAGTTGGTGAAGGAGAGAAGCACCAGCAAACCTCGGGGGAGTCCATGGGATGGGGACTGGTGTATGACCTCAGACACTCAGTGTCCCCAGGACAGAACTGTTCAAGAACTATGCCAGGTCTGTTTTAAATTAACCCTTTGAGCTCAAACCCATCACCCCCAGGGATTGCTGAAAGGGGAAACACTCCCAGGGATTGCAGGCAAATGGATTTTCTGAGCTACCATGTTAAGAAGGGTTCAGGTATCTGCTGGTGTTGGTGGAGCCCTTTTTTGGAGGTCCAGAATTCCTCCTGCCCCACCAACACAGCCAGGGAACTCCCCCAAGTGATCATCCCCAGGCTCGGGGCACCTACAGGGATGTCACCTGGTATGGGACCCCAGTTGGTGTCTGGGGTGTGACAGCAGCCCAGTGAGCAGTGAGGAGTGGGACTGGGAACGCTGGGGGGATGTGGGACCGTGGGATTGGGGTCCTGAGGGGTGAGAAATAAGAGAATAGAAGGTTTCTGTTCCTCTGCAGGTGCTGGATATGGCTGAAACATGAAGTAGCAGAAAACATAGAAGGATGTAAAAGTGTAGACAGAGCAGAAAACACATGGCTAGAACCTGTGGACAAACTGATAAAAGGAAGTCCAGTGTGGGGATTTTGGCACGTTTTGTAAAACAGAAGCGGCAGCGGTAGCCAAAAGTGAAAGGTCAAGGCAAGGTGATCCGGGATATTGGGGCACTCAATGAAAACCACACCCTGAATCCACTTCTGCAACTCCAGGACAATACAACTGTTTCCTAAAAGAGGCCGATCCATGCAAATTTTCTGTGGGAAAATTGCTGGGTCTGTATTAGCTAAGCAGCCCACTTTAATGAATATTTATAATTAGGGTGGATAAATACCCTGTGCAAAGTCCCCCCGAGCTGCAGGAGCAGGAGAAATCCGCTGTGAGTCCGAGCTGATAAAGAATTCCGGCTCTCTGGTACCTCCAGCTGTGCCAGGGAGTTCACTCCGGCTGATTTCGGTATCAGGGGCTGGGGGGACACTGGGGACACTTGAGGGGGACAGGGGAATGTGGGATTGGGGTCTGGGGGGCACTGGGGAGTCACAGGACTGGAATTGGGGTCCTGGGGTGCTCTGGAGGAAAGTGAGGGTGGACATGGGATGGTGGGGTTGGGATTGGAGTCATGAGGAGGCTGGGGAGCACTGTGGGGGTAGGGAGTGATGCCTGAATTTGGTTTGAGGTTCTGGGGTGACACTGAAGAAATTGGGGACTGGGAGTGGGATTGGGGTCTGGGACAGGCTGAGGGGAACAGTGAGGGGCTCAGGGAGTGACATCAGGATTTGGGCTGGGGTCTTGGGTGGGCTGAGGGGAATTGTAACCATGGGAGTAGGATTGTGCTTCTGGGGGGGGGCATGCTACTCTGGGATTGGGATTGGGGTCCCTGGGAGGCTGGGGGACATTGGGGAGGCAAAATAACCCCAGGATTTGGGATCAGGGGCCGTGGAAATGTCCAAGAAATGCCTCCCTTCTCCCTGGGGTGACCCCACTCCCTTCCCCAGTCCCTCAGTGAGGAACCCTCCCAGTGAACCCTCCGTTTCGCCTCCGTGCTCCCCAGTGTCACCTCTCTGTACCCTCTGTGTCCCCTAGTGTCCTCTTTGGTTCCTGTGGCCTCTGCCCTCCATGGCCCTCCTGGCTCTCACCCTGGCACTGCTGGCAATGACCGTGGCCACCACAGCCTATGAGGTGAAGCCCCTGGACATGGCCCCAGACTCCTTCGATGACCAATACCAGGGCTGTGGCCCTGCCATGAAGGCAGCACTGCCGGCCCTGAACCGCTCAGATTTCCAGAAGAATCCTCTGTTTGCCAAGGTCTGGCCAAAGGCTGTGGCAGAGTGGCAGGGAAGGGTGTCCCCTGTGTCCCCTCTGTCATCCTCAGCCCAGGCCATCGCTCTCATGGCCTACACCATGGATGACCTGCACGAGCAGTTCAATAACGAAGTGAGAGTGGCCGGACGCTCCCCCCAGGTGTACCGGGACAAGTTCCACTTCAAAACGCTGCATTTCCTGCTGACTGACGCCCTGGCCACACTGAAGGACAAGCATGGACAGAAATGTCACTGTGTGTACCGGGGGGTGGACAAGTACAAGTTCAAAGCAAATGTTGGCGACATCGTCCGGTTCGGTCAATTCGCATCAGCGTCGCTTTGTGAAAAAACAGGCAAATATTTTGGGAAAACCACAGTGTTCAAGGTGACCACATGTCATGGCGCATACATCAAGAACTTCTCCAAATATCCCCTGGAAGAGGAGGTCCTGATCCCACCCTTCGAGAAGTTCAAGGTCACCGAAGTCATCGAGGAAGCGAAGAACGTGCAAATCCACCTCGAACCTAACGGGACCTACAGCAAATACAACTGCGAGTGGCTGAAAGGTGGGAACAGCCTGGGGCCGTGGGGACACCCACTGGGGCCATGGGGACACACAGGGGACAATGACACTCACTGGGGATGGGGAACAGGGACAGGGGCACACATGGTGTGTGTGGGGAAAAGGACGCCCTGTGCCAGGGACACCAAGTCTGGAGACAGGAATGTCAATGACAGGGCACAGGGATGGGGACCCCCATATCAGGGAGGGGACAGGGACAGGGACAGGGACAGGGACAGGAACAGAGGCAATGACAGAGGCAGGGACAGAGATAGGACATCCCCATTCTGACCCCGTCCCACCTCTGCACAGACAGTGCTGTAGGGACAGGCCCTGTGTGCTGGATGCAGAAGGGCTGAGACCCCTCATGGCACCCTCTGATCCCCTGGAACCCCATGTCACCCCTCGTCACCTCCTGTCACTCCCTGCCACCCCCCATGTCCCCTCCCCATCAACCCTGTCACCCCTAAGCCCACCATGACCTCACTGACCTCCCTGGCCCTTACACGCCCCCATGTCCCCCCACACCCTGTCACTGTCACCTCATGGCCCCCATCAATCCTGTCACCCCCAGCCCGATTATGGCTGTCCCTGACCCCCTCACTCTCCCATGGTCTCCTTGACTCTCCTCTTTGTTCCCTAGGTGGGAGCATTCCAAGGGCCACTTGCCAACTTGGAGGACTCCTCCTGGCCACAACTGTCCTGGCAATGGCCACTGGGATACTCTAAGCCACGAAGCCACCAAGGTCATGAGGTCAGCAAGGTCGCTGTGGCAACCATGGCGCCAAGGCCACCAAAGTCACTATGGTCACCATGATCACCAAGACAACCAGAACCCCCAGAGAAACGTGGCCACCAAGGCTCCCAAGGCCACCACTGCCACTATGGCCACCTTGGCGCCATGGCTTCCATGAGTTCACTGTGGCCACCACTGGCACTGTGGTCATTGCATCCACCACTCTGGCCACCATGGTCTCTATAAGCACCAAGGCCACTGTGACCATCAGGATCACCAAGACTGTCCGAGCCACAAGGCTGCCACAGCCACTGTGGCCACTGTGGCCATCAAGGCCACTGTGCAAAGCAATTCTACTAAATAATTCTATCAGAACAATTCTTCTGAATAATTCTATCAAATCAATTGTATCAAAACAATTCTCTTAAATTGTTCTATCAAAATAATTCTGTCCAATCATTCTATCAAAACAGATCCATTAAATAATTTTGTCAAAGCAGCAAAAAGAGACAATTCTCAGGCAGGGCTCAATGTCACTCCCCACACCCGTGTGAACGTCTCTACTCTCAGCCTTGAGGAGGATCCTTGGGGGCTACCCCCTTCCTGAGGGAGGAACCTCACACTCATTTCATTCCAAGCAGAAATACAGGACAGAAATCTCTGAGAAGGGTCTGGGTGTTCCCAGGGTCAGGTGATGCTCAGGGGGGAATCGGGAGGAGTGGGACCAGGAGGTCAAGGAGTGACCATGCCCCTCTGCCCTGCCCAGTGAGGCACATCAGGAGTGCTGTGTCCCACTCTGCCCAGTGCTGTGTCCATTTCTGCCCAATGCCATATGTACTTCTGACCAGTTCTCTGTCCAGTTCTATCCAGTTCTGTGTCCAGTTTGGTCCAGTGCTGTTCCCAGTTCAGCCCAATTGCATGTGCAGTTCTGCCCAGTGCGGTGTCCAGTTCTCTCCAGTGCCATGTTCAGTTCTGTCCAGTGCTGTGTCCAATTCTGTGCTGTTCTCGACCCAATCCTGGCCTCAGGATGACGCTGCCTGAGCTGGGAGGTTGGACCAGGTGCCCACTCTGGTTCCTTCCATCCTGACCCATTCTGGGATTTTGGGATTCTGGGAGTTGCGGTTCAGGAATTGCCCACCGGAGGGCAGCAGCGAGCGCGGGCAGCAGCTGCAGTTCCGGGTGACACCAGCAGGCGGCAGCACGAGCTGCTGGCGCTGCCGAGCGCGCGGCCCCGGGATTGGGAATGGTTCGGGATGGAGCGACCTTAAAGCGCATCCGGGGCCAGCCCTGCCCGGCCAGGGACATCTTCCCCTGGGCCAGGCTGATCCAAACCCCATCCAACCCTGGCCTTGAGCCCTTCCAGGGATGGGGCAGCCACAACTTCTCCAGGCAGCCTGTGCCAGGTCATCACCACCCACACAGGGCAGGAGTTTATAGGAAGATGGGTGGTGATGTCCTTGAAAAGCCACTCAGTGGGTCGGGGTCTTTAGGAGAAATGGTTGTCAATGTCTTCAAAATGGGTCTTAGTGTCTCCACATGAGAAGACATGCAGTTTGTCACAGTACCCAGGTACTTTCACCAGAGAATTTGAACTCCCAAACTTTAGGGTAATAGGAGAAGTGGGTCCCCACAATGTCTATTGCAAAACCCAGACAGCCTGAACTTCTGAACTTTGGAGGGAAATGGCAGGTCCGAGGGGGATGTGGGGCAGGTGGTTTGGGAAGGCTGCACCTTGCTGGTGCCTCAGCAATGGGAAACGGAAGAGGGCACCGTGCATCTGGGAGTTGGGGATAAAGAGAGACTGTACCCTCCAGAACCCCGAGAGAGAAACCCCATGGGGGCATGGCTGTGGGAACTCTGTCCCTTTATTCAAATACAGTTTCAAGACTTCTCTGTGGACACTTGGCCTTTCACAGTGTGGCTTTACCCACACACTGAAGGTGCTGGGCAGAGATTAAAGAGTGACAAAAGCAAAAACGATAAAATGATGTAAAAGTGTTTACACATGAGAGGAATGTTACATTTGTCTTTACAAATAAATTGTAAATCTGTTGGTAGATAAAGTTAGCACCTAGAGATAAAAGAAACAATGGGAGGGATTACACTGATTGGTGAATGGAAAAAGAGATTTGCCTTTACAAACAAACTGTAGGTTTGCTGGTAAATGAAATTGGGTAACAGAAGATGAAAGAAGCAACAGGGGGGGAAACTATGAATTCTACAAGAATTAAAAATTAAAAGGGAGGGTTATACATTAGAGGGGAATGTCAGGTGTCAGGCGTTCCGGGAAGTCTGTGCCTCTCAAGTACCTCAGCCAATGGGGAAAGAGAGAGGGAAAAGCGGCCGGGAAATTAGGATAAAAAGGGAGGCTGCGTCCTCCAAAAATTCGAGAGATTCCAGGGGAATGCCCCATGGCCTCTCCCTTTATTCGAATAAAGCAAAAAGGACTCCTCTGTCTCCTTTTTGGACATAAACCTCTGGTGTTTGTGGATTAATTTTCCTTACAATTTGGGGGCTCTATCTGGGATATTTCCACCGTCCGGGGCAGCAGGCAGCGGTGGAGCTGAAGGCGCGCCTCACCCAGTTTGGTGATCAGCTCCCCTGGGTGCCGGCTGGCACCGGGCGATCGATTGGGTTCCCGAGACTGTCCAGGAGACAGACGAGTGGCGGACCAGGGGTCCGTGAAGAGTCCGCAGGGAAGGACCAGTGAAAATCTCACCGGTGAGTAAAATGGGATCCTCGGGGAGCAAACCTGGGAGGGCAGCACAGGTACACCTGAGAGGGCGCCCATGGAGGGCAGCACAGGTGAAACGGGGAACCCACGGAGGGCAGCACAGGTACACCTGGGAGGGCGCCCATGGAGGGCAGCACAGGTGAAACAGGACACCCATGGGGGGTTGGAAGGGTGAAGGCGGGAAAGGGCCCCCGGAGAGTCCCTTGGGGAAAGTGCTGGGGTCTTGGGACAGATTGTATATTCACTCAGAGGTAACTATGAAAATTATGGTAAAATATTGTTATTTTGTGTGGCCAGAGTATAAGTTGTCAAAGGGGCTTATTAAGGCCATGTTATATAGATGCCCTGGGGGGGCAATAAGGGAAATCGAGAAAGGGACTCGATAGTCCATGGCCTGAGGGGCAAAAACGGGAGTCGAGAGAGGGTCTCGACAGCGGCGGGTGGATGGAGAGTGTTTGTGCGTTACAACAGAATTGAAGAGGAGTGTGTGATAGATATGGGTGAGGCAATGAGCGGCAGGGCCGGGCATGGAGCTGCGGGACCGAGAACATGGGCTGGGGGCTGTGGATCTGCCGGTGCTCTGTGCCGGGCTGTGCCTGACACCGACACCCCCGGGCAGGGCCGGCAGTGTCCGCTGGCCCCCGTGAGGCTGCGGGATGCCCAGCCGCCCGTGAGGTTGCGGGACGTGCTCACTGGGAGCACCGGTGGGGGAAAAGTGTTTGGACTGTGACAGGACAGGCACAAGTTCTGGTATACGGTGTGTGATAAAGAAAAGGAGAACAAAAATAAAGGAATATTTGGGAAATGCGGATTATACATGGAAGGATTGGAATTTTCTTTTGGGAGTTTTGTTTGGGTCATCGGAGAGACGAATGGCTTTGTGGGGGGCTCGGCAGCTGTGAGGGGATGGGCGTCCGTGGGCAGCGGGGGGGGCTGTACCCAATGCACCTACGGTGGATGGTGCCGTCCCCCAGGCGGACCCCCAGTGAGACCCAAATAACCAGGCTAGTTTGGCTCGCCTCCGTGATTACCGTGCTTATCTGATCAGGGCAATCAAGTCAGCGGCTCTCAAAGCTAACAACGTAGCTATAAGGCTATGTCGTTAGAACAGGAGAAACAGGAAAGTCCCTCTCATTGGCTGGAGAGGATTATGGATGCCTTGAGGAAACATGGGGGGATGGATCCTGAGGGGCCAGTCTTTAACACATTGCTGAAAGTGCAATTTGTTACTAAGGCTTGGCCTAATATAAGAAAAGGAGTACAAAAAGATGAAAAGTGGCAAAATAAGCCTCTGGAAGAATTGGTTAGAAAAGCACAGCAGATATATGTGAGAAGGGATGAGGAAAAGGCAAAGGCTAAGGCAAAGATGATGGCAGAGTTTTTGCAGCCCCAAAGGAATAAACCGCAGGGTCCAAGGGGTCCCCCGGGACAGAGGGGACGGGGCTGGCCACAGGGAAGTGGCAGAGACATCCCCTCTTCGGCAGGGGAAAGCCAACCCAAACCGCGGCTGGGGAGGAACCAGTGTGCTATCTGCAGGGCAGAAGGGCATTGGAAAAATGAGTGTCCGCAGAAACAGCTGGACCCTCAGGAAGAGGAAGTCCAGAGGATAATGGAAATGGATTGTTAGGGATGTCAGGGGCTCCTATTATATCAAGGACCCACTACTCAGGAGCCCTTGATAACTTTTAAGGTGGGTCCAGATCGAGAGGAGGTGTGTTTTTTAGTAGACACAGGGGCCTCCCAATCCACCTTAAATTTTATACCTAGGGGGGAAAAATTGTCAAAAAGATCTGTGGTTATTCAAGGAGTGAGTGGAAAGGATGAGGGAGTGTATTTTATTCAACCACTGTTAATCGATGTGGGGGACAGGTTTAAACTGCTTAATTTCCTTGCAAAAAAAAGGGACTTAGAGTGTCCAAAAAGAAAGCTCAGTTAGTAGAAAAAAAAAAAAAAAAAAGGTCAAATATTTGGGACACATTCTGACTGAGGGGTTACAGTGTATTGATCCAGAAAGAATAAAAGGGATTTTGCAAATACCATTTCCCCAGGCTGAAAAGGAGCTACGGCAATTTTGGGCGTTGGTAGGGTACTGCAGAGCTTGGATCGAGGATTTTTCTGTTGTGGCTAGACCTTTGTGTAACTTTTAACCCAGAGCGGTCCTGGTGTAGTGATGTGGACACCAGAGGTGGAGCAGTGCTTTGGAAAATTAAGGGATAGATTGGTTAGTGCCTCGGTCTTAGCTCTTCCGGACACAGAAAGGGAATTTCAACTACATGTGGGTGTTGAGCTGGGTCATGCTAGAGGAATTTTGGTGTAAAAGAATGAGGGACAGGAGGCCTGTCGCCTGTTTTTCTACATTGTTAGACCCAGTGGTCAGAGGCTGGCCCCGTTGTCTGCAGAACTGTGCAGCCACAGCTCTGATGGTGGCTGAGACACGAAAGCTGACAAGGGGAGGGTATCTGATCGTAAAGGTTTCACATCAGATTAAAGCTTTGTTAACTGAGAGAGCCTCTAAGTGGATGACGAGCGCTCAATTATTACAGTATGAAACTTATTTAATGGAACAGGAAGATTTAGAATTTAAAAATGGGGCAAATTTTAATCCAGCCTCCTGTTTAAATGGCCAAGGGGGAGACAGGAGAAAAGCCATGATTGTATCCAGGTTATAGATCTTCAAACTAGAGCTAGGAAAGATTTGAGAGATACTCCCTGGCCTGAGGGAGAGAATGTGTTCATTGATGGGTCGTCAAGAGTGATAAACTAGAAGCGTTTTACAGGATACTCTATCGTGAATGGGAAACAATTAAAGAAAGGGGGGAGGTTACTCCCACCTGGTCAGCCCAGACAGCTGAGCTGTATGCGCTGATCAGAGCTGTGAGCCGGGATAAGACAGTGAATGTTTTTACTGATTCTAAATATGCATATGGGGTGATACACGCATTTGGGAAACTGTGGAAAGAACGAGGTTTATTAAATTGTAGGGGAAAGATGTTAGCCCATGAGAACTTAGTCTCTCACCTATTAGAGGTGGTGAATTTACCACAAAGGGTGGCAATAATCCACATTAAGGGGCATCAGGCAGGGTACTCAGAGGAGGCAATAGAAAACCGACTGGCGGATAAAGAAGCTCAGAAAGCTGCATTGTTGCAAAAAATCTCTAAGATCCTCCCCTTACTCCCAGTAACTGCACCGCTGTCGGAGAAACTGTCTTTCCCACTAGAGGAACTTAAGATAATTTAAAAAGTGGGGCAGAAGAAAGAGCAAATAATTGGTTTACAAGAGATGGGAGGCAGTGGATCCCAAAAGTTCTGGCCTTACAATTGTTAAAACAACTTCATGGAGTCATTATGGCTCTCGAGGGCTGGCAGAAGTCTTCCTAAAAATGTATGCTGCTGTGGGTCTCTTTAGCTTGGCAAAACGAGCTTTTGAGGGTTGTTTGACTTGTGCTAAAACCAATAACAAAATTACAAAGAAACTTGCCAGGGGAGAGAGGCCTTGGGCTGTACATCCTTTCCAGAGATGTCAGGTGGATTTTACTAAAATGCCCCGAGTGGCAAGGTTTAAATATCTTCTGGTAATAGTATGTCAATTAACAGGGTGGCCAGAAGCATTCCCTACTGTTTCAGCAACTACAGGATCAGTTGTTAAAGTATTTTTTGGAACAAATAATTCCAAAATATGGAATTGTGGAAGCAATAGTCTCAGGAGAACTCATTTTACAGAAAAAAAAAAAAAAAAAAAAAATTCTTCAAGAAGTTATGGCTGCTTTAGGGATACAATGGAACCTGCATACCCCCTGGCACCCCCAGAGTTCGGGTCGGGTTAAAAGAATGAATGGAAAAATAAACACCTTCTAAAGCTGGTAATAAAAACCAAGATGCCGTGGATACGGCTCCTGCCCCTGGCTTTGGCAAGAATAAGGGCCAGACCCAGGAAAGATATTCAATTATCTCCCTTTGAATTAATGTTTAGAATTCCTTACCCTTGAAATTCTCAGCCTAGTGGGGGGGTAGAGATAAGTAATGTGTATTTGAGACACTGTGTGGCTTGGATGCTGTCTGTTGTGAAATCTCTTTGACAGGAGGCTCAGCTGGCACAGACCCTGCCTTTGGACTTTGCTGCTCACAACATCCAGCCAGGAGATTGGATCCTAGTTAAGGAGGGGAAAGAAGCACCGCTGGTGGTGAAGTGGCATGGACCGTTCCAGGTGTTGCTGACCACAGAAACAGCCGTCAAGACAGCTGAACACGGGTGGACCCATCACACTCGGGTCAAGGTCTCTGAGGCCCCAGAGATTTGGACATCTCAGCTGGAGGAGAGGGACGGGAAGCCGCGACTGACACTCCGCAGGGGCGGACTGGAGCAGTAGCAAGTGCGTCGACATCGAGGGAAGCCTCGTGTGCCCACCCACGGACTGCCTGCTGAAAGTTTGTGTGGGCATCCCTCCTCTCGGATCTCCAGTCTGGCTGGGGGGCCAGCCCTTTGCTGTCACTGTTTTCTTTGTGCTAAGCTGTTTCTGTGCCTTCACTCACCACAGGTGCAAAAGACACGTGAAAGTAAAAATTAAGTTAGGGAATTACATAACACCATCAGAATGTTTATCTTAATAATCTTACCTTTATACTGTCAGTTAGGGTGGGGCCAGGAATGAGAAAATAAAAAATTTTTTACTTTAAGAGAAGAAGTAGCAAAAAAACCTTTAACCTTAGCAATTGCTGGGTCTGTGGGGGGCCAGGAGGATCTGAAAACTGGCCTTGGGTGGCCAGCCCAGTCGAACCTAAATGGTGGGTTAGCACCCTGAGTGAGGTCCATAATGGAACAAAATTTTGGGATAAAAAAAAAAAAAGAATTCCATGGCAGCTTCATTCTTCTAAAAGAGGCACTTATTGTCTAAATAGAACAGAAAGCATATCCGTGGGAAAAAGTGTTTGTGACTGGACTTTATCAGTGGAACTGGCAACACTGGAATGGAACTCGAACTCTTTTTATCAGGTTCTGGTCCAAATCTAATAAGACAGATCTGGGATGTAACTGCAGCTGGAAACGTCATGTGGGAGCATGGAAGTGCAAATACTGTGATTCCTATGGTGGGGCAACTATTGTTGGGGGACCACTAGGCCCAGGAAGCAAGCTCTATTTTGACCTCCCAGTTGATCATGAAAATTGGGAAGGTCCCTTTGCCAATGGGACCTGGGCTTTAAAGGGGCATTACTGGATTTGTGGCCAACACGCCTATCGCAGGTTACCCCCAAACTGTTTGGGGATATGTTATGTGGGGTATATCAGACCTCTGTTCTTTCTGCTACCACAGGTTCAGGGAAACCAGTTAGAAATCAAGGTATATGATAATCTAATTAGGGAAAAGCGGTCAATTGATGTATCCCTGGCTGGGGGTAGCACCCAAAAGTGGGTAATAATGAGTGGCCACCTGAACAAACCATACAACACTATGGACCAGCCACTTAAAATCCTAATGAATTAATATCAGGTGCCAGAGAACCCATTTATAATTTAAATCAAATAGTTAAGTTACAAGCTGTCTTTAAAATAGTAAGTAACCAGACAGCTACAGCTCTTGACCTTCTTGCTGACCAATCTACTCAGATGAGAAATGCAATATTTCAACACCGGATGGTATTAGACTATTTCTTAGCAGAAGAAGGGGGCATGTGTGGCAAATTAAATGACTCAAACTGCTGTTTGCAAATAAATGACAATAGAAAAGTAGTGAAACAAATAGCAAAAGGAATAAGAAAGTTAGCTCATGTACGTGTCCAAACATGGAAAGAATGGGAATGGGACATGTTTTCATGGCTACCTGGTAAACTGTGGGTTAAAACAATTGCTTTTTTTCTCTTATGTGCTGTAGCAACTCTAGTATTTTTACCATGCATGATCCCTTGCTTAATACAACTTACTCAACATGTGATCAAGGGAATGCATGTTATAGCCATGCCTACTGATCCACAGATGGCTATGAAAGGACAGAAATTGATGTCATTGCAAATAATTGCAAAACCAAAAAAGACACAAAAACAAGAAATTAAGACAATGATAGCTAAAGTTTGTAAAGACAATTACTAAAAATAAAAGAGGAGGGATTGAGAGGAATGTTACATTTGTCTTTACAAATAAATTGTAAATCTGTTGGTAGATAAAGTTAGCACCTAGAGATAAAAGAAACAATGGGAGGGATTACACTGATTGGTGAATGGAAAAAGAGATTTGCCTTTACAAACAAACTGTAGGTTTGCTGGTAAATGAAATTGGGTAACAGAAGATGAAAGAAGCAACAGGGGGGGAAACTATGAATTCTACAAGAATTAAAAATTAAAAGGGAGGGTTATACATTAGAGGGGAATGTCAGGTGTCAGGCGTTCCGGGAAGTCTGTGCCTCTCAAGTACCTCAGCCAATGGGGAAAGAGAGAGGGAAAAGCGGCCGGGAAATTAGGATAAAAAGGGAGGCTGCGTCCTCCAAAAATTCGAGAGATTCCAGGGGAATGCCCCATGGCCTCTCCCTTTATTCGAATAAAGCAAAAAGGACTCCTCTGTCTCCTTTTTGGACATAAACCTCTGGTGTTTGTGGATTAATTTTCCTTACACACAGCACAATAAACGTGGCTTCAACCAGTGAAGAAAGAGATAAAGTTTGATAAGTTCTCTAACACAGAAGGGACACTGCCCACCCAAAGCCAAAATCTGAGGCGAGGTCATCTGGGCAGTGAAATGTTACATAGTGGTTCCTGTCATTATAATTAATATAAACCAGAACGCTGAATCCAAAGTAAAGCATAGACATGAGACACAAGAAAATCTAATTTCATTATGTTTGTTTAAATCACTTTGCTGTAAATTGTTGATTTTTTAATGTATTTTTATTATTTTGTCACGATAATCATGAATTGTATCCACTCTTATGTATCAGGAAAATGTGGGCTTGTTTGAACATGAGCAGGCTTGTCTCTGCTGTTACCTGCTTGCTAAGAGTGTAACCTGAAAACATGTTCGAGCCTTGTCCAAACCTGTTGGGGGCTTGTAGCCACTGCTGCTGGAGTCCTAGCCAACATGTTCAGGCTTCCTTGGACTTGCACCCCAGCACAGTGGGCACGTCACAGCCCACCAAGAAACTGCCTATAAAAGGGACAGTGACTGGGGAAGGACAGACGTGTTGGCAGAGCACAGACTCCCCACGTCCCCAGCCCTGCATTGCCTGTTCCTTATCAACGAACTTATAAATTTCCTTATTGATTGACCTACCCGATTGTGGTGAGTAATTTATAACAAATTTGGTGACTGTGACGTGATGACTTTCCATTTTTTGGGGGAGAACAACTTATCCCGACGGGCCCCCCCCCACCTTTTCTCCTTGCATTTACCACCATGGGAGTCCCTGAGCAAGTGAAAACTGACAGTGGCCCTGCTCACACCTCATATAAACTGAAGGACATTTCAGTCCATGGGGGTAAAGCACAAGAGGGGCATACCCATCAATCCCAGGCCAATTGATAGTTCAAAGGACCCACCAGACCATCCAGAGGGTCCTTGATCAGCAGGAACAGAGGAACAGAGATCTTATCTCCCGTTGAGAGACTCTGTAAAGTGCACTGTGTCATTAACTTCCTAAACTGTTCTGCCTCTGAGCCTAACAACCTCTACTGCAGCACTTCTCAAACTCAGCCAGAGCTAAGCTTGAGTAGAAACTGCAGGTGCTCATCAAGGACCCTGAAACACATCAAATACCTGGGCGTTTCACTTTAATCACCTGGGGGAGAGGTATGTCTGTGTCTCATTACCATCTGGCCCCAAATGGCTCCCAGGGAGAAACATTAAGCCTTACCTGAGCCTGACAAACACTGCCCCCACAAATAACAATCACAGCATCTCCAAGTGTTAAACACAACAACCAAAAGATCAAACCAGCTCTGCCTGGAGACAAAGATGCTGATGCATCCAAGGGCCATGTACCATCCCCTGACCCCTTATAGGCTCCAGATCCATTGCCACACTCCAGAGAAATCGACACAACCTCAAATAAAAACAAAACTTACCACCCAGATGCAATCCCAACTACTGCTATTCAGTCTCCCCCAATTCTGATGAAATCCTTGAACTCCATTTACCCCTACACTTACCTTCACACCCCCCTCCTCCCCAACCCTTCCTTACCTTTTACCAAACCTACTTGTCTTTTACCTTCCTCAACATGACACCCACCTCTTTCCACAGTTTTTTCATTGTCATTAAATAAGAAGGGGGTGTTGTGGAGGACGGTGGGCCCTCAGACCCAGTGATGTCAGTGCTCCCGTGGAGGGATGAGACCTGAAGGCCAAAAGGGTTAAGGTGCAACCCTAGAGAAATGTGGCCATTACAGGCCCAGGGAAAATCTTAAAGGATTTTTCCAGTCTAACTTTCTCAGGCTCAGCTAGGGTTTTTCCCAAGCGAAAGGTCTTCCTGTCCTGTAAACATAAAAGAAATAATTGTAACAAAAGATAAACACCAGCTGGATCCGTGACAAAGCCTGGAGCAAGAAATGTCTCCTTCTCTGACCAAGGAACCATCTGTACTTTGTTTTACACGGAACTGTCTTATCTATAAGCCAAGGCATCTTTCAATAAGCTATTCTTTCTTACAAAAGAATGTCACGTTACTGTATCTTTTCTCCCCTCTATAACCCTCATACAGTAACAGAGAAAGGCCCTTAGGTGGGCAAAACCCTCGATGTGATGGAGACACAAAAACCACCCCAGGGTGCCGTGTAACTTATGCTGATTCTCTGTATCCTATTTGCCCTCCCCTCTATTACTCCATCCCTGTTCCCTCAGATGATTCGCTGGTTGCTCTACCCCACCCCCTGCCTTTCCCATATAACCCCGGCTCCCTCTGACTTCCTGGGCTACTTTCATCCCTGGCATCTTTGTAGCAAGACCTAATAAAGGCTCTTTGCAGAACTCCACATGAAAAAATCTCGGTTCTGTGTCACCCGAAAGTGCCTCTCCCAAAGGAGCTGATAATCACAGCAGGGAGGCGACTCTGCCTGTGAACCCCAGAACACACCTTTATAAAAACATTTCTGTCTTTATAAAAACGCTTCTCGAGGGAACTCACAGCACCTTGGCCACCGCCCTCTGCAGCAAGTGGCTCCTGAACAGAGATCTCTGCTCGGGGATCCCTGAAGAAGCGTCTCCTGAGGCATCAGCTGCAGGACACAAGTCACTCTTGGGTTGCTGCTTTCCCAAAAACCTCTCACTTTTAGCAAGGGCTATCCAAGGGGTCACCAGGACCCTCTGCTCAAAGCCTTGGAGAAGAATCTCAAGGACCAGTGGACGGGTTGAGCACCTGCCCAGAAGTCTGTATTATGATCCAATGGGTCTCTCCTGCCCAAAGGAAAATCGTAAGTTGGAATCAGTACTGGGGATTGCACTCTGACTTGATTATATATTTGTGTCATTTCCTTTTGTTTTCCCATTTACTTCTGGTCACTGCAACAAAGCTCCAGGAAGGGCAACGAGCTTAGTCCCCCTAAGCTTATCCCTCCTGAGAAAGGCATCTTTTACCAAGTTTTGGGTACTGTTGAATTAGGGGAATTTAAGTTTTCTGAGCGGAATCTTAAAAATTTGTTCAATGGATTTTAAATACTTTCCTAACGCTACACAGGATTCTAGTTTTTTCAATTAATTTTGGGACAGTGTAGAGAAGTTGTTTCATGTTCAGGCTGAGAGAGACATACCAGTTGCTATATTTATTTCTCTTTTTCATGTTATTGTTAAGTTAATTGAAAAATTACAGAAAGTTTCCGGTTTGGGTCCTCAGTTAAAACACTTTGCCCTCCTTCCTCCCCCATGCTCCCAGCCTTCTTCCCCACATGAGGGGTGATGAGCAGGTGGGCAGTTCCAGAGTTCACAGGGTTGCCACCGATCCCCTGACACCTCCTGGCAAAAGTTCAGGCTGTCTGGGTTATGTAATAGACTTTGTGGGGGCCCACCTCTCCTATTACCCTAAAGTTTGGGAGTTCAAACTCTCTGGTGCAACCACCTGGGTGCTGTGACAAACTTCATGTTTTCTCATGTGGAGACACCAAGACCCATTTTGAAGACACTGACAACCATTTCTCCTAAAGACCCCGACCCACTGAGTGGTTTTTCAAGGACATCACCACCCATCTTCCTATAAACTCCTGCTCTGTGTGGGTGGTGATGCCCTGGCACAGGCTGTCCAGAGAAGCTGCAGCTGCCCCGTCCCTGGAAGGGCTCAAGGCCAGGGTTGGATGGGGTTTGGAGCAGTCTGGCCCAGGGGAAGATGTCCCTGGCCGGGCAGGGCTGGCCCCGGATGCGCTTTAAGGTCGCTCCATCCCGAACCATTCCCGATCCCGGGGCCGCGCGCTCGGCGGCGCCAGCAGCTCGTGCTGCCGCCTGCTGGTGTCACCCGGAACTGCAGCTGCTGCCCGCGCTCGCTGCTGCCCTCCGGTGGGCAATTCCTGAACCGCAACTCCCAGAATCCCAAAATCCCAGAATGGGTCAGGATGGAAGGAACCAGAGTGGGCACCTGGTCCAACCTCCCAGCTCAGGCAGCGTCATCCTGAGGCCAGGATTGGGTCGAGAGCAGCACAGAATTGACACAGCACTGGACAGAACTGAACATGGCACTGGAGAGAACTGGACACTGCACTGGGCAGAACTGCACATGCAATTGGGCTGAACTGGGAACAGCACTGGACCAAACTGGACACAGAACTGGATAGAACTGGACAGAGAACTGGTCAGAAGTACATATGGCATTGGGCAGAGTGGGACACAGCAGTCCTGATGTGCCTCACTTGGCAGGGCAGAGGGGCATGGTCACTCCTTGACCTCCTGGTCCCACTCCTCCCGATACCCCCCTGAGCATCACCTGACCCTGGGAACACCCAGACCCTTCTCAGAGATTTCTGTCCTGTATTTCTGCTTGGAATGAAATGAGTGTGAGGTTCCTCCCTCAGGAAGGGGGTAGCCCCCAAGGATCCTCCTCAAGGCTGAGAGTAGAGACGTTCACACGGGTGTGAGGAGTGACATCGAGCCCTGCCTGAGAATAGTCTCTTTTTGCTGCTTTGACAAAATTATTTAATGGATCTGTTTTGATAGAATGATTGGACAGAATTGTTTTGATAGAACAGTTTAAGAGAATTGTTTCGATACAATTGATTTGATACACTTATTTAGTAGAATTGTTCTGATAGAATTATTTAGTAGAATTGATTTGCACAGTGGCCTTGATGGCCACAGTGGCCACAGTGGCCACAGTGGCCACAGTGGCTGTGGCAGCCTTGTGGCTCGGACAGTCTTGGTGATCCTGATGGTCACAGTGGCCTTGGTGCTTATAGTGACCGTGGTGGCCAGAGTGGCGGATGCAATGACCACAGTGCCAGTGGTGGCCACAGTGACCTCATGGAAGCCATGGCGCCAAGGTGGCCATAGTGGCAGTGGTGGCCTTGGGAGCCTTGGTGGCCACGTTTCTCTGGGGGTTCTGGTTGTCTTGGTGATCATGGTGACCATAGTGACAACACTGACTTTGGTGGCCTTGGCGCCATGGTTGCCACAGCGACCTTGCTGACCTCAGTGACCTTGGTGGCTTCGTGGCTTAGAGTATCCCAGTGGCCATTGCCAGGACAGTTGTGGCCAGGAGGAGTCCTCCAAGTTGGCAAGTGGCCCTTGGAATGCTCCCACCTAGGGAACAAAGAGGAGAGTCAGGGGGACCATGGGAGAGTGAGGGGGTCAGGGATGGCCATAATCGGGCTGGAGGTGACAGGAGAGATGGGGGCCATGAGGTGACAGTGACAGGGTGTGGGGGGACATGGGGGCGTGCAAGGGCCAGGGAGGTCAGGGGGGTCATGGTGGGCTTAAGGGTGACAGGGTTGATGGGGAGGGGACATGGGGGGATGGCAGGGAGTGACAGGAGGTGATGAGGGGTGACATGGAGTGCCAGGGGATCAGAGGGTGCCATGAGGGGTCTCAGCCCTTCTGCATCCAGCACACAGGGCCTGTCCCCACAGCACTGTCTGCGCAGAGGTGGGACGGGGTCAGAACGGGGGTGTCCCTGTCACTGTACCTGTTCCCTCCCAGATATGGGGGTCTCCATCCCTGTGCCCTGTCATTGACATTCCTGTCCCCAGATTTGGTGTCCCCGGCACAGGGCGTCCTTGACCCTACACACACCGTGTGTGCCCCTGTCCCTGTTTCCCATCCCCAGTGAGTGTCATTGTCCCCTGTGCCTCATCAGGGGTGTCCCCATGACCCCAGTGGGTGTCCCCATGACCCCAGTGGGTGTCCCCGTGGCCCCAGTGGGTGTCCCCACCTTTCAGCCACTCGCAGTTGTATTGGCTGTAGGTCCCGATGGAGTCCAGGTGGATTTCCATATTCTCCCCTTTCTTGGTGACTTTGGTGACCTTGAACTTCTCAAAGGGTGGGATCACCACCACATCTTCAAAGGGATATCTGGAGAAGTTCTTGATGTATGCGCCATGACACGTCCACGCCTGCAACATCATGGTGCTCTCAAATCCTTTGGTGACATTTTTGCAAAGCGACGCGGATGCGAATTGACCGAACCCGACGATGTCGCCAAGCTTTGCCTTGAACAGGTGTTTGTCTGGCCACCGGACCACACAGTGACATTGTTTCCCCTGAGCATCCCTCAGTGTGGCCAGGGCGTCGGTCAGCAGGAAATGCAGAACTTTGAAGTGGAAATAGTCCTGATATAACCCACGGTAGCGCCCGGCTAAGCTCACATTATGGTTGAAGTCCTTGTGCAGGCTATTCGTGGTGTAGGCCATGATGGCGATGGCCTGGTCTGAGGATGACAGAGGGGAAACACGGGACCCCCGTCTCTGCCACTCTTTCACAGCACTTGCCCAGACCTCGGCAAACAGAGGATTCTTCTGGAACTCAGAGCGTTTCAGGGCCGGCAGTGCCGCCTTCATCTCAGGGCCACAGCCCTGGTACTGGTCATCAAAGGAGTCCAGGGGCAAGTCCAGGGGTATCATTGTTATGGCTGTGGTGGCCACGGTCATTGCCAGCAGAGTCAGGCTGAGAGCCAGGAGGGCCATGGAGGGGAGAGGCCACAGGGACCAGTGTGGACACTGGGGGACACAGAAAGGGTACAGAGAGGTGACACTGGGAGGGTTCCTCATGAGGGACTGGGGAGGGCAGTGGGGTCAGCCCAGGGGGAACGGAGGCATTCCTGGTCAGGAGACCCCTGAACTTGTCCAGGGTCCCTCATCCCAAAGCCTGGGGTTACTTTTGCCTCACCAATATCCCACAGCCCCGAGGGACCCGAATCCCAATCCCACAGTACCATGCCCCCCCCTCAGAAGCCCAATCCTACTCCCATGATTACAATTCCCCTCAGCACCCCAGACCATATCCTGGGGTCACTCCCTGAGCCCCTCAGTGCTCCCCTCAGCCTGTCCCTAGTCCCCAATCCCACTCCCAGTCCCCAATTTCTTTGGTGTCACCCCAGAACCTCAACCCAAACCCAGGCATCACCCCCTACCCCCACAGTGTGCCCCACCCTCTCCATGACCCCAGTCCCACTCCCACCATCCCATGTCCCCCCTCACTTTCCCCTAGGGCACCCCATGACCCCAATCCCAGACCTGTGATTCCCCCAGTTCCTGCCCCAATCCCACATTCCCCTGTGCCCCCCAAGTGTCCTCAGTTTCCCCCAGCCCCTGAAACAAAATTGGCTGGAATCCGGGCATCACCCCATACACCCACAGTGTGCCCCAGCCCCCCATGACCCCAATCCCACTCCCACCATCCCGAGTTCCCCCCTCATTTTTCCCCAGTGCCCCCCAGACCCCAATCCCACAATCCTCTGTCCCCCGCAAGTGTCCCCAGTGTCCCCCCAGCCCCTGATACCGAAATCAGCCGGAGTGAACTCCCTGGCACAGCTGGAGGTACCAGAGAGCCGGAATTCTTTATCAGCTCGGACTCACAGCAGATCTCTCATGCTCCTGCAGCTCAGGGGGACTTTGCACAGGGTATTTATCCACCCTAATTATAAATATTGATTAAAATGGGCTGCTTAGCTATTACAGAACTAGAGCTTTTCCTATTAATAATTTGCATAGCTCTGTCTCTATAAGATATAATTTTGAAGTCCTGGAGAGTCATAAAAATGGGATTTCAGGGTGTGGTTTCTGCTGAGTGCCTCAATACCTCACATTGCCTTGAACTTTTGCTTTGGGCCTGCACTGCAGATTCTGCGTTACAGAACTTATCAAATACCCCGCTGGAGCTCCCTTTTTCTATTTCTCCACATTTATTATCCTGTGTAAATATGTTTATATCCTTTTATCGTTTTTGCTAGTCAATATTTAAGCTCTGCCCAGCAGCTTCAGTGTGTGGGTAAAGGGTAAAGGTCAAGTGTCCACAGAAAATTCTTGAAACTCTATTTGAATAAAGGGACAGAGTTCCCACAGCCATGCCCCCGTGGGATTTCTCTCTCGGGGTTCTGGAGGGTTCAGCCTCCTTTTATCTCCAACTCTCTTCCTTTTCCCATTGCTGAGGCACCGGCAAGGTGCAGCCTTCCCAAACCACCTGCCCCACATCCCCTCGGACCTGCCATTTCCCCTCAAAATTCAGAAGTTCAGGCTGTCTGGGTTATACAATAGACTTTGTGGGGACTCATTTCTCCTATTACCCCAAATTTTGGAAGCTCAAACTCTCTGATGAAACCACCTGGGTGCTGTGATAAATTTCATGTCTCCTCATATGGACACATCAAACCCCATTTTGAAGACACTGACAACCATTTCTCCTAAAGACCCCAACACACTGAGTGGTTTTGCAAGGACATCACCGCCCATCTTCCCATAAACTCCGGCCCTGTGAGGGTGGGGCTGCCCCAGCTGCCCGCAGAAGCTGTGGCTGCCCCGTCCCGGGCCGTGTCCCAGGCCTGGCAGGGCTGACCCTGGATGCACTTAATGGTCACTCCATCCTGAACCATTCCTGAGCCCCGGGGGCTCGGCAGCGCCAGCAGCTCGTTCTGCCGCCTGCTGGTGGCACCCAGAACTGCAGCTGATGTCCCGCAATTGCTGCTGCCCTCTGGTGGGCAATTCCCAAACACAACTCCCAGAATCCCAAAATTCCTGAATGGGTCAGGATGGAACGACCTAGAGTGGGCACCTGGTCCAACCTCCCAGCTCAGGAAGAGTCATCCTGAGACCACGACTGGGTCTAGAACAGCACAGAATTGGACACAGCACTGAGCAGAAAATGAACGTGCACTGGAGAGAACTGGACACAGCCCTGGGCAGAACTGGACACAGCACTGGGCAGAGCTGGACATGGCACTGGACAGAGGTGGAGAGAGACCAGGACTGGGCGCAGAGCAGCACAGAACTGGACACAGGACAGGGCAGACCTTGACACAACACTTAATAGAACTGAACAGAGCACTGGGCAGAACTGTCCACGGCACTGGACAGAGCTGGACATGGCACTGGGAAGAACTAGGAACCCTGCCCACAGCGCCCCCTGCAGCCATGGAGGAATCATTGCACCCACCCTGTCCACAGCACCCCCTGTAGCCATGGAGGAATCATTGCACCCACCGTGTCCACAGCACCCCCTGGAGCCATGGAGGAATCATTGCACCTGCCCAGCCCACCCGGAGCCGCCAGCGATCCCTGCTGGCTGTGACGGGAACTGCACCAAGGGGAAAGTTCACACGGCCGAGAGGGCTGGAACTGGATTCCTGTTCTGTTTGTTGTTAATTCCACAGTTGTTGTTTTGTTTGCCTTGTTGTACATGCGAATAAAGAACTGTTATTCCGATCCCCATGTCTTTGCCTGAGAGCCCCATAATTTCACAATTATACAAATTAAGAGGGAGGAGGTTTATTTTCTCCATTTTAAAGGAGGATTCTGCTTTCCTAGCAGACACCTGTCCTTCAAACTGAGATACTCCCAGAACCCTCCTGGCCCCAGGCCACACAGCCAGCTCCATTGGTCACCCAGCAGCAGCACAAGGTCCTTCTCCAGAGCTGCTCCAGCAGCTCCTCCCATCAGGGGGTGGCATTGGGGACTGTCCCTCCCCAGGGGCAGGACCTGCTCTTGCCCTCTCCAAACTCCCAATTTCTAGACTTCAATGTCTCCCTAGAGTGGGGGTGGTATGATGATTTGCCAGGAATGTACTCAAAGGACAAAGCCCCATTTGTGGCGACCAGGGCTGGATTGAGAGGGATCTTGTGCAGATTTTGGTGCTGAATTCAGCTGGAACCAGCCCAAATCACAAACCCTGAAGAGACAACTGAGGGTGAAGCACCAGAGTGGGGCCTGGCTGTTCATCACCTGACCTTGGGAGTGTCCAGTCCCCTCTCAGGCAGAGATTCCTGTCCCATATTCCTGCTTGGAATGAAATAGGTGTGAGGTTCCTCCCCCAGGAAGGGGGTGCCCCCCAAGGATCCTCCACGAGGCCGAGAGGAAGAGACGTTCCCACAGGTGTGGATGCGGGCAATGATTTCGAGCCCTGCTTGAGAATTGTCTCTTTGTGCTGCTTTGACAAAATTATTTAATGGATCTGATTTGATAGAATGATTTAATAGAATTGCTATGACACAATATATTTGATACAATTATTTAACAGAATAGTTTTGATAGAACAATTTAATAGAATTTTTTCATACAATTGATTTGATAGAACTATTTATTAGAATTGTTTTGATAGAATGATTCTATATAATTGTTATGTATAATGGCCTTGTGGCACTGTGGCCACAGTGGCTGTGGTAGCCTTGGGGCTCTGAGAGTCTCAATGGCCTTGGTGCTTATAGTGACCATGGTGGCCAGAGTGGTGGATGCAATGACCACAGTGCCAGTGGTAGCCACAGTGACCTCATGGAAGCCATGGGGGCCAAGGTGGCCATAGTGGCACTGGTGGCCTTGGGAGCCTTGGTGGCCACGTTTCTCTGGGGGTTCTGGTTGTCTTGGTGATCATGGTGACCATAGTGACTTTGGTGGTCTTGGTGCCATAGTTGCCACAGCAAACTTGCTGACCTCAGTGATCTTGGTGGCGTCGTGACTCAGACAATATCAGTGGCCATTGCCAGGACAATTGTGGCCAGGAGGAGTCCTCCGAGGTGGCAGGGGCCCTGGGGACACTCCCACCTAGGGAACAAAGAGGAGAGTCAAGGGGACCATGGGAGAGTGAGGGGGTCAGGGTTTGCCATAATCAGGTTGGGGGTGACAGGAGAGATGGGGGCCATGAGGTGAGAGTGACAGGGTGTGGAGGGGCATGGGGGCGTGCAAGGGCCAGGGAGGTCATAGTGGGCTTAGGGGTGACAGGGATGATGGGAGGGGATATGGGGGGTGACAGGGGGTGACAGGGGTGATGGGTTCAGGGGGTACAATGGGGGGGTCCCAGCCCACCCACTTCCAGGGTCTGTCCCCACAGCACTGTCTGTGGAGAGTATGGACAGACTCGGAACGGGGGTGTCCTGTATCTGTCTCTGTCCCTGCCCCTGTCCTTGTCCCTGTCCCTGTCCCTGTACCTGTCCCTGTCCCTGTCCCTGTCCCTGTCCCAGTCCCTTCCCAGATTTGGGGGTCCCCATCCCTTTGCCCTGTCATGGCCATTCCTGTCCCCAGTTTTGGTGTCCCCAGCACACAGCGTCCTTGTCCCCACACACACCGTGGGTGCCCCTGTCCCTGTTCCCCATCCCCAGTGAGTGTCATTGTCCCCTGTGCCTCATCAGGGGTGTCCCCATAGCCCCAGTGGGTGTCCCCACAGCCCCAGGCTGTCCCCACCTTTCACCCACAAGCAGTTGTATTTGCTGTAGGTCCCCATGGAGTCCAGGTGGATTTCCACCTTCTTCCCTTCCTTGATGACTTTGGTGACATTGAACTTCTCGAAGGGTGGGATCAGCACCTCCTCCTCTTTGGGAAATTTGGAGAATGCCATGATGTTTGCGCCGTGACACGTCTTCACCTTGAACACCGTGGTGTTCCCGAATTTTTTGGCGACACATTCGGAAAGCGACGCTGACGCGAATTGACCGAACCGGACGATGTCGCCACGCTTTGCAGCAAACAGGTATTTGTCCGTCCCCCGGAACACACAGTGACATTTTTGTCCCTGCTTGACCCTCAGCGTGGTCAGGGCGTCGGTCAGCAGGAAATGCAGCGTTTTGAAGTGGAACCTCCTTCGGTACACCCAGCGGTAGCGCCCGGCCACTCTCACTTTCTTGTTGAACTGCTTGTACAGGTCATTCATGGTGTAGGCCATAATGGCGATGGCCTGGTCTGAGGATGACAGAGGAGACACACGGGACCCCCGTCTCTGCCACTCTTTCACGGCATTTTGCCAGCCCTTGGCAAACAGAGGATTCTTCTGGAACTCGGAGCGGATCAGGGCCGGCAGCTTTGCCCTCATCTCAGGGCCACAGCCCTGGTACTGGTCATCGAAGGAGTTCGGGGCCATGTCCAGGGTCTTCTTGTAGGCCGTGGTGGCCACAGTCGTGCCCAGCAGAGCCAGGGTGAGAACCAGGAGGGCCATGGAGGGAAGAGGCCACAGGGACCAGTGTGGACACTGAGGGAAACAGAGGGGACATGGAGGTGAAACAGGTGGACACACAGGGGACACGGAGGTGACGTGGGGGACACAGAGGGGACACAGAGGTGACACTGGGAGGGTCCCTCAGTGAGGGACTGGGGACGGCAGTGGGGTCAGCCCAGGGGGAATGGAGGCCCTCCTGGCCAGGAGACCCCTGAACATGGTTGGGGACCATGACACCAAATCCTGGGGTAATTTTCCCTCCCCAGAGTTCCCCAGCCCCCAGGGACCTGAATCCCAATCCCACAGTACCATGCCCCCCCACCAGAAGCACAATCCTACTCCCATGATTACAATTCCCATCAACTCCCTCAGGTCCCCAGACCAAATCCTGGGGTCACTCCCTGAGCCCCTCACTGTTCCCCTCAGCCTGTCCCCAGACCCCAATCCCACTCACAGTCCCCAATTTCTTCGGTGTCACCCCAGAACCTCAACCCAAACCCAGGCATCACTCCCTACCCCCACAGTGTGTCCCAGCCTCTCCATTAACCCAATCCCACTCCCACCATCCCATGTCCCCCCTCACTTTCCTCCAGAGCACCCCAGGACCCCAGTCCCAGTCTTGTGACTCCCACAGAGCACACCCTCCAGACCCCAATCCCACAGTCCCCTGTCCCCACCAAGTATCCCCAGTGTCCCTCCAGCCCCTGGTACCGAAATCAGCTGGAGTGAACTCCCTGGCACAGCTGGAGGTACCAGAGAGCCGGAATTCTTTATCAGCTCGGACTCACAGCGGATCTCTCCTGCTCCTGCAGCTCAGGGGGGCTTTGCACAGGGTATTTATCCACCCTAATTATAAATATTCATTAAAATGGGCTGCTTAGCTGACACAGAACCAGCATTTTCCCATAAATAATTTACATAACTCTGCCTCTTTTAGCATAGAATTTTACCCAACAAGGGGCCATAAAAGGGGCTTCAGGATGTGGTTTTCACACAGTGGCCCAATATCCTGTATCACCTTGCCTTGTTCTTTTGCTTTTGGTCAGTGCTGACGCTTCTGTGTCACAGAACGTGTCAAAACCCCTCATGGGTTCCAGCCACCTTTGGCCTGCGGTGTCCCCACAATTACATCCTTTAATATTTTTCTGATACTTCATCTTTCAGCCAGCATCTTCAGGGGAACAGAAACTTTCCATTCTCTCTCTTATTTCTGATCCCCCAGGACCCCAATCCCACGGTCCCACATCCCCACCAGTGTTCCCAATCCCACTCCCCAATACTCACTGGGCTGCTGTCACACCCCAGACACCAAATGGGGTTCCTTACCAGATAACATTCCTGTAGGCACCCCGAGCCTGGGGATGATTTCTTGAGGGGCTTCCCTGGCTGTGTTGGTGAGGCAGAAGAAGTTCTGTGCACCCAAAAATGGACTCCATCAACACCAGGAGATACCTGAACCCTTCTTGGCATGGTAGCTCAGAAAATCCATTTGCCTGCAATCCCCAGGAAAGTTTCTCCTTTCAGAGATCCCTGGAGGAGATGGGTTTGAGCTCAAAAGGTTAATTTAAAATAGACCTGGCATTGTTCGTGAACTGTCCTGACAGTTCTGTCCTGGGGACACTGAGTGTCTGAGGTCATACACCAGTCCCCATCCCATGGACTCCCCCGAGGTTTGCTGGTGCTTCTCTCCTTCACCAACTGCAGCATCAGTCGGGGTGGGCCTGGACTGGTTATTGGGGCAGAACTGGACACAACACTGGAAAAAACTGGACACAGGACTGCATAGAACTGGACACAGCACTGGGCAAACTGGACATAGCACTGGACCGAGCTGGACACAGAACTGGGCAGAGCTGGGTATAGAACTGCACAGAACTGGACATGGCACTGGACAGAACTCGGCATGGCACTGGACAGAACTGGACACAGCACTGGGCAAACTGGACACAGCACTGGACACAGCACTGGACACAGCACTAGACACAGCTGGACACAGAACTGGACAGAGTGGGACACAGCACTCCTGATGTGCCTCATTGGGCAGGGCAGAGGGGCATGGTCATCTCCTGGCCTACTGGCCCTGCTCCTCTTGATGCCTCCCAGGTCCCTCCTGGCCCCAGGCTACACAGCCAGCCCCACTGGTCACCCAGCAGCACCCCCAGATCCTTCTACAGAGCTGCTCCAACGACTTCTCCCCATCCAAGTGTGGCACTGGGGACTGTCCCGCCCCAGGGCTAGGACCTGTCCTTGCCCTCTCCAACATCCCAATTTCCAGGCTTTAAGCTCTCGATGGAGTTCAGGGAGGGGCAGGATACTTTACCTGGAATGTGGCCAAGGGACAAAGCCCCATTCATGGCCATCAGGACTGGACTGAGAGGAATCTTGTGCAGATTTTGGTGCTGAATTGGGTTGGAGGCATCCCAAATCACCAACCCCCAATTGACAAGAGGTGGTGAAGAAGCAGAGTAGGGGCCCAGTGTTCGTTACCTGACCTTGGGAACATACAGTCCCCTCTCAGACAGAGATTCCTTTACCGTATTCCTGCTTGGAATGAAATGGGTGTGAGGTTCCTCCCTCAGGAAGGGGATGCTCCCCAAAAAAGACGCTTCTCCAGGGACCCCCAAGCAGAGGTCCCTATTCGGGTGCCTCTTGATGTAGAGGGTGGTGCCAAGGTGCAGTGACTTCTCTCGAGAAGTGTTTTTATAAAGACAGAAGAGTTTTTATAAAGATGTGTTCTGGGGTGCTCAGGCACACTGGCCTCACTGCTGTGATTATCAGCTCCTTTGGGAGAGGCCCTTTAGGGTGACAAAGAACTGAGACAGGATCTTTGTGTGGGGCTCATCAGAGAGCCTTTATCGGGTCATGCCAGGAAGGTGCCAAGGATGAAAGAAACCCCAGAAGTCAAAGAGAGCCGGGGTTATATGGGAAAGGCAGGGGGTGGGGTAGAGCAACCAGCGAATCATCTGAGGGAACAGGGGTGGAGTAATAGAGGGGAGGGCAAATAGGATACAGAGAATCAGCATAAGTTACACGGCACCCTGGGGTGGTTTTTGTGTGTACATGATATCGAGGGTTTTGCCCACCATAGGTAGCCAAATCTCTAGGAAGTATTTTAAATTTTGAGGTGTCTAGTTCTCTTTCTTTTGTGTGTCTCCACCATTCTCTATAACTCCGTTTTCAATTAATGAGAATAAGAAAACTGTGGAAAGAGGTGGGTGTCTTGTTGAGGAAGATAAAAGATGAGTAGGTGTGTTAAAATGTCAGTACGGATTGGGGAGGAGGGGGGTGTGAAGGTAGGTGTTGGGGTAAGTGGAGTTTAAGGTTTCATCAGGAGTTGGGGAGGCTGAATAGCAGTAGTTGGGATTTTGTCTGACTGGTAAGTTTTGTGTCTGTTTGAGGTTGTGTCTATTTGTCTGGAGTGTGGTAGCAGGTCTGGATTCTGTAAGGGGTCAGGGGATGGTACATGGCCCTTGGATGCATCAGCATCTTTGTCTCCAGGCAGAGCTGGTTTGATCTTTTGATTGTTGTGTTTAACACTTGGAGATGCTGTGATTGTTATTTGTGGGGGCAGTGTTTGTCAGGCTCAGGTAAGGTTTAATGTTTCTCCCTGGGAGCCATTTGGGGCCAGATGGTAATGAGAACAGGCATACCCCTCCCCCAGGTGATTAAAGGGAAAGGCCCAGATATTTGATGTGTTTCAGGGTCCTTGATGAGCATCAGCTGTTCCTCCTGGAGCTTAGCTCTGGCTGAGTTTGAGAAGTGCTGGAGTAGAGGTTGTTAGGCTCTGAGGCAGAACAGTTTAGGAAGTCAATGACACAGAGCACTTTACAGAGTCTCTCAATGGGAGATAAGATCTCTGTTCCTCCCTGCTGCTGATCAAGGACTCTCTGGATGATCTGGTGGCTCCTTTGAACTATCAATTGGCCTGGGATTGATGGGCATGCCCCTCTTGTGCTTTACACCCCACTGACTGAAATGTCCTTCAGTTTACATGAGGGGTGAGCAGGGCCGCTGTCAGTTTTCACTTGCTCAGGGACTCCCAGGGTGGCAAATGCAAGGAGAAAATGCTGAATGGTATGGGTGGTATTTTCTCATGCATGGGCCGACACAAACACTGCTCCAGAGAAAGGGTCCCCTGACATATGTACATATTTGCGCGTTCTGAATGATGGTATGTCAGTAACATATGATTGCCAGAGCTGACAACTATTGAGGCCCCTGGTGTTAACCCCAGAACCCCTTGATGGAACTTGATAAGCCTGGCAATTTGGGAATGGGACCGCAATTGCTTTGGCTTGGTCTTTAGATAAATTTAAGACATACATTATGGCAGGCACGTTCTGATGGCAGAAAGAATATGAACGTTTGACTTGTGCAAAAATGTCAGGGATGTTGGCATTTCCCACTGGCATTGACAGTGCATCCCCCCTCCTATTACATTCCATGGTGGCTCCTGGAAGGTCAGTGTATGATTTCACACACATCGCATATAATGGTTGCTTCCTGTGGAAGATGAGGTACATGAAGCTTGAAAGCAACTTGTACAAATTTGGATTTGAGACCTCCTTGAGAAAAGAATGTCCAGGTCTCATAGTTGCACCTGCTACGTAAGCTGAATCTATTTATCAAATTGAATGGCTCTTGGAATCTCTCAAAACCCCTGATGATGGCTGCTGGCTCAGCAATTTGTGGGGATCCTACCACCACCTGCACATCAGACTCCCACTTCTGTGTCCTGGGCTCCCTCCAAATCATTACTGACTTGTGGGAAGACCCTGAGCCGTGACGAAAAATTATCAAAACTTTGAGAAGCGTTTGGCTTTGTACAGATTTAGGGACCAGATTAATTCTAACTTAAACAGCTTATGGCTGGGTGGATGAATCGAGATTTGGCCAGTGGAACTATTGAGAGAGAACTGGAGGCTCCCGTTGGTTTGGAGTAAGTTCTCCAGATCTCCAGTAGTCGCTAATGGGAGATAGATCCATATGAAATCACACCCCTCAAAAGACCTGAGGCAAGCTCTGGCTTTATTTACAAGGTGTGCAATGTTTTTGTGTGGCATAACAATCGTCTTGATGGGTTAGTTTTGTGTAAATACTCATTCAGTGATTCGAAGTGGGTCCTTTTGTCTGGAGTCCCACTGGTGGATGAGGCCATGAAAGCGAGGTGCCTTAGCTAAGATGATGAGGTGGAGAGGCAGGCTGGGCTCAATACGGTGGGCTCTGTGTGAAGACAAGGCCTGCTGCACTTTGATGATAGAATTTTGGGATTCCAGTGTGAGGGTTGGTGGCAAATCCAGGTTCTCACTCTGAGAAATGAGATTGAACATGGGTCTGAGGTCCTGTGTCATGATCCCCAGCAGAGGCCGTACCCAACTGATATATCCACATGATTGGTGCAAGTCTCTTGGGGTCCTTGGGTCATCCTGCATGGTGCTGGGACACCATGGTCCACTCTTGCATTCAGAATCCAAGCTAAGTCCAAGGGCAGGGGTATTGAATTTTATCTTCCCAAATCTCAAACCCAGCCTCTTTGATGGTCTTTACTGTTTTATTATCAGTCCTGCCCAGGTAAGTTTTCTCTGATGCACAGACCAATTTATCATCCATGAAGTGATGAATGATTGTCTTGGGGAACGGGTTCTGGATGGGTGACAGGATGTGGGTAATTTACCACTGGCAAATAGAGGGGGAATTTTTCATTCCCTGGAGAAGGACAAGCCAATGGTGACATTGAGAGGGCCCTGTCTGTTCGGGGAGGGAACAGAGATGACAAACTTGGGCACATCATGGAGACAGAGGGGGGATACACAGAAGCAATCCTTTATATCTATTATTGCAAGCTGCCTTTCCCAGGGCAACACTGATGCTAGGTAGGAAATGTTTGGCTCCTCCCCTGGCTGGAGCATCTCCCAGTGGGATGATGGAATTTTATCAGTCATGCCCTGGGACTCAATGGCCATGAACAGGAGATATCTCCTGGAGGGAGGATGGGCTGTGGGAAAGATGAAGATGATTGCCCCAGCTGGTTTAACAGATGGTGATACAATACATACTTTTAGTCACAACCTGTGTTGCAACGTAAGACATCTCATTTCTGTAGCTGTGCTGGTGTTCTTGGTGGTCACAGTGACCACAGTGACCTTGGGGATCTCGATGACCTCGTGGCTCAGAGGATCCCGGTGGCCATTGCCAAGGCTGTGGTGGCCAGGAGGAGTCCTCCGAGGTGGGCGGGGACCCTGGGGACACTCCCACCTGGGGGACAAAGAGGGGAGTCATGGTGACCATGGGGAGTGAGGGGGTCAGGGATGGTTGTAATGGGGCTGGGGGTGACAGGAGAGATGGGGACCATGAGGTGACAGTGACAGGGTGTGGAGGGATATGGGGGGGTCCAGGGGCCACAGAGGTCCAGGGGGTCATGGTGGGCTTAGGGGCGACAAGGGTCAGGGTGCCAGGAGGTGCCAGGGGGTGAAGGGGTGCCATGAGGGGTCCCGGCCCACCCAAATCCAGCACACAGGGTCTGTCCCCACAACACTGTCGTGGAGAGGATGGACAGGGTTGGAATGGGTGGGTCCCTGTCTCTGTCCCTCTCACTCTCCTTGTCCATGCCCTTGTCCTCCCCTGGAAGGAGTGTCTCTGTCCCTGTCCCTGTCCCTATCCCTGTCGTCTCCCAGATATGGGGTGTCCCCATCCCTGTGCCCTGTCCTGGCCATTCCTGTCCCCAGAATTAGTGTCCCCGGCACAGGGCGTCCTTGTACCCACACACACCGTGGATGCCCCTGTCCCTGTTCCCCATCCCCAGTGTCATTGTCCCCTGTGCCTCATCAGGGGTGTCCCCATGGCCCCAGTGGGTGTCCCCATGGCCCCAGTGGGTGTCCCCATGGCACCAGGCTGTCCCCACCTTTCAGCCACTCGCAGTTGTATTTGCTGTAGGTCCCGATGGACTTGAGGTGGATTCGGACGTTCCCTGTTCCCTTGATGACTTTCATGATGGTGAACTTCTCGAAGGGTGGGATCAGCACCTCCTCCTCTCTGGGATATCTGGAGAATTTCCTGATGTTCGCGCCGTAACACGTCTGCACCTTGAACACCGTGGTTTTCCCAAAATCTTGGATGACATTTTCACAAAGCGACGACGGCGCGAATTGACTGAACCGGATGATGTCGCCAACCTTTGCCTGGAACAGGTACTTGTCCACCACCCGGTACACACAGAGACATTCCTGCTTCCTCTGAGCAGCCCTCAGCGTGGCCAGGGCGTCGGTCAGCAGGAAATGCAGAGTTTTGAAGTGGAAGTTGTCCCGGTATTCCTGTGGGGAGCGCCCGGCCACTCTCACTGCGTTGTTGAACTCCTTGTGCAGGTAAATCATGGTGTAGGCCATTATGGCAATGGCCTGTGCTGAGGATGACAGAGGGGACAGAGGGGACCCCCGTCTCTGCCACTCTTCCACGGCCTCAGGCCAGACCTTGGCAAACAGAGGATTCTCCTGGAACTCAGAGTGGTTCAGGGCCGGCAGTGCCGCCTTCATCTCAGGGCCACAGCCCTGGTACTGGTCATCGAAGGAGTTCCAGGCCATGTCCAGGGGTATCACTGTTATGGCCGTGGTTGCCACGGTCATTGCCAGCAGAGCCAGGGTGAGAGCCAGGAGGGCCATGGAGGGGAGAGGCCACAGGGACCAGTGTGGACACTGGGGGACACAGAGGGGACACAGAGGTGACACTGGGAGAGTTCCTCAGTGAGAGACTGGGGAGGGCAGTGGGGTCAGCCCAGGGGGAAGGGAGGCATTCCTGGTCAGGAGACCTCTGAAATTGTCCAGGGTCCCTGATCCCAAATCCAGGGTTACTTTTCTCTCCCCAGTGTCTTCCAGCCCCCAGGGACCCGAATCCCAATCCCACAGTACCATGGCCCCACCCCAGAAGCCCAATCCTACTCCCATGATTACAATTCCCCTCAGCACACCCAGGACCTCAGCCCAAATCCTGCAGTCACTCCCTGAGCCCCTCACTATTCCCCTCAGCCTGTCCCCAGACCCCAATCCCACTCCCAGTCCCCAATTTCTTCGGTGTCACCCCAGAACCTCAACCCAAATTCAGGCATCACCCCCTACCCCCACAGTGTGCCCCAGCCTCTCCATGACCCCAGTCCCACTCCCACCATCCCATGTCCCCCCTCACCTTCCCCTAGAGCACCCCTAAATCCAATTCCAGTCCTGTGACTCCCCCAGTGCCCCCCAGATCCCAGTTCCCCTGTCCACTGTCCCTCCCCTATTGTCCCCAGTGTCCCCCCAGCCCCTGATACCGAAATCAGCCGGAGTGAACTCCCTGGCACAGCTGGAGGTACCAGAGAGCCGGAATTCTTTATCAGCTCGGACTCACAGCGGATCTCTCCTGCTCCTGCAGCTCAGGGGGACTTTCCACAGGGTATTTATCCACCCTAATTATAAATATTCATTAAAGTGGGCTGCTTAGCTAACACAGAACCAGGGCTTTTCCCGTAAATAATTTGCATGGCTCTGACTCTTATAATAAATAATGTTATTGTCTTGGAGAGAAATAACAATAGTTTTTCCGGGTGTTGTTTTCATTGAGTGCCCCAATGTCCAGGAAAACCTCGCCCTGACCTTTCACTTTTGGCCACTGCTGCTGCTTCTGTGTTACAGAACTTGCCAAGATCCCCACACTGGAGTTCCTTTTATCAGTTTGTCCATTGGCTCCAGCCACGTTTTTTCTGCTTTGTCTACACTTTTACATCCTTCTGTGTTTTCTGCTACTTCACGTTTCAGCCCTATCCAGCACCTGCAGAGGAACTGAAACCTTCTATTGTCTTATTTCTCACCCCTCAGGACCCCAGTCCCATGGTCCCACATCTCCCCAGTGCCCCCAGTCCCACTCCCCACTGCTCACTGGGTTGCTGTCACACCCCAGACACCAAATGGGGTCCCCTACCAGGTGACATCCCTGTAGGCACCCCGAGCCTGGGGATGATCTCTTGGGGGAGTTCCCTGGCTGTGCTGGTGTGACAGGAGAAGTGGTTTATCAAAATAAAAGTATTGGTCTGATACTCAACTGTGATGGACAAAAAACTCTCTAACGATTTAAAGTTAGGAAGTGAATGTTTATTCAGTGAGGTAATCCTCTGATAGACATTGCAGAATCACAGATGACCAAAGTGCCTATTTATTGGCAAAGGATTCAAACAAATACATATTCATAATAACAGTCCCTCGCATCCCCTGCTTCCTATGATAATTAACTTGAATAGCTATCAAGCATTGATTAACTTCTTAATTAACTCTGGGGTCGTTTTCATGGTGAGGGGTCTTAAAAGGAGGAAGTAAGGTGAGTCTTCCTCACCCTGAACTCTTGACCTTTTCCATCAATGACAATACAAATGATTTCTGAGTCCAATTTTTCAAGGAATGGGTTTCCAGTTGCATTTTCTGTGTTTCTTTGGGTCTGCTCACTAGTTTTGTCTTTTCCCATTGCGAGCAAACATAAAATGACAGAAAAATCAATTACTTAAGTTTCTGATAACTACTCCCTTCTAACTTTTATTTTCAGCAAGGTAACTAAAATCCTGGTTTTCTAAGATCAGAGTTTCAGAAGTTCTGGACCCCCAAAAGAGGGATCCACCAACACCAGGAGATACCTGAACCCTTCTTGGTTTGTGCTCTGATTTAGGGCAGATTTGGGAGGAAACCTCCCAAAGCAGGCCCTCCAGGGAACAGATTCAAGCAGTGCCTCCCAAAAATGGTTTGGGGAAAAAATATTTCCTCAGAGAAAAGTGGAAAAAAAATCTGTTTATTTAACAGACAAAGCAGTTCCCAGCACCAAAATGAACGGTGCCAAAGAGCAAGACCTCTCTTTCCTCTGAAGGAGTTGACAAATTCAGAAAAGCCCCTTCTGTGGGCTGCAGCCTGGCTTGCTCAGGCTGTTTTTAGTTGTTTTGGCTCTGGGAAATGTCACAGCCCAGGCCAGGCCTGGTGGGTTACAGGTGTGAGCTCCTGGTGCTCCCCTGGGCTTTCAGTCCAGAGCAGGTTTGAGAAATTCCAAAAAAAGGGAAAAAAAACCAGTCCAGGGGAACTCCTTTGGCTCAGCTAGGGAGAAAAAACAAAACAACTAAAAAGCCAAAAGAGCTGTGTCTGTCCTGCTGTCCACTGCAGACAGCCTGGCCTGTGTGAAGGATGAGGAGGGGCGAGTGCAGACTCTGATAACAAACTCTGCACTTCTTCTCTCCCCTTTTCACTGCTGAAACCAGTCTTAAACTCAACATTCAGCACCAACAGAACAGACGATTTGGGGGTACAAACATCATAAAGTCACCCCAAGACAGCGTGGCTGCTCAGAAAATCCGTTTGCCTGCAATTCCCAGGAGTGTTTCCTCTTTTCCCTGGGGGTGATGGGTTTGAGCTCAAAGGAATTTAAATTTAATTTAAAACAGAGTGGGGCACTGTTCTGGAACAGATCTGACAGTTCTGTCCTGGGGACACTGAGTGTCTGAGGCTGCACACCTGTCCCCACCCCAGTGACTCCCCCAGGGTTTGCTGCTGCTTCTCTCCTTCCCCAGCTGCAGCATCAGTCCTGGTGCTGGTGATTACTGGGAGTTATCACCCACCCACCCTCTTTACTGGGGCCTCTTCCACAAGCAGTCAATTTTTAATCAGCCAAACTCTATCCAGGCCTCCCCTCTGGAGGTGAAATTCCCTTATCAGGAATTAACACCAGGGTGCTTTATTGCAGGGTAATTTCCCCCATGGATTTGGCAATCCCCACACTGCTGTGCCCTGGAATGTGTCACAGCCCCTTCTTTGGCTGCTGTTGAGGAAGGACAATATTTCCTGTTCCTATTTAATCAGACATCCCTGTGCTGTGAATGGATTTCTTTCTCTCCATGTGGCTCCACGGGCATGAGCAATGCCCAAAGCAGATCTCAAGTGAGTTCCTCTGTTTGCTCTTTTTCCTGCTGCCACCTCCAGAGCTCTTGGTGACACTGTGAGCTCCGCCCTTGGTTCCACATCTCCTTGTGGTTACAGTGACCAGAGTATAAACTGTACAGCAAAACCATCAGCTGCTGTCCCAGACTGGATTTCCTGGCCCCTGGGACGAGCAGAACAGTCTCTGCTGTGGCTCACAGTTGTTCTGTGATTGAGCTGTTCTGAACAGCACCCCACAGGTCTCCTGAGCCTCCCCACAAAGAGGCCCCAGGATGACTCTGATTTGGACTCCTGAGGAAGGACACACGTTCTGTAACCCAAACATGCCCCAATTTCCACCTCCCCATGGGATCTCCAGGCTTCAACAAACCCCTTTGACTTTAGTGAACCAGCAGCAGCACCAGGCTCTGGCAGTCCTGGCCCAGAGGTTTCATTTTCTTGCCCAGTTTTGGGATTCAGTTTGGCCAGCCAGGTAGGAGAGAGTTCTCTGCCCAGCTGCAAGGTCAGCTGGAGATGGGCAGGCCCTTGGTGTGCCCTGAGAATTCCTGGAGGGACTCCACGTTCCACCGGCTCTGCGGGGGGAGACGAGGACGGACAGCTGGAAATTCAAGGTATTTCTTGATTGCTTTGGGTTTTCTTTCTGGTCTTGGTTCAGTAACTGCTGTGGCTCAGGCAGGGCGCTGGATCACAGGTGAAATTCCCAAAATTGACACCACACAGGTTGGAGTCCTTTAGGGGTTAGAGTAGCTAAAGAAATGCTGATGAATTTAGGTACTGGCCCAGGTCTTGGAATTTGGGGTTTGATTGTTGTTTGATTGTCATTCTGTGCCTCCTGTACATAACTGATGTTTCCTGTCCATGTGTTTGTTAATAAGATTTCATTTCTTGCCTGTGCATCTGTCAAAAGGATTTTGGCTTGTGCCACCTCGTCCTGCATTCCCCTGTGGATCAGGACAGGGTGGATTGTGCAGGGCTGGGCTGTGTGATCCTTCCCTGTTAATTGCTCATCAGAGCTGCAAACACCAGCACTGGTGCAGGACAGAACTCCCATTCCCAATCCCAGTGTCAATGCAATGGGAGTTAAGAGAGGAGCACAATAATGATAATTACAGTGATAATTTTGGCTGTAAAGTGAGGGTGTCTGGATAGCACCAGGAGTGGGCAGCCCCAGCAGGAAGGAGATTGTCAAGAAGAGTCCCTGGTGAGAATTTTGGCTCTTTGGAAAGATTTGTGAGGGGTCCCTGGGGGTAATTTAAAGAAAAGCGAATTAATTAAATCTTGTAATCAATGGTGGCCACAATATAAATTAGAAAATGAGAGAAAAGTGGTCTGTAAACGGGACCTTACAATGTAATACTCTATTGCAGTAAAGGTTGTTCTTAAGAAGAGAAAGCAAATGGAACAAAGTCATTTACCTGGACATGTTTCTCACTCTGAGAAACAAGCCTGAATGGCAGAGAGGGTGTGGTATTAGTTTACCCCCCAAGATCCCTCAGTTTTGGCCCTGGAGAAGGATGGAGGTCAAAGAAAAATGAGAAGGTGATGTTCTGCAGGCAGGACAGGTCAGGGATGTCTTAAGCTGAGAGACAGAGGAGAAGAAGACAGTGATGTTGATCTTTTAGAATTACAATCTAATCTCCTTAGGAGAGTTCTCTTCTACTCCTCAAAGTATTGGGCCTGAGCAATGATTTTACAAGGGCAATAAACCCTTATTTTACAGGGCTTTACCTATATGCAACATCTCTCCTGGTGCTGCAGCTCAGGGGGCTTTGCCACACCAAATCTCTCCACCCTAATTTTACATACTCATTAAAATGAGCTTCTTAGCTAATACAGAACCAGCACTTCTCCTGTAAACAATTTGTGTGGCTCTGCCCCTTTCAGGGATAATTTTTATTGTCTTGGGGAGTCATAAAAATTGAGTCCCTGGGGTCATTTTCACTGAGTGCCCCAATAGCCCAGATGACCTCGACTCAAATTTTGGCTTTGGGCGGGGGAAGCCCCTTCTGTGTTACAGAACTTATCAAACTTTATCTCCTTCTTCACTGGTTCCAACCACCTTTATTGTGCTGTGTAAACACATTTACATCCCTTTATCGATTCCACTTTTGTCAGTCTTTAAGCTTTTCTTAGCACCTCCAGTGTGTGGGGAAAAGCCACACTGTGAATGGACAATTGTTGACAGAGATGTCTTGAAACTGTATCCAGGAATGTTTTGGGGTCCACACTTTTGTCATGTTCCCTAGTGGACTGTGCTAGGAACCCCTTAACTTCCTTTTAGTCTTTGTACCCCAGTTCTTATTTGAACCCTTGGTACCTGAGTCTCAAGATTTCTTACAAACCTGACCCATTCCTGGCCGGTCTCTTGGTGCCTCTGGCTCCCAACCTCTTAAATAAAATCCTTTCAACAAGCGCCACCAGCCCCTGCTTTATTGTAAGCCATTTTGACAAAACCCTTCCAGCCCCTGATTTTATTTAAAAGTCCCCTCTTCACTCGCTTTGTTTCTTCTCATGAGAAGGCGGAACTTAGGCTAGAAGAGCTCTGCACTTGCCCCATAACAATGTTACATCTAGATCATACGCCAGTCGCACACCAGCCCACCAAGCGGTGCTTACAGTCCGCTGTTCTCTCCTGGATCTTCGTGCACAAGAAATTACAGGTAATTTACTGCAGTTTTCCTCTGGGAGCTCAAATTCCTTGCCTGTGCCTTATCTGTTTTATGAATTTCATATCCCAGCGGAGACCAACAGTCACCCGAGGACACCAAAGGTGGGGGCGCCCCGTTGGGATCAGTTGTTCTCCCCCAAAAAATGGAAAGTCATCGCATCCCAGTCACCAAATTTGTTATAAGCCACTCACCATAATCGGGTAGGTCAATCAATCAGGAAATTTATTAGTTCATTCATAAGGAACAGGCAACGCAGTGCTGAGGATATAGGGAGTCTGTGCTCTGCCAGCAGGTCCATCCATCCCTGGTCGCTGTCCCTTTTGTAGGCAGTTTCTTGGTGGGCTGTGACGTGCCCACTGTGCTGGGGTGCAAGTCTGATCAAGCCCAAACATGTTGGCTAGGACTCCAGCAGCAGTGGCTACAAGCCCCCAACAGGTTTGGACAAGGCTCGAACATGTTTTCAGGTTACACTCTTAGCAAGCAGGTAACAGCAGAGACAAGCCTGCTCATGTTCAAACAAGCCCACATTTTCCTCATACATAAGACTGGATACAATTCATGATTATCATGACAAAATAATAAAAATACATAAAACAAAAAAAAAAAAAAAAAAAAAAAATCAACAATTTACAGCAAAGTGATTTAAATAAACATAATGAAATTAGATTTTCTTGTGTCTCATGTCTATGCTTTACTTTGGATTCAGTGTTCTGGTTTATATTGATTATAATGACAGGAATCACTATGTAACATTTCACTGCCCAGATGACCTCGCCTCAAATTTTGGCTTTGGGTGGGCAGTGTCCCTTCTGTGTTAGAGAACTTATCAAACTTTATCTCTTTCTTCACTGGTTCCAGCCACGTTTATTGTGCTGTGTAAACACTTTTACATCATTTTATCGTTTTTGCTTTTGTCAGTCTTTAATCTCTGCCCAGCACCTTCAGTGTGTGGGTAAAGCCACGCTGTGAAAGGCCAAGTGTCCACAGAGAAGTCTTGAAACTGTATTTGAATAAAGGAACAGAGTTCCCACAGCCATGCCCCCGTGGGGTTTCTCTCTCGGGGTTCTGGAGGGTTCAGCCTCCTTTTATCCCCAACTCTCTTCCTTTCCCCATTGCTGAGGCACCGGCAAGGTGCAGCCTTCCCAAACCACCTGCCCCACATCCCCTCAGACCTGCCATTTCCCCCCAAAATTCAGAAGTTCAGGCTGTCTGGGTTATGCAATAGACTTCGTGGGGACCCATTTCTCCTATTACCCCAAATTTTGGAAGCTCAAACTCTCTGGTGAAACCACCTGCATGATGTGACAAACTTCATGTCTTCTCATGTGGACACGTCAAGACCCATTTTGAAGACATTGACAACCATTTCTCCTAAAGACCCCGACCCACTGAGTGGTTTTTTCAAGGGCATCACCGCCCATCTTTCTATAAACTCCTGCCTTGTGTGGGTGGTGATGCCCTGGCACAGGCTGCCCATGGAAGCTGCGGCTGCCCCGTCCCTGGAAGGGCTCAAGGCCAGGGTTGGATGGGGTTTGGATCAGCCTGGCCCAGGGGAAGATGTCCCTGGCCGGGCAGGGCTGGCCCCGGACTCGCTTTAAGGTCGCTCCATCCCAAACCATTCCCGATCCCGGGGCCGCGCGCTCGGCAGCGCCAGCAGCTCGTTCTGCCGCCTGCTGGTGGCACCCGGAACTGCAGCTGCTGCCCGCGCTCGCTGCTGCCCTCCGGTGGGTAATTCCTGAACTGCAGCTGCTGCCCGCGCTCGCTGCTGCCCTCCGGTGGGCAATTCCTGAACTGCAGCTGCAGGGCGAGCTCGGGAGTCGTGCGGGCTAACGGGGGAAAACCCCCCGGTCTGGGCGGAAAAAGAGTTTCCTGATGGAAACACCAGGTGTTTTAGGAATAAATGGGTGGTGGCGACTCTGTCCCCGAGCCTTGGGCTGCTCTTTGATGTCAGAAATTCTGTCGGACCCCGAGGAGCAGCACCTGTGCCGGCTCCTCCCCAGCTTATCAGGAACAGTCTACTCCCAGGAATTCCTGGGATAGCGAGCTCCTCCTGCAACAAACAGCCCTGGGAACTCATTTTTCTGGCCCGAAGAACAACCCAAGTGGAATATTTTCGCTGTGGAACTTTCAGAGAGTTCCTGACCTGGATTGAGCTGGGATGGCAAACGAGGATGGGACTTAAAAGCCAGGCCAGGGACACCTTCCACTGCCAGGCTGCTCCAAACCCCGTCCAACCCTGGCCTCGCACCCTTCCGTGGCCAGAAGGAGAACACTGACATGGGTCTAGTCCATAAATGCATTTCACGGATTCTTGTGGCCAGAGCTCCGAGCCCTCAGCGCTTCCCCGGCCCCGAGGGCTCGGTCGCTGCCGTGTTTAGTTCCTCCAGGGCACGGCCAGGCGGTTGGGGGCCAGCGGGCCCCCCTGGCGGGCGAGCAGGGCCGGCGGTCCGAGCCGCGGGCCCCGAGCCGCCCGCTGCGCGCAGCGGGTCTCCCGCAGCAGCTGCTCCTGCTGGTCCTGCAGCTGCGTCCTGGTGTCCCGCAGCAGCTGGCAGTGCTGCAGGAGCCCCCGCAGCTCCTGCCGCAGCAGCCGGTTCTCCGCTTTCACCTGCTCCACGTGCTGGATCAGCGCCTGCAGCGCCACCTCCTCGGCGCCCCAGGTGAGCTCCCGCATCCTCTGCTGGAAGTGCTGCTCGCACTGCGCCTTGTCCTGCAGGAACTTTCTCCGCACGCCGTGCGCGTCCTCGGCGCAGCGGATCCTGGTGACCCGCAGCTCCCTCTCCAGCTCCTTCACCTTCTGCTCCGCCTGCGCCTTCTGCTCCTTGTAGGGCTCCAGCTCCCCCAGCTCCGTGCCCAGCTGCGAGGCCTCGTTCTCCGTGTCCTGCAGGGCGCTGCGCACCTCCTGCTCCTTGCCGGCGTACTGCGGGACCAGCTCCTCCCGCTGCGCCTGGATTCGGGCCAGCTCCTGGCGGTTCTGGTGGTCCAGGGTGATCACCATCCCCGGCGGGTCCTGGCTGAGCTTTGCTCGGCACGACAGGTAGGACTGGCTCTGCTCCTGAATGCCCTGGGCTTCCTTTTCCAGGCGTTTGTTGGCATGCAGGAGCTGCAGGGCTCTGCCCAGGTACGTGTCCAGGTGCTCTGTGAGGGTCCTGCTTTCCTCCTGCAGCTGCATTTTCCTCTCCCTGACAGGATCTTCCGTCTCAATTGCTTCTTTGGGTGCCTCTGCATCTTTGCTCGTCTTTGTTTTGGATGCCATGTCCCAATCAAACTGTTAAAAACTGAAACAGAAGGAAAAAAAACCAACTCAGGGAACATTTTTGCCTCAGTGTTTCCAGATGGTTCTTACAGCTGCTCAAATGTTTGACCCAAAACTGTTTGGGGTGGGAGCGCAGGTGCCATGCCTGGATTTGCATTTCCCATCCTGAATATCCTCAGGAGAAAACCAAAAATGCACATTTTAAAAGATTTCTCTCTTTTTTATAATGTTGGGATATTCCTGTATAATGTTGGGATATTCCTGCCGTTTGGAGGAAAAAGTGGAAATCTGCCCCATTCCTCCCTCACTGATTCCAGTGTTTGAAGAGGCAGCTGCATCCCAAACCAGTATCTGCTGTCCAAAACCTGTATCTCACATCCCAATTTCAGGAGATTCTCCTTTAAAAAAATTTATCAGCATTAATTTAATGAGATTCAGGTTTTTAAATACTTTTAAATCATTAATTTCAGGACTGGCTGAATTTCTGGGCTATTTATTCCACTGTAGAATGCTGGAATTCAGGATTTAGAGCTGAAGTCTGACCAGTCCGATGCTTTTAGTGAATATTTGTAATTAAAAATTCTCATTTCCTAATAAGACTCCTATCAATTCTTTAGGAAAAAAAAATGCAGAATTCCAAGGGGTGGGTGTAAAACAGAATAAATCCACAAAAATCCCAGCACAGGCTGCACTGATGCTGGAATTCTGCGGGGTTGTTGCGGGGGATGTGTGAGGGTCAGAGAATTCCCACGTCCCCGTGGGAAAAGGACAAAGCTGGGATTGTATAAGATCGGGTTTTTGAAGGCACTGACCTCCGCTGCTGTCGGGTTTTCCTGTCCCAGCGCCTCCGGCTCGCCGCGGGTCAGTCCTGGAGTGTTTGGAGCTGTGTCCATGGAGATGAGGAGGTGAGGCCACAAAGGGAGGCTGCGGGAGACACCGGCGGGGAGGGGGATCCCAGATCTGCGGGAAAAACAGGGCAAGGGGATCCCAGATCTGCGGGAGAAACCGGGCAGGGGGATCCCAGATCTGCGGGAGAAACAGGGCAGGGGGATCCCAGATCTGCGGGAGACACCGGCGGGGAGGGGGATCCCAGATCTGCGGGAGAAATCCTGCAAGGGGATCCCAAACCTTCAGGACAAACAGGCGGGGAGGGGGATCCCAGATCTATGGTGATAAACCCGGCACGGGGATCCCACACCTGAGGTGAGAAACCCAGAGGAGGATCCCAGCCCGGGCTGTTCCCCCACGGGTCTGAGCCCCAAGGAACCTCCACAGCAGGATCCTATCCCAGTGTCCAGCCTGGCCAGAGCTGACCCATGGATCCCATCCCAGTGTCCAGCCTGGCGAGAACTGACCCATGGATTACCTTCCAGTGTCCAGCCTGGCGAGAACTGACCTTCCCACTGCTGAACCTCACACCTCTGACCATCACACCACTGACCCTCACACCACTGACCCTCACCGCTGACCATCACACCACTGACCCTCACACCGCTGACCATCACACCACTGACCATCACACCTCTGACCCTCACACCGCTGACTCTCACACCTCTGACCCTCACACCTCTGACCCTCCCACCGCTGACCCTCCCACCGCTGACTCTCACACCACTGACCCTCACACCGCTGACCCTCACACCACTGACCCTCACACCACTGACCATCACACCTCTGGACCCTCACACCACTGACCCTCACACCACTGACCCTCACACCACTGACCCTCACACCGCTGACCATCACACCACTGACCATCACACCTCTGACCCTCACACTGCTGACCCTCACACCACTGACCCTCACACCTCTGACCCTCACACCGCTGACCCTCACACCTCTGACCATCACACTGCTGACCATCACACCACTGACCCTCACACCGCTGACCCTCACACCACTGACCCTCACCTCTGACCATCACACCCCTGACCCTCACACCTCTGACCATCACACCTCTGACCCTCACACTGCTGACCCTCACAGCACTGACCCTCACACCGCTGACCCTCACACCACTGACCCTCACACCTCTGACCATCACACCGCTGACCCTCACACCACTGACCCTCACCTCTGACCATCACACCCCTGACCCTCACACCTCTGACCATCACACCTCTGACCCTCACACCTCTGACCCTCACACTGCTGACCCTCACAGCACTGACCCTCACACCCCTGACCCTCACACCGCTGACCATCACACCGCTGACCCTCACACCACTGACCATCACACCTCTGGACCCTCACACCTCTGACCATCACAGGACTGACCCTCACACCGCTGACCCTCACACCGCTGACCCTCACACCGCTGAGCCATGGAGCCATCCCAGTGTCCAGCCTGGCCAGAGCCCTCTGCAGGGGGATCAGTGTCCAGTCTGGAATGGACACGTGGCTGATGGAAGGAGGCAGGAGCTGTGCAGCTCCTGAAGGTCACTCAGCTGGATCCTCAAACCCATCTGCCAGGGCAGCGTGCTGGATTGAATTACCAGACTTTATAGAATTTATGTATCTGGAACAGTTAATGATTATTTTAATGTTTCTTGAAAACCGTAGGAACTGGATATGTGGAAAGATGGATGTTGAAATAAAAAAAAAGCTGTTTCCACTTTCATAGAGATGGTGGCAAAAATCTGCAGGAATCAAGAGTTTTGTTGTAACATGAGGTGGAAAACTGGGAAATAGAGCTAAAAGAGGTAGGGGGAAAAAAGGATGGAAGAAGCAGGCAAAATATGGCAAAGAGCTGAAATGGATTTCTTATTCCATATTGTCATGGGATCCTGGGATGGTGGTGGCTTGGAGGGACTTTGAAGCTCTTCTCTTTTTACTCTGTGCCATGGGAGGGACACCTTCCTCTAGCCCTGGGTGCTCCAAGCCCTGTCCAGCCTGGCCTTGGACAATTCCAGGGATCCAGGGGCAGCCCCAGCTGCTCTGGGCACCCTGTGCCAGGGCCTGGCCACCCTCCCAGGGAAGGATTCCTGCCCAAATTCCCTTCTGACTCTGCCCTGTGGCACTGGGAGCCATTCCCTGTGTCCTGGCACTCCAGGCCTGATCCTCCAGAGCACGTGGAGAAAAATGAAAAGGAAATTCATGAACTAAGAACCAGTTTAATAATTTCAAAGAAAATTATGGGAAAGGAGAAAAAATCCAAAAGGAGAAGAAAATCCCTGCTGTGCCACTTCCTCCAATCCCTGGGAGCTGCACCCTGCACCCCAGCCATGACTCAGGGAGGGTGGCCACAGGGCTGTTCCAGTGTCCACCCTGCAGGGGCCTCTCTGCCTCCCCAGCCAGTTCTGCCTTCCTGGTGACACCAGAGGTTCCATCCCTGGCTCATTGTCTTCACCAGGCACGGTGGCCTCATGGCTCAGGGGGGGCCAGTGACAGCTGCCAGTGCTGCCAGGAGGAGCCCAGTGAGGCCTGGGGGGGCTCTGGGGACGCTTCTGCCTGGGGAGGCCAGAGAAGGGGTCAGGGGAAGCTCCCACTTTGTGCAGAGGAGAAGAATAAATAGAAATCCCTCACCTCGGGGTGCGAGGTGTCTCCAGGAAACAAGCCCACCATTGGGACAACACCATCCCATCCCACTGATCCCATTGATCCCATTGTTCCCATCCCATCCGATCCCATCCCATTGATCCCATCCCATCCCATCCCATCCCATCCCATCCCATCCCATCCCATCCCATCCCATCCCATCCCATCCCATCCCATCCCATCAATCCCATTGATTCCATCGATCCCAGCCCATCCCATCCTATTGATCCCATCCCATTGATCCCATCCCATCCCATCCCATCCCATCCCATCCCATCCCATCCCATCCCATTAATCCCATTAATCCCATCCTGCTCCCATCCCATCCCATTGATCCCATCCCATCCCAGCCCATCCCATCCTATTGATCCCATCCCATTGATCCCATCCCATCCCATCCATCCCATCCCATCCCATCCCATCCCATCCCATCCCATTGATCCCATCCCATCCCATCCCATCCATCCATCCATCCCATCCCATCCCATCCCATTATCCCATCCCATCCCATCCCATCCTATTGGTCCCATTAATCCCACTGATCCCATCCCATCCCATCCCATCCCATTGATCCCATCCCATCCCATTGATCCCATCCCATCCCATCCCATCCCATCCCATCCCATCCCATCCCATCCCATCCCATCCCATCCCATTGATCCCATCCCATCCCATCCCATCCCATCCCATCCCATCCCATCCCATCCCATCCCATCCCATCCCATCCCATTGATCCCATCCCATCCCATCCCGTCCCATCCCATCCCATCCATCACCTCGGAACCAGGCGCAGTTGTATTTGCTGTGCACGCCGTGCGAGCGCAGCTGGATGAGGACCTCGTCCCCTTGCCAGGTGACTCCGGTGACGTTGAAGGTCTCGTAGGGCGGGATGAGCACCTCCTCCTCCTCGGGGTAGGTGGAGTAGCGGCGGATGTCGGCGCCGTGGCAGGTGAGCACCTCAAAGGTGGTGGTGGTGCCGTAGAAGTCGCTGACGTTCCTCAGCAGGGAGGAGGAGGCGAACTGGCCCAGGCGCACGATCTGCCCGGGCCGGGCGGTGAAGCGGATCCTGTTGACGCCGCGGAACACGTGCAGGCACCGCGGGTGGCTCTGGGCGCCCCGCAGGGCCCTCAGCGCCTCGGTCAGCAGGAAATGCAGCACCTTGAAGTGGAAATTTTTCAGGTACTCCCGGCGGGTGCGCCCCATCTTGCGCGAGGCCCTGTTGAACTCCACGTACAAGCGCTCTTCCATGGTGTAGGCCAGCAGGGCGATGGCCTGCTCTGGCCGCAGCAGCGAGCGTGGCTTGGTCCTGCTGGAGCCACAGCTGGAGCTTGGCCCGGCCTGGCTGGAACCTGACCAGGCCCAGCTGGAACCTGGGCTGGAACCTGACCAGGCCCGGCTAGAACCTGACCAGGCCCGGCTGGAACCCGAGCTGGAACTCGGTCTGGGGCCCAGTTCAGCCTGGCTGGAGCCCGGCCCAACCTGGCTGAAGCCCGGTCCAATCCAGCTGGAGCCCGGTTTGGCCCGGCTGGAACCTGGCCCAGTTCGGCTGGAACTCAACCAGGCCTGTTTGGAGCCCGGCTCAGCCCGGCTGGAGCCCACCCAGGCCCAGCTGGAACCCGGTTCAGCCCAGCTGGAACCTGGCCAGGCCTGGCTAGAACCTGGCCAGGCCTGGCTGGAGCTCAGCCCATCTTGGCTGGAACCCAGCTCGGCCTGCCTGGAACCTGGTTCATCCCGGCTGGAGCCCACCCAGGCCTGGCTGGAACCCGGTTCATCTTGGCTGGAACCCGGTTCGTCCCAGCTGGAGCCCAGCCAGGCCCGGCTAGAACCTGCCCAGGCCTGGCTGGAGCCCACCCAGGCCCGGCTGGAACCCAGCTCTGCCCGTCTGGAACCTGGGCTGGAGCCCGGTTCAGCCTGGCTGGAGTCTGGTTTGGCCTGGCTAGAGCCCGGTTCAGCCCGGCTGGAGCCCACCCAGGCCTGGCTGGAACCTGCCCAGGCCCGGCTGGAGCCCGGTTCATCCCGGCTGGAGCCCGCCCAGGCCCGGCTGCGCCAGTGGGCCGCGGCCTTGGCCCAGGCCTCGGCGTAGGCGCTGTTCCGGCCAAACTCGGAGCGGTTGAGCGCCGGCAGCGCCCGCAGCATTTTGAGGCGGCAGCGCTGGTACTGGTCATCGAAGGAGTTGGGGGCCATGCCCAGCGCAATCTCCCTGATGTCGCTGTCGCGCTCCCGGCGGCGGGCGCCGGGGGCCGGGGCCGCTGCCAGCAGCAGCAGCAGCAGCAGGGACAGCAGATCCATGGTGGGCAGGGACAGCCCAGGGACACCCAAGCGCTGCAGAGACTCGGGGGGTGCGGCCGGTGCTGCTCTGAGGAGGTGGCAACGGGGACAGGGGACAGGAGAGGGGCCAGGCCAGGGAGACGGGACAGCACAGGGACAGGCCAGGGACAGCCAGGGAGAGGGGACAGCACAGCGACAGCACAGGGAGAGGGGACAGAACAGGGACAGCCTGGGGAGAGGGGACAGCACAGGGACAGCCCAGGGAGAGGGGACAGGCCAGTGACAGCCCAGGGAGAGCCAGGGAGAGGGGACAGGCCAGGGACAGGGGACAGGCGACAGGACAAGGAGAGGGGACAGCCCAGGGAGAGGGGACAGGCCAGCCAGGAGCCCCCTGGCCATGTCCCAGGACATGTCCCTTCCCTGAGCCCAGCCCTGTCCCTTGGGCCGTTGTCCCCCCACATCCAGCAGCCCAGCCCGGCCCCTGCAGCTGCAGGTGTCACTCCCAGGACCCCAACCCCAAACCCTGTGCTGGCTGGGGGGCTGGTGCTGCTCCCTGTCCCTCCCTGTGCTCCCAGGCAGGGGACATGTGGTTCCTACAGCTTTTTCTAGCTGGGATGGCTGGGCTTGAATTCGGACACTCTTCCTGCTCCTGGGCAATTTCACTGTCCCCCCACAGGACTCAGAGAAGCTTCCAGTCCCAGGGATGGGCAGGAACCCTCTGATAAATCCTCTCAGCACCCACCCAGGTGTGGGGAGTTTGAAATAATTCAGCAAAAACACAAGCAAAACCAACAGGTTGCATAAGAAAAGCGAAAAAATAAAATATTTTATTCTCTACTTCCCATGAGCAGGTGAAGTCTGGCCACTTCAGGGCTCCAGCACTTGGAGCCATTCCTTCAGAAGGAAAACATTGTAAATAAAAATTTTTCTCCCTTTTCCTCCTCATTTCTGAGCTTTTATATCTGAGCCAAGCTCATGTGGCCTGGGATATCCCTGTGGTCAGCTGGGGTCAGCTGTCCTGGCTGTGTCCCCTCCAGCAGCCGGTGCTGGGGCCGTGCTAGCCCTGCCAAGAAGCACCAAAGCTCCAGGGTGTCACCAGCACCTGCCCAGGTCCCACTGGGTGCTGGGAGGGTGTGTGGGGGTGATGTGGCCAGAAATGTGGATTCTGTGTATCCCAGAAATGTACATTCTGTGTATCCAGAAATGTGAATTCTGTGTATCCCAGAAATGTGCATTCTGTCCCCACCTGCTGCAGCCGGGTGGAGCAGTGACCCTGATCTCCTGGCACACATTATCTGCTCATGGGCATCTTTAAACCAGCTGGGCAATCATCTTTATCTTCCCACAGCCCATCCTCCCTCCAGGAGATATCTCCTGTTCATGGCCACTGAGTCTCAGGGCATGACTGATAAAATTCCATCATCCCACTGGGAGATGCTCCAGCCAGGGGAGGAGCCAAACATTTACTACCCAGATCAAAACTGACATTTGGGACACCAAGGAACCTTCTTTCCACTGGATTCCAGAGGAAAACCAGACCTTTCCACATCATCCCTGGAGCTTCAGAGGAAACTGCACCTTCTCCAGGAGCACTGCTCCAGCTGAACCACATCTGCCACTGCAGGAGGATGCAGCCACCATTGAATGGGACTGTGCCAACACCCTGACTGACTGACGGGTGTCAGCTTGGATTCTGACTCTGGCAGGGTTTGGGATTGTTCTGTGTAATACTGCATTTCTATTTTAATTTTCATATTGAAGAACTGTTATTCCTAATTCCCATCTCTTTGCCTGAGAGCCCCTTAATTTCAAAATTATAATAATAATTTGGAGGGAGGGGGTTTACCTTCTCCATTTCAAAGAGAGGCTTCTGCCTTTATTGGCAGACACCTGTCCTGCAAACCAGGACAGAGGGCTCCAGGGGAACAGGGGATGCAGCTCAGTCACACCCAACACAGCGGGGAGAGCAAAGGTCCCACTTTGAGCAGGGCCCAGGAGGGAGAGATGGAGGGGCTGGGGCAGCACCTGGAGATCCCCTGGGATCCACCCTGTCCCCAGGCTCAGCTGCAGAACCCCTGGAGGCTCTCAGCAGTTATTAACTCAAGTTTAGACTGCACAGCCAAGGGCAGAGGACAGGGATGGGATATTGAGAAGAAATCCTCCCCTGTGAGGATGCCCAGAGAAGCTGTGGCTGCCCCTGGATCCCTCCAAGTGTTCAAGGTTAGGACAGGGTTTGGAGCAACCTGGGCTAGAGGAAGGTGTCCCTGCCCACGACAAGGACATGAAACTGGATGTGCTTTAAGGTCCCTTCCCACCCAAACCCTTCTGTGATTCAATGAATTAATTCCTTCTTTCCTTCCTTCCCAGCTTCACAGCCTCTCCCTGTTGTGGATGCTGAAGCTGAAAGGTCAATGTTCACCTCCTCCTGCTGGAACAAGTCCCTCGCCAATCTTACCACCCCTCATCAGTGCCCCAAGCTCTGGTATCTCGTTGTTGTCACTTTCTGTTCATTGCAGGATTATTTCTGACTCCCCAGTCTGAGGAATGCAGAATTCCTGCCCTGGGTTGGTGTCCCAGGCTGTTCCTGGGGCACTGGGCTCTGCTCAGTGTCACACAGGAGTGGGTGTGAAGAGTTGTCACAGTCAGACTGTGAGGAAGGAGGATCTGATCTCTGCAAGAAAAATGACAGAGAAATGAGATAAACAGCCACGGCAGGAGCTGGTGGAGAGCTGTGTGCGAGGCAAAAGGAGCTGAATCAGAGAACTGGAGAGATGTGTCTAAGGGCTATGTGACAACCATGTGAACTCCTGGCAGAGCCAGGCTTGAGAAACCCCACAGAGAACATGTCACCAACACCCACTGCTGCTCAGAGCCCCCTCCTGCCTCCAGGTCACCAACACCCACTGCTGCTCAGAGCCCCCTCCCGGCCCTACCCCTGTCCCTGTCCCAGGTCACCAACACCCACTGCTGCTCAGAGCCCCCTCCTGTCCCTATGGAGGAGAGAACATGTCACCAACACCCACTGCTGCTCAGAGCCCCCTCCTGCCCCTGTCCCCAGGCCACCAACACCCACTGCTGCTCAGAGCCCCCTCCTGTCCCCAGGTCACCAACACCCACTGCTGCTCAGAGCCCCCTCCTGCCCCCAGGTCACTCCCCATGGAGGAGAGAAGGTGCCACAGCTGTTTGCTCCAACGGATCTGCAGTGACTGGATCTGTAACAATGCAAGTATGCAATTCCCCTACAGTTCCTTTTCCCAGCCTTAACTCACAGTCACTGTACAGATTCTTGCAATATTGCTTCCCATGTCCTGCCTTTCTAACCCTGAGGAGATAGAGCAGGGATAAAGTTCAATGAGGAGAAATCGGCCAGGAAAAAAAAAGAGTGCCAAAGCAACCAGGAAACTGTGAAAGCAGGAGAGGATAGAACAGAGAGGGCGGCAGCGTCCTGGGACAGCTCAGAGGCGATGGTTCCCTTTGCGTTTTGGCTTTTGTCACGAAGCCAGAGCGGACACATGTCGGCTTTACCCCAGAGCCCGGAGAAGGGATGGAGGCGGCTGCTCGCTGTGTGTGTCCCGCAGAGCCGATCGCTCCGGAGAAGGGATGGAGGCGGCTGCTCGCTGTGTGTGCTCCGCAGAGCCGGTCGCTCCGGAGAAGGGATGGAGGCGGCTGCTCGCCGTGTGTGTCCCGCAGAGCCGATCGCTCCGGAGAAGGGATGGAGGGGCTGCTCGCTGTGTGTGCTCGGCAGAGCCGATCGCTCCGGAGAAGGGATGGAGGCGGCTGCTCGCTGTGTGTGCTCGGCAGAGCCGATCGCTCCGGAGAAGGGATGGAGGCGGCAGCTCGCTGTGTGCTCGGCAGAGCCGATCGCTCCGGAGAAGGGATGGAGGCGGCTGCTCGCTGTGTGTGTCCCGCAGAGCCGATCGCTCCGGCCGGGGGATGGAGGCGGCTGCTCGCTGTGTGCGCTCCGCAGAGCCGATCGCTCCGGAGAAGGGATGGAGGCGGCTGCTCGCTGTGTGTGCTCGGCAGAGCCGATCGCTCCGGAGAAGGGATGGAGGCGGCAGCTCGCTGTGTGCTCGGCAGAGCCGATCGCTCCGGAGAAGGGATGGAGGCGGCTGCTCGCTGTGTGCTCGGCAGAGCCGATCGCTCCGGAGAAGGGATGGAGGCGGCTGCTCGCTGTGTGCTCCGCAGAGCCGATCGCTCCGGAGAAGGGATGGAGGCGGCAGCTCGCTGTGTGTGCTCGGCAGAGCCGATCGCTCCGGAGAAGGGATGGAGGCGGCTGCTCGCTGTGTGCGCTCGGCAGAGCCGATCGCTCCGGAGAAGGGATGGAGGCGGCTGCTCGCTGTGTGCGCTCCGCAGAGCCGATCGCTCCGGAGAAGGGATGGAGGCGGCTGCTCGCTCTGTGCTCGGCAGAGCCGATCGCTCCGGAGAAGGGATGGAGGCGGCAGCTCGCTGTGTGTGTCCCGCAGAGCCGATCGCTCCGGAGAAGGAATGGAGGCGGCTGCTCGCCGTGTGTGTCTCGCAGAGCCGATCGCTCCGGAGAAGGGATGGAGGCGGCTGCTCGCTGTGTGTGTCTCGCAGAGCCGGTCGCTCCGGAGAAGGGATGGAGGGGCTGCTCGCTGTGTGTGTCCCGCAGAGCCGATCGCTCCGGAGAAGGGATGGAGGCGGCTGCTCGCTGTGTGCTCGGCAGAGCCGATCGCTCCGGAGAAGGGATGGAGGCAGCTGCTCGCTGTGTGCGATCCGCAGAGCCGATCGCTCCGGAGAAGGGATGGAGGCAGCAGCTCGCTGTGTGCGCTCCGCAGAGCCAATCGCTCCGGAGAAGGGATAGAGGCGGCTGCTCGCTGTGTGTGTCCCGCAGAGCCGATCGCTCCGGAGAGGGGATGGAGGCGGCTGCTCGCTGTGTGTGTCTCGCAGAGCCGATCGCTCCGGAGAAGGGATGGAGGCGGCTGCTCGCTGTGTGTGTCCCGCAGAGCCGATCGCTCCGGAGAAGGGATGGAGGCGGCAGCTCGCTGTGTGCTCGGCAGAGCCGATCGCTCCGGAGAAGGGATGGAGGCGGCTGCTCGCTGTGTGCGCTCCGCAGAGCCGATCGCTCCGGAGAAGGGATGGAGGCAGCTGCTCGCTGCGTGCTTGGCAGAGCCGATCGCTCCGGAGAAGGGATGGAGGCGGCTGCTCGCTGTGTGCTCGGCAGAGCCGATCGCTCCGGAGAAGGGATGGAGGCGGCAGCTCGCTGTGTGCGCTCCGCAGAGCCGATCGCTCCGGCCCTGGTCCCGCCCAGCGCTGCCGCTGCCGGTGCCGCGCCGGGCGGAGCCGATCGCTCCGGGCGGAGCTGTGCCGAGCCGGGCGGAGCTGTGCCGATCGCGCCGGGCGGAGCCGCGCAGGCCCCGCGCGGAGCCGCGCCGGGCGGGGCGGGGCGGACTCCATTTCCCAGCGGCTCCGTTTCCCAGGCACACCCGCGGAGGGCGGCGCGGCCCCGGGCGCAGGCCGGGAGCGGCCCCGGGCGCGGCGGCAGGCCCGGGCGGAGGCGGCGGAGCGGGGGCGCTGCCGCAGCGGGAGCGCGGCCGCCGCTCGGCTCGGCGCGGCCCGGCCCGGCCCGGCCCGGTCAGATCCCGGCGCTGCCGCAGGCGCGGCCCAGCGGTGCCGGCGCGGCCCGGCCCGGCCCGGCCCGGCGATGCTGCGCTGCATGCCGCCGCTCTGGCGCTGCAACCGGCACGTGGAGGCGCTGGACCGGCGGCACTGCTCGCTGCAGGCCGTGCCCGAGGAGATCTACCGCTACAGCCGCTCGCTGGAGGAGCTGCTGCTGGACGCCAACCAGCTCCGGGAGCTGCCCAAGGTGAGTCCCGGTATCGGCACCAGCACCGGTATCGCCGCCCCGCGGCTCCCGCAGCGCTGCCCGGCCTGCCCAGGGCACCGGGACCGGGAGCGAGCTCTGCCCGGCCTGCCCAGGGCACCGGGACCGGGAGCGAGCGCTGCCCGGCCTGCCCAGGGCACCGGGACCGGGAGCGAGCGCTGCCCGGCCTGCCCAGGGCACCGGGACCGGCACCGGGAGCGAGCGCTGCCCGGCCTGCCCCGGGCAACGGGACCGGCACCGGGAGCGAGCTCTGCCTGGCCTGCCCCGGGCAACGGGACGAGCACTGAGCGCTGCCCGGCCTGCCCAGGGCACCGGGACCGGCACCGAGCTCTGCCCAGCCTGCTCTGAGCACTGGGACCGGCACTGGGACCCACACCAAGCGCTGCTCTGGGCACTGGCACCGGGACCAGCACCGAGCGCTGCCCGGGCATGGGCACCGGGACTGGCACCGGGACCAGCACCGAGCACTGCCCAGCCTGCTCCTGGGGCCGGCACCAGGACCAGCACCGAGCTCTGCCCGGCCTGCTCCCGGGACTGGCACCGGGACCAGCACCGAGCTCTGCCCAGCTTGCTCCCGGGACCGGCAGCAGGACCAGCACCGAGCTCTGCCCGGCCTGCTCCCGGGACCAGCAGCAGGACCAGCACCGAGCTCTGCCCGGCCTGCTCCCGGGACCAGCAGCAGGACCAGCACCGAGCTCTGCCCGGCCTGCTCCCGGGACCAGCAGCAGGACCAGCACCGAGCTCTGCCCAGCCTGCTCCCGGGACCGGCAGCAGGACCAGCACCGAGCTCTGCCCGGCCTGCTCCCGGGACTGGCACCGGGACCAGCACCGAGCTCTGCCCAGCTTGCTCCCGGGACCAGCAGCAGGACCAGCACCGAGCTCTGCCTGGCCTGCTCCGGGCACCGGGACCGGGAGCGAGCTCTGCCCGGCCTGCTCCCGGGACCGGCACCGAGCTCTGCCCAGCCTGCTCCCGGGACCGGCACCAGGACCAGCACCGAGCTCTGCCCCACCAGTGTTGTCAGTCCTGTGATGGTCGCAGTCACTGCCAAGTAAAGCCCAGCATTAATTAAAAAACTCCGGTTTAGTCAGTAAACGGCAAAAAGCATTGAGTAAGTTAATTAAAAGTGATGGAGCTGCTTTATGCTTCTGGTCATAGGGCTGCAGAGGTGCTCCCAGAGCTGCAGCATCTCTGCCATGAAGGTAGGCTGGCAGGGCTGGGGGTGTTTGGCTCAGGAAGAGAAGTTTTGTGGAGACCTTAGAGCCCTTCCAGTGCTTAAAGGGGCTCCAGGAAGGATGGAGAGGGACTTGGGACAAGGGGGAACGGCTTCCTGCTGCCACAGGGCAGGGTTGGATGGGATATTGGGAAAAAATGATTTCCTGAAGTGTGGAGAGGCCCTGGCACAAGTTGTCCAGGAAGTGGCAAAGGCCGGGTTGGACAGGGCTTGGAGCAGCTTGAGAGAGTGGAAGGTGTCCCTGCTATTGCAGCAGGGTGGATGTCTTTTAGATCCTTTCCATCCCAAATAATTCCATGATCTGGGGCTCCAGCCTGCACTGGCAGCCTCTGTTTCTGTTCTGTTCAGCCCAAATAATTCCATGGTCTGGGGCTCCAACCTGCACTGGCAGCCTCTTTCTGTTCTGTTTAGCCCAAATAATTCCATGATCTGGGGCTCCAGCCTGCACTGGCAGCCTCTGTTGCTGTCCTGTGCATCTGCACAGCTCTGCACGCAGGGAACACCAGGATAAACCCTCCCTGTGCTGTTCCATGGTCTCTGCAGACTGGGGATCTGCTCCAGCCTGGCCCAGCATCTCAGAACTCCCAGGGGTTTACTCGGGTGGGACAGGGTCAGCTCTCATGGTTGGGTCCTGAAGTACCCAAAGAGGAAACCAAGCTGTGATAATCTGGTGATCTGGTACACAGGATGCTGCAGGTGGGAATTGGAACAAGACTGGGCTGTGGGAGACTCCAGACAAAGTTTTATTGTGTATCCCCTTTGGAAACAGGATAATTTTTTAAAAGTTATTTAAGTTCTGCCTGTGCCAGAGAGAGAAGGTGTTTGGAGGGATGATCTTCAGGGAATATAGACTGAGTGTGCGTTTATTGAAAAAATTGAGAAGTAGGTCATTAGCTTTCAAGGTTTTTATTGAATACTGGCATGTTAATGAATTTCTCATCAAATCTAGATTTTAAAAAACCCTTACAAACCAGAAACTGGGTTTTGGTTCAGGCCAAAGTAGTTTGGCTCAGTTCGGTTAAAGCATACAGCTGGTGCATCTGCACCTGAACAGAATCTCGTGTCTGGAAGCAGCAGTTCCTGCTCTGGTATTTTTGGGTTCTGTTTGTCTTTCCTGCTTGTCTCTTCCTGAACGCCAGTGAGCCTGTGGGATCAGCTGTGAGGTTGTTCAGGGATGGAGACAACAGTGTGATGCTCTCAGGTAGCTCAGCATCTTGTTGTACTTTGGGCATGGAGATTCCCCAAACTACTGGAAAATGTGTGTTGTGGGCAGGCTGGGACGTGGGAAGGGGTGTAAGTGCCTGCAGAGGAGGGTGGCTGCGACACACCTGCAGAGCACCTGCTGGTCCCTGGGCTCTCAGCTCCCTGTGTCCTGCTGAGGAGTCACAGCCTGGCCTCGTGCAGCCAGGGACCCTTGGAACCGGGACAGGTTTGTGGGCTTGGAAGGGAATGTTTTGGGTTGTAAATGCGAATTTTATACTGACTTCTACTTAGCATGGAATGGCGCGGGTGGGATCCTGTGATGGTGCGGATGGGATACTGCCCAGGATGCAGTGGATGCAGTCCTGCCCGTTATGCAGTGGATGCAGTCCTGCCCGTGGTGCTGTGGCTGCAGTGCTGCCCACCGTGATGTACATGCAGTCCTGCCTGCCATGCTGTGGTTGCAGTCCTGCCCGTTATGCAGTGGATGCAGTCCTGCCCGCCGTGCTGTGCATGCAGTCCTGCCCGCCGTGCTGTGCATGCAGTCCTGCCTGCCATGCTGTGGTTGCGGTCCTGCCTGTGATTGCAGTGCTGCGTGCAGCCCCTCAGTGCCCTCCTGAGTCCCCCAAAGAGCTCCTGTTTCCCAGAGCTGTGGCATCTGCTGGGCTCAGAGCGTCAGAGTTCTTGCCATCACCTGGCCTGGGCTCCCAGGCTGCTCTGGGTGTGCGTTCCCCTCTTGGAGTCTTGTGGCAAAGAGTTTTTAGAAGAGCAGGTTGGACAGAACAGGATGAAATCCTGGTGCCTCCTCTCAGGAGATGGGAGCAGAGGGACAGAGGAAGGGCAGCAGCCGAGGGTGTGACAACCCCAGTGTGTCCCAGCTCTTGCACAAGGGAGGTGGAGTGTTCAGGGTGTCTCCATCACTCTGGGAGAGGCACTGAACCATTCCCCATCCCATGGCAGAGTGTCAGTGATGGCCTGGGAGACTGGACAGGGAGCAACTGACCACTGCTGTTTGCAGGAGAGCATGGGGTGAAGCCAAAATGGGCTCAGTTCAGAGCAAATGGAATAATTCTTTATGTAAAATGTAGTTTAACTGAGCTGCAGAACCACTTGGCAGATGACATAGCAGTGCTGTGAGTTAACATGAGCTCAGGGGAGAAGTGGAGAAATGACCACAAATGAGATCTGCAGAGACATTTGTGTGTTTGCACTATCTGCAGAGACATTTGTGTGTCCTGGGAGAGCCTTTGCCTTTGGACTTGCTGTACTCACATTTTTCCCTCTCAGCTCCTGTCTGGGGCTGTCGAGGCTTTTCTGTGGCCATGCCCAGTAGGAGGAGGAAGAGGAGGAGGAGGAAATCTGCAGTTGGTGGAACAAGGAAGCAGGTTAACCCACCTTAGGTTTGTGTTCACAGTGCTTCCCTGGGCTGTGCCAGGGTGTGTTTGGTCCCAGGCACAAAGGTCACTGCAGGAAGGGCATTTTCTGAGGATATTCCTGTTTGGTAGGACACATACCTAAGGCAGGAGTTGGAATCTGTGTGTAGTATGAGGTGAATATGGGGATGAAAATTGAGAGTAAACTGCCCTCCCACCAGGAAGGGGGAAGGTGGGAACATTGGGTTTGGGCAGACACTGTCCCTGAAGGATGGTGGTGGGAAAGCTCTTTGGTGGGGTCAGGGGGATGTTTTCCAGGTGAGGAGCCCTTCATGGGAACAGGGCTTTTTTGGGAAGGAGACCCTGGGAGGAGGGTTTGTGTTACCATGAGGGGAGGTGGAGAAAGAACAGAATGGGGCTGCACATGCCTGTTCAGTGGGATTAGGTCTGAGGGACCCAAATGTCAGAAAAGTGGGAATGAGAGAGTGTGCACAGCACAGTTTGTGTTTGAGGGAAGACCTCCCTAAAGTGGAGGTGATTTTTGGAGGGGTGGCTTTTGGAAGGCCACCTTTCCAAACAGGAAAGACCTTTTTGGAAAGGTCTGGTTTGGAAAGCAGCTCTCTTGAAAATGCCTGAGTTTATATGGCTCCTCCTCTGAGAGGTTTCTTAGCCAGCACCAGCTGGGTGTTTCAGACAGGCTTTTCTGTGTCCTTACTTCACCTGCTCCAGAAACATGGCATCTCTTGCTCTTCTGTGGCACCATTTTGCTCTGCAGGATTTCCAGGGCCCTTTGTGCTGCTCTGTGCTCCAGATCCCGGGGGATGCTCTGCCCATCTCCTGGGACTGCTGAGTGACTCTGCTGTGCTTCCCTCACTTCTCCCTTCCCAGCTGCTGAGGTCAGCCTGTGTTTCTCTCCATCCTGCACTGCCAGCTCCTCTTCTTCTTTGTCACTTGTCCCTTTTGTAGAAACTTGCCCGTTTTGTGCCTAAATTTCCCCTTAGGATGGCTCTGCTTGGGCAGTTTGGAGGGACAGATTAAATCTGTGTGGGAGCTTCTGCTGCCCCTTTGCAGGGATTTGCAATTAAATGTGATTTAATGGAAAAGGATAAGTTACCTGTTTTCCAGGAGGGTGTCTGAATTCCAGAGGTGGAAATGGCTTGCTCCATGCTGACTTTTGCTGTACCTGTCTTACAGAGAGTTAGGAGCAGGTGGAGAGCAGGTCCTGCACTGGCAGTGGGTTTTGGAAGCACAGCTGGCTGAGTCACTGTCACACCTAAGTCATGCATTCCACTCCAGGAGCACTTGAGAAGCACAGGAAGGAATGAACACAGGCTGGAGTTTGGAGCACCCAGAGCTGGTCACAGCCCAGAAGGATCCAGAGGCTCTTGCTGTGCTTTTGGAGGAGTGCTCCAGTTTGGGTTTGGGGAGGCTGGAGGAAACCTGGGTGGAGCAGAGCTGGTGGGACCTGGTGTAGGAGGATGGGAGGGTGGAGCTGAAATCCTGAACAAGTCTGTGCAGAGGGAGGAGAGCTCAGAGCTGTGGTGTCAGCAGCAGTGTGCACAGGGGCTGTGCTGGGGGCTGGAAGGGTCTGGGCTGAGGGAACCCCAGGGCTGCCTGTGGTCCCAAGGGTTTTAGTGCTGAGGAGGGAGCCCCCAGGCATTTCCAATTTGGGGCTGCAGTTCCTCTGCTTTGCTTTCTCCTCCCTGCAGCTCCAGGATAAACTGAGCCCAGTGCAGAAATCCCTTCTCTCACTGCCCAGGGAGCTGATTGCCACTTGCTCTGGAGATTGTGGCAGACAGACTCGGGGAGAGGAGCCCATTTCTGTCCAGGGCAGGTCCTGCCCTGTCTGGGCTTGTTGCCTTTTGCGTCATGGCCAAGCCCTTTGGAGCTGGCTGGGTTTCAGCAGCTCCTCCTGTGGCTGCCATGGGCTGGGGCAGGAGTGTCCCAGTGATCCCACTGGATCCCTGTGCAGCTCCAGAGCCAGGACCCCACTGCAGCCCTGTGCAGCTCCAGGACCCCACTGGATCCCTGTGCAGCTCAGGGATGGAGCCAGGACCCCACTGCAGCCCCAGGATCCCACTGCAGCCCCTGTGCAGCCCCAGGACCCCATTGGACCCCACTGCAGCCCCAGGACCCCACTGCAGCCCCCGTGCAGCCCCAGGACCCCACTGCAGCCCCGTGCAGCCCCAGGACCCCACTGCACCCCCATGCAGCTCCAGGCTGCAGCTGTCACTTTCCCAAAGCAAAGCTGGGGCCTTGCAAAGCTAATTAAAAGCAGTTTTTCATTTCCTGGCATGCCAGTGCTGTCAGGAGGATCTGGGGGTTTATTCACTTCCAGGAGGACTGAAGCTTCTCCCTGTAATGTCTGTATTGCCAGCCCTTCCTGGGAATCCTCTGTGTGCAGCCTGCCAAGGGTTGGTGTGCTCTGGGCCCCTCCTCTCGCCCTGCATGTGGCTCTTTCCATCCCAGAGCTGCATTTGTTTAACAAAACCAGCCAGCAAACTGGTTTCACTGGCTGGCTGTGGGCTGGCCTGGCTCTCTGTGCTCAGCAGAGGTTCACAGCACAGCTGGATGTGTGTCTGGCTCTCCAAAACCCAAATACTCTGCCCAGCCACCTCCCCTGGTGACAGTGGGATCTGTGCTGGGGGCAGCACCAAAACCAAGCTCAGTCATGGAGAAAAGAGCTGACACAATTCTTGGGTGCACAGTTCTTGGGTGTGCAGAGAGCAGGGAAGAGGTGCACAGCTGGATTTGGCACTTGAGCTCTATGGGAGGGAACTGTAATAATAATAATTATTTTATATATGTATAAAATAAATATATAATAATTACATAATATAGATATACACATATAATATATATAAAATATATAATATATTATATATAATATATAATATGCATATAATATACAATATATAATATAATATATAATATATAACACATATTATATATAATATAACATACATATATAATACATAATATTATATATGCATTATATAAAAGAATGATTATTATATTATTTTAATTATATTCATTATGTTATATTATATATAGTATGTTAATTAATATATAGTATAATAATATATTATTTATAATATATTATTGTATTATACATTATATTATTTTATAATACATTATTATTTTATTTAATATATTGTTTTATATAAGATGATGATAATTAATATCCAATTCTTGAGCTCTGAGGTGTTCAGCTGTGGGTGGGACAGGTGTGGGTGTGCTGCCCAGCCTGTGTCCCCAGCAGCTCAGGTCCTGGAGGAGGTTCAGGTGAATGGAATGGGGCAGCAGAGAGGTTTAGTGGAGTACAGAGTTCATGAAAATTCAGTGGCCATGGTTTGGTACCTGCAGGGAGGTCACCAGTAAAGCACCTGCTCTGTTTTACCTGGTTATAAAGCTCTCTGCAGGTCTCTGTTGGGGTATTTAACCCCTGCCCTGTCTGTGGGTGCAAGGCTGCCAGCTGGGGCAAGGTTTGGTCCTTTGGGGTCAGGTTTGGTCCTTTGGGCTCGGGTTTGGCCCTTTGGGGTCAGGTCTGGTCCTGTGGAGTTCGGGTTAGGGTGTTTGGGGTCAGATTTGGGCCTTTGGGGTTCCTGCTGCTGCTCAGTCCCAGTGTCCCAGTGTGGGTTCCCAGCTGGGTCCCAGTGTGGGTTCCCAGTGTGGTTTCCCAGCTGGGTCCCAGTGTCCCAGTGTGGGTTCCCAGCTGGGTCCCAGTGTGGGTTCCCAGTGTGGGTTCCCAGCTGGGTCCCAGTGTCCCTGTGTGGGTTCCCAGCTCAGTGCTCTTTCCCAGTGTGAGTTCCCAGCTCAGTGCTGGTTTCCTGTCTGGTTTCCCAGCTTGATGCTCGTTGCCTGCTCAATGCTCAATCCCTGTGTGAGTTCCCAGCTCTGTCCCAGTGTGGGTTCCCAGCTTGGTGCTGGTTCCCTGTTCGGTCCCAGTGTGAGTTCCCAGCTCAGTGCTGGTTCCCAGTGTGAGTTCCCAGCTCAGTGCTGGTTCCCTGTGTATGTTTCCCATCCCTCCCTGGTGTTCCCAATGCTCTCTCAAGCCTCGCTGCAGCATTGCAGGGCCCTGCCTGCTCCTCTCAGGTGTCTCAGTTCCCTTTGGCTGAGCAGCTGCCAGGAAGGATTGCTTCACTGATGGCTGGAGGAGAGGCAGGGCTGTGTTAAGCTCTCCAGGTCTCCTCTGGCCTGTTCTGTGTGTTTCCTGCATTCTGGAACTCTGTTTTGCCACCTCCCTGGTGCTGGTGGGAGGGAGGGATGCTGAGCAGGGACATGTGCCTTCCCAGCATCTCTGACTCCTTGTTGCATTCCTGGCTCAGGCCATTTGCTGCTGTATGTCTCAGCTGTTCCCCTGGCAGCTCCAGCACCTTCCTCATCCTCTTCCTTCTCAGAGGGGATGTTTGGGCCTGTGTCCTTCCACACAGGAACACTTAACTCTCCTCCAAGACTTCTCCAGATGTGCTTTCCTGCACCCCAAGGGTACAGGCTGCTGTTGAGCCCCCCACTTTGCACCAGTTATTGGTCTCATTGCCTTGTTTTGGATTCCTAGTCTCAGGGTTAGACCTGGTTTGTTGGGTTTTTTTGGTTGTTTTATGGCACTTCACTGTTCTGGAGATGTATCTGTTTGATAAACCTATTAATGATTTCTGCATCAGGAAGACACAATCTGATTTGAAACAATTACAGCAGGTTATTGTAGAACACAACTTCTGGCATTTTTCCCTTTACTAATAGCTGTGACATTACAGATCAGTCAGTTACTTTCTGTTACTGCAAGTTGACCCTTCTGTGCTGAGAGGATGGTTCAGAAGTAGATGTTGTCCCTTGTTTGAATGGCAGGAGGTGATTCCTGAGGTGCTGGTGTGCAGGGAGGGCCCTGGCTGGGATTCCTGAATGTGGGGCAGGTCAGAGAGGGGCAGAGCTCCTTGGGCAGCACCTGCAGTGTGCTGGGTTTGGCTGCTTCACCTTCAGGATGCTCAGGTGGCTCCAGATTAATCCACAGATTAATCACAGAATCGCTGAGCTTGGAGAAGACCTGCTTTTGACTGAACACCATCTTGTCAATAAACCACAGCACTAATTGCTGTGACCATGTCATATATATTCCAGTGACCGTGTCATATATATTCCAGTGACTGTGTCATATATTCCAGTATTTCAGTGGGAAATGCCCTCTGCCTGCCACAGGGAGTTCTGGTCCTTCCAACCTGCCCCATCCCACTGCTCAGAGCAAGGTGGGGGCTCTGGGTTGGGGTCAGAGCCCCTCTGTTCACACAGAACCATTGCTGCTGTGTCCAGATCAGCACCCATCACTTCCCAGGCCTCCACAGCAGTGTGATGCTAATTGAGGTGTCTTGGTTTAATTCTGGCTGGCGATTGCCCTTCTGGGGCCAGGTTTGGTTTGGTATTGCCCCTGGGTGTGGAGGTTCTTTCTGACCTCCAGGTGCTCTAAGGCACCAACTCTGGAGCTCTTGGCTCCTACTTTGTCAGGTTATCTTAAATAAGCAAAGCAGCTGATAGTTAAAAGGTTATTTATTACAAAGCACATCTTGTTACAAAGCACATCAGTCTCAACAGGCAATGGCAAAAGCAATGGCAAAGCAGCAGCAATAAGCAAATGGCTAGAAGCCAGAATGGCTAAAAAGCAACAAAGGCTGAAAGCACCAACTCTCCCAACACAAACTCTTATCCAGGATTTTTCCAACAAGCTCAGATACAAACTCAGACCACCACTCCTTAACCTGTTCCAATTCCAGTTTCTGAGCACACCAGGTTACCTATAGAACTACTCATACAATCTGTCTTGTTCTATGTGAGAAATGTCAGCAATATTCTTACTAGAGCTCTGTTATGTCTCAGTCCTGTCTGCAGCTGTGTGCCTGGAGCCTCCACTGCAGATATCAGTGTGTTTCACCCTTCACTAGAACACTCACAGCTACTGTGAGTGACTTTCACTCACTAAAAGCATCAGAGCTTACCCTAAAATTACTGACTGACTTCTACTTAAACATCTACTTTATGTGTGAGTGGCTTAATATCCTTCAACCCACCCAAAGGCTTTGATTCAATCCCTGCACTCTGATCTCTCTGAAGTATTCAGCCACCCCTGAGTCACTGACTCCAACACCTGGGGCAGGGGTCCCTCCCTGCTGGTGGCTCTGTCGGGCTGTGCCAGCTGTCACCCCCCCAAAGGGACACATTCCTCAGCCCTGCCCCAGCCTGGCCAGCAGCAGCTGCTGAGCCCTTGGCTGCCCTGCTCTCTTTGTCCTGGCTGGAATGCATTCCCAGCCCTTGAGTGTTTCTGTGTGTTCGCAGTGCATTCCTCAGGGTCCCATCGGGGTTAAATAGTCGGAAATCCGCCGGGCTGCGGGGAGGGCAGTGCTGCAATGCAATGCAATGCTCTGCTGTGCTCTGCAATGCAATGCAATGCTCTGCACTGCTCTGCTGTGCTCTGCAGTGCTCTGTTCTTCACTGCTCTGCAATGCAATGCTCTGCTCTGCTGTGCTCTGCAATGCAATGCACTGCAACGCTCTGTTCTTCACTGCTCTGCAATGCAATGCTCTGCTGTGCTCTGCAGTGCTCTGTTCTTCACTGCTCTGCAATGCAATGCTCTGCACTGCTCTGCTGTGCTCTGCAATGTTCTGCTCTGCACTGCTCTGCAATGCAATGCTCTGCTCTGCAATGTTCTGCACTGCTCTGGGGTGTGTGGGGTGCGGGGCTGCTCCTGCTCCCTGCCCTCTGTGCCCCTGGCCTGCCTGCCTGGGACCCTCTGTCCCCCTTGTGGTGCCGTGTGTCCCCTGTGTCCCTGCTCTGGTGCCATGTGTCCTGTGTGTCCCCTGTGTCCCCTCGTGCCATGTGTCCTGTGTGTCCCCCACCCGGCGCCGTGTCCCCCTGCCTCTGGTGCCATGTGTTCCCTCGTGCCATGTGTGCCCCCCTGGTGCTGTGTGTCCCCTCCTGCTAGTGCCATGTCCCCTCATCCCCTGTGTCCCCCTCTGGTGCTGTGTCCCGTGTGTCCCCTCTCCTGCAGTGTCCCCTCCTCCTCCTGCAGTGTGTCCCCTCCTCCTGTCCCCTCTGCCGTGTGTCTCCTGCAGCCCGAGTGTCCCTGGTGTGTCAGAGTCTCTCTGGGACTCCTCTGAGTTGTCACCTTTCAGGTGTTGGTGACCTGGAGCTGGTTCAGGACCTGGCAGAAGGGAACACCTGTGGGTGGGACACAGCTGGCAGGACCTGCTGTTGGGGGCAGGTGTTCTATACCCATTCCTGGGGAGTTGTCCCACCCCTGCCCAGGTGTGTCCCTGTGTCCAGGTGGCTGCACTTGGGGATGGTTTGGTGGCACCAGGGTGGCCCCTGGGGCTGGGCAGTTCCCACTGAGATGTTCCCACCTCTCAGAGTGTGACAGCTCTGACCTCTCCTTGTGTTAACTCAGTTATCCTCAGCGGTTTCAGTGATTCCTCTTGAATTGGGAATAAGCACTGCCCTCCTGGTTGTCCCTGTAGGGTTTGCTGCCTGCAGTGGGTCCCATGGTGTCCCTTAGGTTGGCTGCAGTGGGTCCCTTGGTGTCCCTGGGGTTTGCTGCAGTGGGTCCCTTGGTGTCCCTTGGGTTGGCTGCAGTGGGTCCCTTGGTGTCCCTTGGGTTGGCTGCAGTGGGTCCCTTGATGTCTGGGGTTGGCTGCAGTTGGTCCCTTGGTGTCTCTGGGGTTTGTGCAGTGGGTCCCTTGGTGTCCCTGGGGTTTGTGCAGTGGGTCCCTTGCTGTCCCTGGGGTTTGCTGCCTGCAGTGGGTCCCTTGGTGTCTCTGGGGTTTGTGCAGTGGCTCCCATGGTGTTTCTGTTATTTACTCACCTGGAGACAAACACAGAACTCATCCAGCAGCCCAGCCCACGGTGGCTTGGGAAGCAGCCCCTCTTGCTCGTGCATCACAAGGAGAATTGTAATTATTTTCCTGCTGCACAGTCTGGTCCTGCCTTTCATTAAACATGTGCTGTCCTGCTGGGGGCAGGGGCTGTTCCAGCAGGGCTGGGCAGGTGCACCTGGAATTCTCTGAAGGGAAATGAGAGGTGAGCAGAACTTTAGCATGGGCACTTCAGGGTTGGAAGGGCCGAACCTCTGCCTTGGAGCCCCTGAGCTTGTGTTGCAGGAGTTATCACCCAGTCCCTGGAAAATCACCTGCTGCCAGCACTGCTGGCTCAGGACTGGTGTCTCAGGGCAGCCTGGCTTGTCACAGGTGGTTTTTGAGGAAGAGGAGGTGCCTGAGCCCTGCTGTTTGGGCAGGGAACCAGGCTGGTTTGGGCTGCAGAAGCAGAGTGTCTGTCCCATTCCAGAGCCAGGACTGTGTTTGTTCCCCATTTCAGAGGATTTTCACCACCTGGTTCCAGAGCTGAGATAGTTGTGGCTCTGTGTTTAAGCTGATGCCTGGCTCCATCCTGCTGTCCTCCAGAAGTGCTGCTGTTGGTCACCTGGAGAGGTTCTGAGGGGTTGCACTGGAGCCTGCTTGGCTGAGGGGAGCAATGTCCCCACAGCCGTGGTGGCACTGGCCTGTGGTGGCACTGGGCAGTGGTGCCTGTGGTGGCACTGGGCAGTGGTGGCAGTTGCGGCCGTGGTGGCAGTGGTGGCACCGGGCCGTGGTGGCAGTAGCGGCAGTGGTGGCACTGGGCAGTGGGCTGTGGTGGCTCTGGTGGCACTGGGCTCTGGTGGCACTGGGCAATGGTGGCAGTGGTGGCAGTTGCGGCCGTGGTGGCCGTGGTGGCGCTGGGCTCTGGTGGCACTGGGCAGTGGTGGCAGTAGCGGCAGTGGTGGCACTGGGCAGTGGTGGCCATGGCGGCCGTGGTGGCAGTGGGCTGTGGTGGCGCTGGTGGCACTGGGCTCTGGTGGCACTGGGCAGTGGTGGCACTGGTGGCACTGGGCTGGGTAGCAATGCTGGCAGTGGTGGCGGTGTTGGCAGTGGTGGCACCGGGCAGTGGTGGCAGTGGTGGCACTGGGCTGGGTAGCACTGGTGGCAGTGGTGGCACTGGTGGCACTGGGCGGTGTTGGCAGTGGTGGCACCGGGCAGTGGTGGCAGTGGGCTGTGGTGGCACTGGGCTGGGTAGCAGTGCTGGCAGTGGTGGCACTGGTGGCACTGGGCGGTGGTGGCACTGGTGGCACTGGGCAGCCCCCCCCCTGTGTCTGTGTTGGCAGGAGGGGTCCTGGACCCAGGGCAGCCCCATGAGGGCAGTGTGGCTCCTTCTGCAGGCAAAGTGCAGCCCAGCTGTCTGTCTGTCCTTCTCCTCCAGGTACAGGTACCTGGGGCTGGTACCTGCAAGGACAGCACGCAGGGTGACGCTGGGGGACAGAGACCCCATGTCCTGTTCCCCTTCCTGTTATGAGATCAGGCACCAGGTGGAGGGGAGAGCTGGAACTGAGCCTTGGGCAGGCCACAAACCCTTTTTTAATGCCTCAGGAAAACAAAGGTTTGGAAAAGAGCTGTGATTCTGACCTGGGAGGGGGCTCAGTGCACATGCAGACACAGTTGGTGTTTTCCAGGCCCAAAACACTTTCTGTCTTTCCTTGGATGCTGTCCTGGTTTGCAGGACAGTTATCTGCCAGTAGAGGCAGGAGCTTCTCTTTGAAATGGAGAATGTAAACCCCCTCCCTCCAAATTATTATTATAATTTTGAAATTAAGGGGCTCTCAGGCAAAGAGATGGGAATTAGGAATAACAGTTCTTTACTAGGAAAATTAAAATAGAAATGCTGTATTACACAGAACAATCCCAAACCCTGCCAGAGTCAGAATCCAAGCTGACACCCGTCAGTCAGTCAGGGTGTTGGCACAGTCCCATTCAATGGTGGCTGCATCCTCCTGCAGGGGCAGATGTGGTTCAGCTGGAGCAGTGCTCCTGGAGAAGGTGCAGTTTCCTCTGAAGCTCCAGGGATGATGTGGAAAGGTCTGGTTTTCCTCTGGAATCCAGTGGAAAGAAGGTTCCTTGGTGTCCCAAATGTCAGTTTTGATCTGGGTAGTAAATGTTTGGCTCCTCCCCTGGCTGGAGCATCTCCCAGTGGGATGATGGAATTTTATCAGTCATGCCCTGGGACTCAATGGCCATTAACAGGAGATATCTCCTGGAGGGAGGATGGGCTGTGGGAAAGATGAAGATGATTGCCCAGCTGGTTTAAAGATGCCCATGAGCAGATAATGTGTGCCAGGAGATCAGGGTCACTGCCCCACCGGGCTGCAGCAGGTGGGGACAGAATGCACATTTCTGGAATACACAGAATCCACATTTCTGTAATACACAGAATCCACATTTCTGGGATGCACAGAATCCACATTTCTGGCCATATCAACCCACACGGTGACCCAGAATGTCAGACAGGAGCCTGGCTGCCTCCCTGTCCCTAATCCTGCCTTGCTCTCCAGCCCTGCCCTTGGGATTTTGCTGTTTCTGGGAAATGGCATAGCTGAGTGGTGGCTCAGAGGGTTTGTCCTGAGCCTTTTATCCATTGTCCTTTCTCCTTCTTTTCATTTTCCACCTCGTGGTCTGGCTGAGTAAGTGAGCAGGGGGCGGGCCAGGGCTCTGCCAAGCAGGAGGGAGACAGGGGGTGGTGTCTGAATTCCAGCATCACTGGACACTGGGGTTCCCAAAGATCACCCAAGAGCTCCAGCAACCCTTGGTTGTGTCCTGGGGCTGTGCTGCAGCCTCAGCACCATTGCCGGGAGCTGCACAGACATGTCACATCAGCTGGAGAAACAGCTTGGAGGCTTGGTCAGGGCACACAGGGGATGAAATCTGCTCCAGATGGTTCCTTAAAGACAGAGAAGGGGCTTAGAAGGCCCTTTGAGGTTCTGCTGTGTGTGTCCATGTGCCTCTGCTGTGTGTGCACGTCACATGTGTGTGTCTGTGTGTGTGTACATGTCACGTGTGTGTGTGTGTGTGTGCCTCTGCTGTCTGTGTACATGTCACATGTGTGTGTGTGTGTGTCTCTGCTGTCTGTGTACATGTCACATGTGTGTGTGGCTGCTGTATGTGTACGTGTCACGTGTGTGTGTGTGTCTCTGCTGTGTGTGTACATGTCACGTGTGTGTGTGTACATCACACGACATTGCTGTGCATGCACACACTGCCCTGTAGCTGACCTTTCTCTGAGCACAGGTTGGGTTACCTGGTCTTACCAGGTCCTTTCCAGCCTCAGCCCCTTCCAGAATCTGCAGGACCTGCCCCTGTGTCCCTTCCAGAATCTGCAGGACCTGCCCCTGTGTCCCTTCCAGGATCCTCTCAGGACCTGTCCCTGTGTCCCTTCCAGGATCTGCTGGACCTGTCCCTGTGTCCCTTCCAGGATCTGCTGGACGTGCCCCTGTGTCCCTTCCAGGATCAGCTGGACATGCACAGTGTCCCTTCCAGGATACTCTCCCTGGACCTGTCCCTGTGTCCCTTCCAGGATCTGCTGGACCTGTCCCTGTGTCCCTTCCAGGATCAGCTGGACGTGCACCTGTGTCCCTTCCAGGATCCTCTCCCTGGACCTGCAGGATCTCTGTGCTGCAGATTTCCTTGTGGAGCTGCTGTACAGTCAGTGTGTCCCTCTCCTCGTGCAGCTCTGCAGTTTTGGAGCTGTCTGCTCTCCAGAGCCTGGCAGCTCTGCTCTGTTTTCCAAACCTGCTGAGCCAGTTCCTGCTTCCCTGGGTAACCTGGGCTGCCAGCACGGTGTGGGAATGTTCCTGGAGCAGGGAATGGCTGGTGTTCAGTGTGGGAATATTCCTGGAGCAGGGAATGGCTGCTGTTCCATATGGGAATGTTCCTGGGGCAGGGAATGGCTGGTGTTCCATATGGGAATGTTCCTGGAGCAGGGAATGGCTGCTGTTCCATATGGGAATGTTCCTGGATCATGGAATGGCTGGTGTTCCATATGGGAATGTTCCTGGATCAGGGAATGGCTGGTGTTCAGTGTGGGAATGTTCCTGGAGCAGGGAATGGCTGCTGTTCCATATGGGAATGTTCCTGGAGCAGGGAATGGCTGCTGTTCCATATGGGAATGTTCCTGGGGCAGGGAATGGCTGCTGTTCCATATGGGAATGTTCCTGGGGCAGGGAATGGCTGCTGTTCCATATGGGAATGTTCCTGGGGCAGGGAATGGCTGCTGTTCCATATGGGAATGTTCCTGGGGCAGTGTTTTGCAGGGCAGTCTCTGCTTGGCTGCACCAGGTTTCACTGGGGTTGTGTCATTTTGTCCCAGTGTCACCCTGCTGTGGCCACTGGGGATTTTTCTCTCATTAACTGGTGCCAAATGCAGTTCTCTCAGTCTAAAGGCTCTCTGATAATTGCATGGAGCTTCCATCCTTCCTCCCTCCCGCATGGATCAGCCAGTTGGAGCCAGTCCAGAGGAGGCCACAGGGGTGGTTTGGGGCTGCAGCTTCTCTGCTGTGATGAAGGGCTGGGAGCCTTGGGGTTAAACTGGGAGAGGAGAAGGTGTCCCTGCCATGGCAGGGGTGGCACTGGGTGGTCCCGAGGGTCCCTTTCTATGGGAGTCAGTGAGTCAGGGGTCTCTGAATCCTTCAGGGAGAAATCAGAGTGCAGGGATTGAATCAAAGCCTTTGCATGGATTGGAGTACATTAAGGCTCTCACACATAAAGTGGACATTTAAGTAGAAGTAAATCAGTAATTTTAGGGTGAGCTCTGATGCTTTTAGTGAGTGAAAGGTTTCAAATGCCAGAGCAGCAGAGCCAGTTCTAGTGAAGGGTGAAACACACTGATATCTGCAGTGGAGGCTCCAGGCCCACAGCTGTAGGCAGGACTGAGACATAACAGAGCTCTAGTAAGAATATTGCTGACATTTCTCACATAGAACAAGCCAGATTGTATGAGTAGTTCTATAGGTAACCTGGTGTGCTCAGAAACTGGAATTGGAACAGGTTAAGGAGTGGTGGTCTGAGTTTGTGTCTGAGCTTGTTGGAAAAATCCTGGATAAGAGTTTGTGTTGGGAGAGTTGGTGCTTTTTAGCCATTCTGGCTTCTGTCCATTTGCTTACTGCCACTGCATTTGCCATTGCCTGTTGAGACTGATGTGCTTTGTAATAAGATGTGCTTTGTAATAAATAACCTTTTAACTATCAGCTGCTTTGCTTATTTAGAATTCAGCCCAATGAAGCAGGAGCCAAGAGCTCTGGAGTTTAGTGCCTTAGAGCACCAGAGGTGGAGACCCTCCACCCCTTTGTACCCAGTCCTTTCTGTGTCTTGACACCCCAAAAGTGCCATCCCATAATTCCAGTCAGAACCCAGTGCCAGATGTCTCCACTCTCCAGTTCAGGGGGAAAAATCCCCTCTGTGCCAAGGGTAGGGACAGGTTTGGAGAGTGTCACTTTTTGTTGTGTCACTTGTGGCTGTGGAGTGGTTCTGGTGTCACTGGGCAGGGCGTGGCTCACCGGGGCTCCCCAAATTCAGCTGCTGCTGTCTCCTGGTGATAATGGCCACACTCAGTGTGTGGCTGGCAGCAGCAAGGGCTGTTGGAGGGGTTTATTGCTTTCTGCAGAGCTGTGAGCCACTGGCTCCTCTGTGGGATAATTACTGGGGACCCAGAGGAGTTTTGGGCCATCCCCATGGTTGGAGGTTTCACCAGACAAAGGTCTGAACCTGCTGAGGCCTCATCTGCCCCTGTCTGGGGCAGGGAGTTGGACTGGAGCTCTCCCAAGCACCTTTAAATGTGAATTATGGATCTGTGATCTGCAGGATTGGAAGGATGTTGTACAGATTATGTTTCAGTCCCTTTGACTGGAAAGTCCATGGGTCTGGGTTGCTTTTTGTCTTTTTAAAAGGTTGAAGTGACTGAATTTTGTTTCAGAACTTGGCAAATCGAATGTGTTCCCCTCTCAAGGGGCTGCTGAGGGAGGATGTTAGATCTGAAAACCTGCTGCAGAGCCTCATTTTCAGTTTTCTGCCTTTTTTTGCAATGTTGTCATTTTGTGGAGCATTTCTCACCTTTTGGGATATGGTTCTTTACCAACTCTTTGCACCTGTCCCTAATTAATGACTATTCAATGTATTATTTCCAGCTGGTTGCACTGTGGCTGCTCTGCTCTGGGCTCTGTAAGAGTTTCTGTCCCTGAATTTTAATTGCAGGGCAGTTTTGTAGCTGTTTTCTGCCTTATCTCCCCTGTGAATACTCCCATGCTCCAACAGAGAATATCTTTGTGATGCACCCTGCTTTGCAAAGGCTTCTACCCCCAGTTACACCAGCTGCTATTGCATTGGTACCCCCTGATCTTTAGTTTTTTGTTTTTTTTGGTAGTGATAACTTCCATGACTCTCTGAGCTGCTGCATTCCCATGTGCTGGAATCTCCCTGTGCGGATTCTGGGTTCCTGTGTGCTGGAATATTTCTGTGCTGGGCTGCCAGGAAATGAGAGAGACTGGGCTTATCCTTTTTTTTTTTTCATTTTCAGACTTCTATTTTATATCTTTTCTTTTGGACACTGAGAGCACATGTGGGGGAGTTTTACTTTATAGATCAGAAAATGTGGAAGTTGGGGGAGTTTTTTTTTATTGGAGATGTTGAGTGTGGTGCCAAATCCAGGGGTTTGCTTAACCAGCTCTGGGAATTGGGGTAAATTGATTAGCAAAAGGGATAATTGGCAGTCTCCAGAGATATGTAATCAAGGTTTCACTCGTAGTTCTTGACAATTTTTACATCAGTTTGTGGTTTTTGAGTGTCACAAGTGGATCTCCTGTGCTTTGGGTTGTTGGGCTGAGCTGGAGTCCCCAGATCAGCTGGAAATTCGTGTCACAGCATTTGCAGCTCCTGGTCACATCCTCCTGCCATCTCTTTTTGGCAGAAATAAAACCTGAGCTCAGCCATGAACACACTGCAATTCTCACATTTATTTTTTTCTGGCCACTGATGGGCTGTTGGCTGGTTTCACTTTTTGTCACATCCAAGTATTTTATTCAGTATTTTATTGATACTGATTCTGCCAAGTGTAGCTCCTGTGTCCTTGTGTCTGTGCCCAGCCCTGGCAGAGCTGGGGGGCTTAGAAACCTTTTTATTATCCTTATTGGGAAAAAGGAGAAGCACACAGCCTGGGTTCATTCCCTTTATTTTCACAGTTCTTGTGTGTAGTTAAAGGTGTTTGTTTTGCACTTTGTTGTCAGAAAGATGCTGGAATTTGTTTGCTCTAAATGTCATTTAGAAGTGTGTCCTGTGTCCTGGGCTGGGGGTGTTCAGTCCCTCTGGTGATTTTCCAGCTTGGAATTTCCTTGCATTCTAAAATTAGGAGGAGGCTCTAGGAAACAATAGGAAATCAAGTCTCTAAACCCCTGCTCCCCTGAACCTTTGTTGTTGTTTAGACTTTCACCCACTTCCTTCTCACCCAGCTGATAAACAGAGATAAACAGAGCTCCTGGTGGCAGCAGATATATATATATATATATATATATAGATAGATAGATAGATAGGTATAGATATATAGATAGATAGATAGATATAGATAGATATATATACATTTATTTACTCATTGCAGGGTTATTATAGTCCTTCAGGGTGTGAGAAGTGTGAATTTCCCATCAGTGCTGTCCATCCCTGATCCCTGCAGTGTCCTGGGAGCTCTGCCCCACACCTGGGGGTACCTGGGGAGCTCTGCCCCACACCTGGGGGTACCTGGGGAGCTCTGCTCCACATCTGGGGAGCTCTGCCCCACACCTGGAGGCACCTGCAGTGTCCTGGGGAGCTCTGCCCCACACCTGGGGGTACCTGGGGAGCTCTGCCCCACACCTGGGGGTACCTGCAGTGCCCTGGGAGCTCTGCCCCACACCTGGAGGTACCTGGGGAGCTCTGCTCCACATCTGGGGAGCTCTGCCCCACACCTGGAGGCACCTGCAGTGCCCTGGGAGCTCTGTGCCTACAGCTCCTGTGCAGGTGGAGCCCTGGGCAGGCAGAGGGAGGTTCAGGGCTCACACTGCTTTGATCTGCTTTTCTGGCTGTGTTTGTGTCCCAGGTTTGCCTCTGCCCAGGGAGATGTCATTTAGAAATGTCATTTAGAAATGTTCTGTGCACGCCTGAGTTTGTTCCTGGTCACCTCTCAGTGTTTCCTGCAGTGTTCCAGTGTTGTGTTTGCTGTTCCCAGTGCTCTGGAGCAGTGCAGGAAATGCAGCAAACCCCCCAGGCCTGCTTCATCCTGCCCAGGGTCTGACCTCTGGCACTGCTCAGCATCAGCTGCACGGTGTGGCCAGTTGAGAATTACAGTGCATTGTTCAGTGAGCTCACTGGGGCTGCTGGAGCTGGAATCTGCCATCTGCAGCTCCCAGAGGGGTTTGTGACAAAGTCCAGTGTGGGGAGAGCCCTTCCAGTCACCATTCCTGGGCTGTGCTGTTTCTAGGAAAGAGTTTTTGTGCCTTCTCTAGCTGTGTCACCTGGGGCCGTGCTGACAGCTCAGCTGTGCCTTTCCCAGCTGGCACAGGGCACAAATCTGTCCCTGATGTGTCCCCAGCAGCTCCTTGGCTATAGCTCCTTGTGTTCCTCCTCTTGTGCAGCTGCCTGACAAACTGCTGCAAGCTGCTTCAGAGTGAATTCCCCCTGGGCTTCAGTGCTCTGTTTTTGTGGAAAACAGGGAATGTGTGCTGTGCAGGAGGGAGCAGAGCAGTGGGGCAGTGAATGATCAACCTAAACTCATGTAAAAAACTCCTTTTTCCCTTTTTCCCTGATCCCCTGTTGCCCTTCACAGGGATCCTGATGGATGCAGTGGGATGGGGTGGTGGGAGCAGCCAAAATCAGAGTTTTTCCTGGAATGAGGAGAGGATTTCCCCCCAGACTGACCCAGTTGTGTCATTTCTGTCCCAGCCCTTCTTCAGGCTGCTGAACCTGCGCAAGCTGGGCCTGAGTGACAATGAGATCCAGAGGCTGCCCCCCGAGGTGGCCAACTTCATGCAGCTGGTGGAGCTGGACATCTCCCGCAATGGTGAGCCCAGGGGGAGCCCTGGGGGGCAGCAGAGCCTTCCTGAGCCCTGGAGCCTTCCCCAGGGCTGGGACTGGGGCTCTGTGCCACCCTCTCACCACCTGCTGGCCTGTCCTCTAAACCCTCTTCCCTTCCTTCACCTCTTTCTTCCAGACATTCCAGAAATTCCTGAGAGCATCAAATTCTGCAAGTCCCTGGAAATCGCTGACTTCAGTGGGAACCCTCTCTCCAGGTAGGAAGGATATGCAACACATATGGAAGTAGAACTGAAGCTGCACATTCTGCCAGGATTTCTGTGATTTTCATATTGGAATTCTTTCCATCTGAAGCCAAGGCCTGCCTCTGCCAAAGCTGCAGGTGTCTACTCTACTGGCAGGGGGAAATTTGGGTGTTGGGGGAGCTGGTGTGTGCTCCATCCCTACTGGAAATTTGGGTGTTGGGGGAGCTGGTGTGTGCTCCATCCCTACTGGAAATTTGGGTGTTGGGGGAGCTGGTGTGTGCTCCATCCCCTGCTGGAAATTTGGGTGTTGGGGGAGCTGGTGTGTGCTCCATGCTCTGCTGGAAATTTGGGTGTTGGAGGAGCTGGTGTGTGCTCCATCCCCTGCTGGAAATTTGGGTGTTGGGGGAGCTGGTGTGTGCTCCATCCCCTACTGGAAATTTGGGTGTTGGGGGAGCTGGTGTGTGCTCCATCCCTACTGGAAATTTGGGTGTTGGAGGAGCTGGTGTGTGCTCCATCCCCTACTGGAAATTTGGGTGTTGGGGGAGCTGGTGTGTGCTCCATCCCTACTGGAAATTTGGGTGTTGGGGGAGCTGGTGTGTGCTCCATCCCCTGCTGGAAATTTGGGTGTTGGAGGAGCTGGTGTGTGCTCCATCCCCTGCTGGAAATTTGGGTGTTGGGGGAGCTGGTGTGTGCTCCATCCCCTACTGGAAATTTGGTTGTTGGAGGAGCTGGTGTGTGCTCCATCCCCTGCTGGAAATTTGGGTGTTGGGGGAGCTGGTGTGTGCTCCATCCCCTACTGGAAATTTGGGTGTTGGGGGAGCTGGTGTGTGCTCCATCCCCTGCTGGAACTCTGGGTTTTTGGGGATCTGCTGTGTTCTCCATCCTTGGATCCTGTGCCTGTGAATGATGAACTGCTTTGATGCTGTTGACAGTGGGAATTTCTCTCCTCTTGCAGTGAGTTTGTCACTCCTTTGCACTGGTCACAAACCAGAATGGATGTGGGCTTAAGCTGCAGAGGAGAGAGAACCTGCCTGCCACCCCCTGCACCCAGAGCCCCTTTTGGGCCCCGCTCTGTCCTTTTTGCCCCCTTTTAGCCCCTTTTCCATTTCTCTCTTGCTCAGAACTGAGGATGTGCTTTGAACCCGGTGTTTGGTTGTTTCCCTGTTCCCTCAGTGCCCAGAGCTGTGCCCAGGGAGGAATCTCTGACCTGTGCTCTGTCTCTGGAGCTTTTCAGACATAAATCTGGAATTCAGTGTGGCTCCCCTGCCTTGCTGAGCTGTGCTTTCAGGCACTGTGTCCTTGCTGCTGGGGTCCCTGTAGTGCCCACTTCCCTTTGTGCTCATTGTTTTTATTTTTTACCTCTGCTCCCTCTCCTGGTTCTGGGCACTGCTGGGGTGGGACAAGTTCCCTGGTGGTGACACTCCCTGTAGCACAGGAATGAGCAGCCCTTCTGCACCAGCTCTAATTGCCAGAGCTTTTTCTGGCTCAGGGTTCAGATGAGCTGGGGCTGGGTGGTGAGGGGGCTTTACAGCAAAGGAATTTCCTCTTCCAGGGCTTTCCCCTTTTTTTTTCCCCCTTTTCCCCTTTTTTTTCCCCCTTTTCCCCTTTTTTTTTCCCCCTTTTCCCCTTTTTTTTCCCCCTTTTCCCCTTTTTTTCCCCCCTTTTCCCCTTTTTTCCCCCCTTTTCCCCTTTTTTTCCCCCCTTTTCCCCTTTTTTTCCCCCTTTTCCCCTTTTTTTTCCCTTTTCCCCTTTTTTTTTTCCCCCTTTTCCCCTTTTTTTTCCCTTTTCCCCTTTTTTTTTCCCCCTTTTCCCCTTTTTTTTTCCCCCTTTTCCCCTTTTTTTTTCCCCCTTTTCCCCTTTTTTTTCCCCCTTTTCCCCTTTTTTTTCCCCCTTTTCCCCTTTTTTTTCCCCCTTTTCCCCTTTTTTTTCCCCCTTTTCTTTTCCCCTTTTCCCTGTCACAGCTTGGGTCAGTTGTGATGTGCTTGCTGCTGGGGAATGCATCATATCATCTGCAGAGAGATCCTTTTTTGGGCACTTGGAATGCTTGGGAGCCCAATGTGGGAGTCCAGGGTGTTCCCCTGGCTTCCCTGGGTGCTTCTAGACCCCCCTGACACGATGCCCAGGAGTCCTGGGGCTGGATTTGGCGTCCCTCTGGGTCGGCAGTGACATTGGGAATTCCTGGGTGGGCAGTGACATTGGGAATCCCTGGGTGGGCAGTGACATTTGGGAATCCCTGGGTGGGCAGTGACATTTGGGAATCCCTGGGTGGGCAGTGACATTGGGAATCCCTGGGTGGGCAGTGACATTTGGGAATCCCTGGGTGGGCAGTGACATTTGGGAATTCCTGGGTGGGCAGTGACATTTGGCATCCCTGGGTGGGCAGTGACATTTGGCATCCCTGGGTGGGCAGTAAAATTGGGAATTCCTGGGTGGGCAGTGACAGTTGGCATCCTTGGGTGGGCAGTGACATTTGGGAATCCCTGGGTGGGCAGTGACACCCTCCTTTCCTCCAGTGTAGATGATCCCATGGCTGGTTCAGTCTAGGCTCTGTGCTCAAGCCCTGCAGAGCTGAGTTTGCACCTGCACAGGTGGTGTCTGCTCTTGGGAGCAGAACTTGTCCTGGATCAGCAGCCAGCCTTGGTGGTGGTTCCTGTTCTCCTCTCCACGTGTTGATGCCCGTTGGGATGAGAGTGGCTTTGGCAGGATTGGGGTATTTAAGGGATTCTGTGCTTTGTACCAGGATTAATGGAGCTCTGTTCATGTTCCCACAGGCTTCCTGAGGGCTTCACCCAGCTGAGGAGCCTGGGCCACCTGGCCCTGAACGATGTGTCCCTGCAGAGCCTCCCCACGGACATTGGGAAGTGAGTATGGGGCTGCTGTGGAAGCAGGGAGGGGCTGGGGTGGGGACAGTGGCCTGCAGGGACAGGCCAGCTCTGCCTGGTGCTGTGTGAGCACCTCTGAGCCTTGCTTTGGTGACAGGCCTTCCCACAAAGGCTCCTGTTGTGTCCCAGTGCTGTTTGGGCTGGGTTGGTGGCACAGCAGGACTGATCCAGCCTTTCCCTGTGTCCTGAGTGCCCCTTTGCCCCTTCCCCAGCAGCTGTGGGCTCCCTGCTGGTGTCTGACTCAGATTTGTGCTGCTGCATAAATTCAGATTTAGGCACTTGAGTGGGGTGCAGCGCCTCTCCCGTGGGGTTTGGCTTCCCCCACGTGGAGGATTTGACCTTTTAGGGCACAGTCCTGTTGTGACAGCGTGTTCCTTGTCCTGAGTGTGGGCAGAGCCCTGTTCCTTGTGGCTGCACAAGCAGTGTCCCCAGTCCGTTGCCATCCTGCTGTTTCTGTGCCCCATCCCCATCCGTGTGCCCATTCCAGCATTGCACAGGACGTGAGGGGTGGCTCCAGGGGAAGGATGAGCAGCTCCTGCTGCCCTGAAGCCCTGCCCAGTGAACCTGGCTTTCTTGCTCCCTTTTCTCTTGCAGTTTGGCAAACCTGGTGACTTTGGAGCTGCGTGAGAACCTGCTAAAGACTCTCCCCACGTGAGTGTCAGTCTGGGGGTGCAGGAGGCTCCTGCCTGAACCCTCCTGCTGCTTCCTCAGGGACCAGTGCAGGCACCAGCACCTGGCTTGGGAGGGCTCAGGCTGGGCACAGAAAAGCTGCATCTTGCTGGATTTCCAGAAACTGGGGTGAGGAGGGAGAGGATGTGCAGGGCTGGGGGGCAGCAGAGGATGATCAGAGCCTGTGCTCAGCCTGTGTGAGAATTGATTTAGAACAGACAGGGTTACCAGAAAAAGCTGCTGGGAACAGTGAGAACCATTTTTCCTGAAGAACTGGAGCAGGAATGGATTCTTTTAGAGAGAAGGAAAACTGTGGATGGGGCTGTAGGAGGAGCTGTGTGCACAGTGAGGTTCAGGGTTTGAAGAGCAGCAGGGTACAGCTGAAGGGTCTGACATCTGTTCTGTTGGAAATCCCTCCTGGTTGTTTTGGGTGGGATAACTGCAGCAGCCAGGGAGCAGAGGTGAGTGTTGTGCCTGTTCTCCAGTAGGGATAGGGGTGAGTCCTGGCAGGGAGTGTGGTTGGTGGAGTGATGCTCTGTCCTGGTTACAGGGACAGGTGTCTGCTAATAATGGCAGAGCCTCTCTTTGAAATGGACAATGTAAACCCCCTCCCTCCAAATTATTATAATTTTGAAATTAAGGGGCTCTCAGGCAAAGATATGGGAATTAGGAATAACAGTTCTTCACTAGGAAAATTAAAATAGAAATGCAGCATTACAAAGAACAATCCCAAACCCTGCCAGAGTCAGAATCCAAGCTGACACCCGTCAGTCAGTCAGGGTGTTGGCACAGTCCCATTCAATGGTGGCTGCATCCTCCTGCAGTGGCAGATGTGGTTCAGCTGGAGCAGTGCTCCTGGAGAAGGTGCAGTTTCCTCTGAAGCTCCAGGGATGATGTGGAAAGGTCTGGCTTTCCTCTGGAATCCAGTGGAAAGAAGGTTCCTTGGTGTCCAAAATGTCAGTTTTTATCTGGGTAGGAAAGGCTTGGCTCCTCCCCTGGCTGGAGCATCTCCCAGTGGGATGATGGAATTTTATCAGTCATGCCCTGGGACTCACTGGCCATGAACAGGAGATATCTCCTGGAGGGAGGATGGGCTGTGGGAAGATAAAGATGATTGCCCAGCTGGTTTAAAGATGACCCATGAGCAGATAATGTGTGCCAGGAGATCAGGGTCACTGCCCCACCCGGCTGCAGCAGGTGGGGACAGAATGCACATTTCTGGGATGCACAGAATCCACATTTCTGGCCACATCATCCCACCACACCCTCCCAGGTGGATGCATGTGGAGAACTCTCCAGTTGCTGCTTTAGTCTTTGCTTTGGCCCACCAGAGTTTGTTGAGTTCCTTACCCTCCACTGGCTCTGCCAGCTTGTTTCCTGCCTGCCTGTGCATCCCCTGGTGATTCCCCCAGCTCTCCTTGGGTGTCCCTGCAAGGATTCTGTGAGGTTCTCTGCCCCCAGTGCTCTAAGGCACCAACTCTGAGCTCCTGGCTCTTTCTTCATCAGGTTATCTTAAATAAGCAAAGCAGCTGATAGTTGAAAAGGTTATTTATTACAAAACACATCTTATTACAAAGCACATCAGTCTCAAAAGGCAAAAAAAGCAGTGGCAAAGCAGTGACAAATGCAGTGGTGGTGAGCAAATGGCTAAAATCCCTGGCAAAAGCCAAAGGCTGAAAGCACCAACTCTCCCAACACAAACTCTTATCCAGGATTTTCCCAACAAGCTCAGACACAAACTCAGACCACCACTCCTTAACCTGTTCCAATTCCAGTTTCTGAGCACACCAGGTTACCTATAGAACTACTCATACAATCTGTCTTGTTCTGTGTGAGAAATGTCAGCAATATTCTTACTAGAGCTCTGTTATGTCTCAGTCCTGTCCCACAGGACAGCTGAGCTGGTCCCATGGGGAATATCACCACAGAGGGCAGTTAGAGAGTTTTTTTTGGGTCCTGGTGCTGGGCCCCTCCAATGTCTGCTGCTCTCCTGGGTATTGGTACCACAGCTGTGACAGCAGCTCCATCCAAGCCCTGGCTGCAAACTGCAGTGAGAATGGTCCCAGGAGCTGTTCACCATCTCAGAGTCTCTGGAGTGCTGGGATTTCACCCCTCAGCTTTCCCTGCAGGTCTCTCTTGCCCACTGTTCCTTTGGTAGGTCTGATGCCATCCAGCAGGATAACTGGAGTGTGCTGTGAGGTTTTTCACTGCTCCATCCACTCTTGGTGCTCATTCTCTAATGCAAATTCAGCTTCTTTTCATCTTTCCCCAATCCCCCAAATTCTGTTTTGGGATGATTTCCAAAACTAGAACATGGAATTTGAAGGCCAGGGTAATTCTGATCATTTCCATCAGTTGAGCACAAGTGGCAGTGGATGCCAGCACCATTTCAGTGGGGCTGTGGGTTCTCTGGTGCTCACCTGGCTGCACACTGTGCTTGAGAGCAGCTCTGAATGAGACCAGGGCCCCTTGCTGGGAGGAGAATGACTTTGTTCTGGGCTCAGTGGGTGGGTGGGCTCCAACACTGAGTATTTGGGGCAGCATAATGCAGAGGTGTGTTTGGTTTTTTGTGGTGTTTTTTTTTTTTTTCTTGTTTGTTTGTTTTGGTTTTGGTTTTGGTTTTTTTGGGTTTTTTTTTTTGTTTTTTTTTTTTTTGGTTTTTTTTTGGGTTTTTTTTTTGTTTTTTTGGTGGGGTTTTTGTTTTTTGGTTTTTTTTTTCTGTTGTAGAACTTCTTGAAAGATCCAGCTTCCAGTGACATGTCAGTGCTCAGTTCTGAGCTGACTGGGTTGTAGAATGCACAGCTGGGCTCACCCCTCATTTGACCCACACAGATGGGGACAGGCAGAGATTTGGGCAGGGCAGCTCTGAGTGTTCTTGTGGAGCAGTGCAGGGTGATCTGTGCTGAAACCTTGTTCCAGGTGTCATCAGTGGGGATTGCACAGCTCACCTGCTCCTTTTTGGGGGTTCAGGCAGGGGCAGAGGGACAGTCAGGGCTGCCTCCCCTTCAGGGGGTCAGAGCTGATGGCCAGGGACATTCAAGGTGCTGTGCAGCAGGATCCTTTGGGTGAAACTGCTGATGAACCTCTGCTGGGTTTATCTCAAGATCCACCCTGATGCAGGAGGAAATGGATTTTCCTGCACATCCCAGATGTTTTTACAGCCTGGCCCAGGCAGTGCAGCTCCCTTTTGTGCAGGGTTTGGGAGGTGGACCTGTTTCCAGGGGAATGTGGGGATTTTTTTGCTGGAATGGTTCCTGAGAGGATGCTGGAGCTGTTCCTGCAGGGGAGTGGGCACTCAGTGAGTGGTGGGAGGTGGGGCTGGCTCAGACTCAGGTGTGAGCACCAGTGAGCCCCTGGGCCCTGCTGTGGGAGCCCAGCCCTGCTTTGTGGGGCTTGTCCACCCCAGTTTGGTGTCTGGGTGCTCAGGGCTGGGTCCTGTGCAGTGTCCTCATCGTGCCCTGTGTCTGTGCACTGTCACCTCACTGACACCCCAGTGTGTTCAGCACCCTGCCTGGGGGAGCTGAGGCTGCTGAGTTTGTCATTCCTCCTGTCCCAGCTGTGCTGCCCCTGCCCCCAGACGTGTCCTGTCCTCTGCCCAGTGCCTCCTGTCACCTGTCAGTCCCTGCCCAGCTGCCTGTCCCTGCTGCAGAGCAGGCAGTGGTGTGCAGGTGTGCCTGGTCACCCTTGTGGCTTTAATCACAGGCTGTGAGTGATGGAATCAAAGGCTGTGATTTAATCAAGGCTGGTTCTGGTGGGAGGGGGGAGGCAGCTGGTGCCTTGGGGCTGGGGAAGGGAGCAGGGCTCGGAGGGACTGAGAAGGGTCAGCAGAGCCTGAGGAGCTCCTGAGACCCTGTGGTGTGAGCAGTGAGTGCCCCAAGTGCTGACCTGCCACTCTTTACTTCTTGTTTTACCTCTGTGCCCTGTTCCTGCAGCTCCCTCTCCTTCCTTGTCAAGCTGGAGCAGCTGGACCTCGGTGGCAATGACCTGGAGGTGCTGGTAGGTGAGGGCTGGGCTGGCTGGGAGGGGCAGATCCAGCACCTGGGGGGGTGTGAGGCTCTGATTCTGGTGCTCTAAGGCTCCAACTCTGAGCTCTTGGCTCCTGCTCCTTGGGTTATGTTAAATAAGCAAAGCAGCTGATAGGTAAAAGGTTATTTATTACAAAGCACATCTTGTTACAAAGAACATCAGTCTCAACAGGCAATGGCAAAAAGCAGTGGCAAAGCAATGGCAAATGAAATAGCAATAAGTGAATGGCTAAAAGCCAAAGGCTGAAAGCACCAACTCTCCCAACACAAACTCTTATCCAGGATTTTCCAACAAGCTCAGACACAAACTCAGACCACCACTCCTTAACCTGTTCCAATTCCAGTTTCTGAGCACACCAGGTTACCTATAGAACTACTCATACAATCTGGCTTGTTCTATGTGAGAAATGTCAGCAATATTCTTACTAGAGCTCTGTTATGTCTCAGTCCTGCCTACAGCTGTGGGCCTGGAGCCTCCACTGCAGATATCAGTGTGTTTCACCCTTCACTAGAACTGGCTCTGCTGCTCTGGCATTTGAAACCTTTCACTCACTAAAAGCATCAGAGCTCACCCTAAAATTACTGACTGACTTCTACTTAAACATCTACTTTATGTGTGAGAGCCTTAATGTACTTCAATTCACCCAAAGGCTTTGATTCAATCCCTGCACTCTGATTTCTCTCTGAAGAACTCAGAGACCCCTGACTCACTGACTCTCACATGGCTGCAAACAAGTGGGTTTCCACCTGCAATGCAAAGAAGGAGATCCTCAGCTTCTCTGGGGAGATCCTGACCTGCCCAGCACGGCCCAGTCATCATTCCCAGATGAATTTTCTCTGCTTGTGTCAGCCCCTGTGCCCTGCTGGCCTCACACACTGCTGCTCTGTCCTTTCCAGCCTCTGGCATGGTCATTCTTCCTGTCTGTCCTTTCTAGCAGGACTCTGCTTCTTCCCTTCCCTTTGTCCTGCACTGCCCCCAGCTGTTTTTGTTCTCACCCAGCTTCCAGCCTTTCCTCTTTCTGATGTGATTCCTGCCCCTCAGAGTGCTGGGGCTCTGTCCAGGGAGGGCTCAGGGTGTGCAGAGCGAGGGCACAGCCTCAGAATTGGGGTTACCTGGCCATTCCTGTGCTGTTCTGTGGCTTTGCACCTGTGGGTTCAGCTGTTAGTGGATCTTACTGTGTGTTCTGGGGTGGGTTCTGGCAGAAACCCATCAAAGCTGGGAGGCAGAGCTGAGCTGGGCACAGGCTGAGCTCACCTGTGAGAGCAGTGTGAGCTTCTCTGACCCTCCAGTGCTCTGAGGCACCAACTCTGAGCTCTTGGCTCCTACTTTGTTATCTTAAATAAGCAAAGCAGTTGATAGTTAAAAGGTTATTTATTACAAAACACCTCTTATTACAAAGCACATCAGTCTCAAAAAGCAATAGGAAAACAATGACAAAGCAGTGGCAAATGCAGAAGCAAAACAAAAGCCTGGCAAAGAGCAAATGGCTAAAAGCCACGATGGCTGAAAGCACCAACTCTCCCAACACAAACTCTTATCCAGGATTTTCCCAACAAGCTCAGACACAAACTCAGACCACCACTCCTTAACCTGTTCCAATTCCAGTTTCTGAGCACACCAGGTTACCTATAGAACTACTCATACAATCTGTCTTGTTCTATGTGAGAAATGTCAGCAATATTCTTACTAGAGCTCTGTTATGTCTCAGTCCTGCCTACAGCTGTGGGCCTGGAGCCTCCACTGCAGATATCAGTGTGTTTCACCCTTCACTAGAACTGGCTCTGCTGCTCTGGCATTTGAAACCTTTCACTCACTAAAAGCATCAGAGCTCACCCTAAAATTACTGACTGACTTCTACTTAAACATCTACTTTATGTGTGAGAGCCTTAATGTACTTCAATCCACCCAAAGGCTTTGATTCAATCCCTGCACTCTGATTTCTCTCTGAAGAATTCAGAATTCAGAGACCCCTGACTCACTGACTCCAGCAGGCAGGTGTGTGACACCTGGGCCTTGCTCCAGTGGAGCAAACCCCAGCCCCAGAGCTGATTGCCTGAGCTGTGGGGTGTGAACCTGTGTCTGCCATGGTTCATGGGGACACTGGGTCACCCTGCGTTGGCCAGTGGCACCCAAATGTTTATTGTCATGTCTGAGAGGAGGAAGATGCGTTTCTTCTGTAAGGTCAGAATTTCCAAGACACTCCCAGACATTCCCAGGCATTCCCAGATATTCCCAGGTAGCTCCTGCCTGTTCCTGGTGGGGCTGATGCCACCCCTGTCCTGTCCCTGTCTTGTCCCTGTTCCTCTCCTGTCCCTGACCTGTTCCTGTCCTGTTCCTGTCCCTCTCTGTCCCTGTCCTGTCCCTGTCTATCCCACAGCCAGACACTCTGGTGCTGATGCCATCCCTGTCCCTGACACTGTCCCTGTCCCTGACCTGTCCCTCTCTGTCCCTGACCTGTCCCTGTCCCTCTGTCCCACAGCCGGACACTCTGGGCGCTCTCCCCAACCTGCGCGAGCTGTGGCTGGACCGGAACCAGCTCTCGGCGCTGCCGCCGGTGAGTGCCTGTCTGTCCTGTGTGTCTGTCTGTCCTGAGTCTGTCTGTCTGTCTGTCCTGTGTGTCTGTCTGTCCTGAGTCTGTGTGTGTGTCTTTGTGTGTGTGTCTGTCTGTCTGTCCTGTGTGCCTGTCTGTCCTGTGTGCCTGTCTGTGTGTCTGTCCAGAGTCTGTGTATCTGTCCAGAGTCTGTATGTCCAGCCCTGTCCGGTGTCTGTGTGTCCTGTTTCTGTCCAGAGTCTGTGTGTCTGTCTGTGTGTCCTGTGTCTTTGTCTAGTGTCTGTCCAGTGTCTGTCTGTCTGTCCTGTGTCTGTGTGTCCTGTGTCTGTCCAGCACTGTCCAGTCTCTGTCTGTCTGTCCGGAGTCTGTGTGTCTGTCCAGCCCTGTCCTGTGTCTGCCCAGTGTCTGTCTGTCCAGTTCTGTCCAGCCCTGTGCAGTGTCTGTCTGTCCTGTGCAGCGTCTGTCCAGTGTCTGTCCATCCCTGTCCTGTGCAGTGTCTGTCCGTCCTGTGCAGTGTCTGTGCAGTGTCTGTCTGTCCTGTCCATCCCTGTGCAGTGTCTGTCCATCCCTGTGCAGTGTCTATCTGTCCCCCTGCCCCTCTCCCTGAGCCCCTGCTGCCCCCTGTCCCCAGGAGCTGGGGAACCTGCGCCGCCTGGTGTGCCTGGACGTGTCAGAGAACCGGCTGGAGCAGCTGCCCGAGGAGCTCAGCGGGCTGGTGGCACTGACAGACCTGCTGCTGTCCCAGAACCTGCTGGAGAGCATCCCAGATGGCATTGGTGAGTGCTGCCACATCCCAGGTGGCACTGATGAGTGCTGCCACATCCCAGGTGGCACTGGTGAGTTCCTGGTGGCACTGGTGAGTGCTGCCAGTCACCTGAGGAGTGCTGCAGGTGAGGCAGTGCTCCTGGAGGAGCTGCAGCAGTGTCTGTGCAGTGCTCAGGGGTTCATGGAGAGCAGGAGCAGTGAGGTGTGGGGGACCTCCAGGTGCTCTAAGGCACCAACTCTGAAGCTCTTGGCTCCTACTTTGTCAGGTTATCTTAAGCAAAGCAGCTGATAGTTAAAAAGGTTATTTATTATAAAGCACATTTTATTACAAAACACATCAGTCTCAACAGGCAATGGCAAGCAATGCAAAAGCAGCAGCAATAAGCAAATGGCTAGAAGCCAGAATGGCTAAAAAGCAACAAATGCTGAAAGCACCAACTCTCCCAACACAAACTCTTATCCAGGATTTTCCCAACAAGCTCAGACACAAACTCAGACCACCACTCCTTAACCTGTTCCAATTCCAGTTTCTGAGCACACCAGGTTACCTATAGAACTACTCATACAATCTGTCTTGTTCTGTGTGAGAAATGTCAGCAATATTCTTACTAGAGCTCTGTTATGTCTCAGTCCTGTCTGCAGCTGTGGGCCTGGAGCCTCCACTGCAGATATCAGTGTGTTTCACCCTTCACTAGAACACTCACAGCTACTGTGGCATTTGAAACCTTTCACTTTCTAAAAGCATTAGAACTCACTCTAAAACTTATTCAATCCCTGCACTCTGATTTTTCTCTGAAGAATTCAGAGACCCCTGACTCACTGACTCCAACATGAGGGTACAGGTGAGCAGAGCTCACCTGGGGAGCTCAGGTGTGTGTGAGGGCTGTGAAAGCCCTGCTGGAGGAAGGGCAGAGCCTCGTGCTGGGTTCTGTGCTCCTCGGGGATGGGATCACAGCCAGGTGGGTGTAGATCAGCATCCTTGACTCTAGCACAGCTCACACCCACCTTGTCACCCTGGCCAGGTCAGCTGAAGCAGCTCTCCATCCTCAAGGTGGACCAGAACCGGCTGACAGACATGACAGAATCGATTGGGGACTGTGAGAACCTGTCTGAGCTCATCCTGACTGAGAACATGCTGACAGTGAGTAACAGCAGCCACCTGCAGGGACCCTGCCCACCTGTGCCTCCCACCTGAACCCTGAGCGTGCTCCAACTGCTCTGTACAGTTCCACCAAGTTCTCTATGTTTGGGAGCTGCTTTCTCTCCCTGATTTTTTTTTTCTCCCCTAAAACATTCTGTGGGATAGCAGGGGTGTTGGGATTGCTCATCCCAGGCTGTACTGGTAAGGGGTTTGTGATTGAAAATGTGTGATTGGTAAAACATAAGGATGGGGAATGGGTAATGAACAGAAGGGAAGTTTTGAGCAGTGGTTTTTGGAGTGTGCTGTGTTGAGGAGAAGAATTGGCATGGATCAGTCTGTGAGCCTGAGGGAAAGCCTGTCCCAAAGATCCTGTCCTGGTTTTAAGGACAGGTGTCTGCCAGTAAAGGCAGAAGCTTCTCTTTGAAATAGAGAATGTAAACCCCCTTCCTCCAAATTATTATTATAATTTTGAAATTAAGGGGCTCTCAGGAAGAGATATGGGAATTAGGAATAACAGTTCTTCACTAGGAAAATTAAAACAGAAATGCAGTATTACACAGAACAATCCCAACCCTGCCAGAGTCAGAATCCAAGCTGACACCCGTCAGTCAGTCAGGGTGTTGGCACAGTCCCATTCAATGGTGGCTGCATCCTCCTGCAGTGGCAGATGTGGTTCAGCTGGAGCAGTGCTCCTGGAGAAGGTGCAGTTTCCTCTGAAGCTCCAGGGATGATGTGGAAAGGTCTGGCTTTCCTCTGGAATCCAGTGGAAAGAAGGTTCCTTGGTGTCCAAAATGTCAGTTTTTATCTGGGTAGGAAAGGCTTGGCTCCTCCCCTGGCTGGAGCATCTCCCAGTGGGATGATGGAATTTTATCAGTCATGCCCTGGGACTCACTGGCCATGAACAGGAGATATCTCCTGGAGGGAGGATGGGCTGTGGGAAGATAAAGATGATTGCCCAGCTGGTTTAAAGATGGCCCATGAGCAGATAATGTGTGCCAGGAGATCAGGGGCACTGCCCCACCCGGCTGCAGCAGGTGGGGACAGAATGCACATTTCTGGGATGCACAGAATGCACATTTCTGGCCACATCCTATATTGCAACCCAAGAAAATGACAAAAGAAAACCAAAGACAATATCCCAGAAATGCAGGACATACAGAATGCAGAATAAACAGAAATACATCCGTTGGGACAGAAAGCAGCTTGTTCTCCTGTGAGGCTTTGTCCGTTTCCCCCGCGCTTTCCCCCTGGTTTCTCTGTGCTTTCCCCTGTGCTTTCCGCTGTGTTTCCCCGTGCTTTTCCCCCTGTTTCCCCATGCTTTCCCGTGTTTCACCCGTGTTTTCCCTGCCTGCCCCAGGCCCTGCCCCGCTCCCTGGGCAGGCTGGCCAAGCTGACCAACCTGAACGCGGACCGGAACCGTCTGACGGCGCTGCCGGCCGAGATCGGGGGCTGCGCCAGCCTCAGCGTGCTGTCCCTGCGCGACAACCGGCTGGCCCTGCTGCCCCCCGAGCTGGCCAACACCAGCGAGCTGCACGTGCTGGACGTGGCTGGCAACAGGTGAGGGCTGGGAGGGGCTGGGGCTGCTGATTCCAGGGTGGAAAAGCCCAGGCAGGGCTGGGGGATGCTGGGCTGCTGATCCCAGGATCCATAGGGGGAAAAGCCCAGGCAGGGCTGGGGCTACTGATCTTGAGATGGAAAAGCCCAGGCTGGGCTGGGATGGGCTTGGTCTCTTTCCTGGTTTGCAGGACAGGTGTCTGCCAATAAAGGCAGGAGCTTCTCTTTGAAATAGAGAATGTAAATCCCCTCCCTACAAATTATTATAATTTTGAAATTAAGGGGCTCTCAGGCAAAGAGATGGGAATTAGGAATAACAGTTCTTCACTAGGAAAATTAAAATAGAAATGCAGTATTACACAGAACAATCCCAAACCCTGCCAGAGTCAGAATCCAAGCTGACACCCGTCAGTCAGTCAGGGTGTTGGCACAGTCCCATTCAATGGTGGCTGCATCCTCCTGCAGTGGCAGATGTGGTTCAGCTGGAGCAGTGCTCCTGGAGAAGGTGCAGTTTTCCTCTGAAGCTCCAGGGCTGGTGTGGAAAGGTCTGGTTTTCCTCTGCAATCCAGTGTGCCAAGTCTTCAGATCCACAGAAACATAGAGTGTTAGTTGTTACTGGTTCACAGTCTGCTGATCCTGGGATCCACTGGGGGAAAAGCCTAGGCTGGTTTGCTGAGAGCTTTGCTGTAAGCCCCTTCTCTGTGTCCCTGAACCCAGAGGAAAGGATTTTATCAACGATGCCAGGGCATTTTATCATCTGTGGAATAGATATGGGGAAATCCCTGGCACTGGCTGCCTTCCCTTCCTGCAGATTTTGTGGGTTTGTGTCAGTAGTGCTCAGGTGTTTAGTGCCACACCTCGTTCGTGGTGTGTGGATACCTGGGCGCTGTTTTGGAAGGTTCTGTGGTTCTGTTCTCTGGGGTTGCAGCTGCTCTGGAAGGTTCTGTGGCTCTGTAGTTCTCTCTGGAGCTGAGGTGATGCTCCCTCCTCACCAGGTGAGTTTAACAAGCCGTTGCTATTCTCTTTTTCAGGCTGCAGAATTTGCCCTTTGCTTTGACAAACCTGAACCTGAAAGCCCTGTGGCTGGCAGAAAACCAGTCCCAGCCCATGCTGAAGTTCCAGACCGAGGATGATGAGAAGACAGGAGAGAAGGTTCTCACCTGCTACCTGCTGCCCCAGCAGCCCTCTCCCAGCCTGGGTAAGATCTGCAGCACAGCCCTGGCTGCAGAGCTGCTGCTCTGTCCTGGTTTGCAGGACAGGTGTCTGCCAGTAAAGGCAGGAGCTTCTCTTTGACATAGAGAATGTAAACCCCTTCCTCCAGATTATTATAATTTTGAAATTAAGGGGCTCTCAGGAAAAGATATGGGAATTAGGAATAACAGTTCTTCACTAGGAAAATTAAAATAGAAATGCAGCATTACAAAGAACAATCCCAACCCTGCCAGAGTCAGAATCCAAGCTGACACCCATCAGTCAGGGTGTTGGCACAGTCCCATTCAATGGTGGCTGCATCCTCCTGCAGTGGCAGATGTGGTTCAGCTGGAGCAGTGCTCCTGGAGAAGGTGCAGTTTCCTCTGAAGCTCCAGGGATGATGTGGAAAGGTCTGGTTTTCCTCTGGAATCCAGTGGAAAGAAGGTTCCTTGGTGTCCAAAATGTCAGTTTTTATCTGGGTAGGAAAGGCTTGGCTGCTCCCCTGGCTGGAGCATCTCCCATGGGATGATGGAATTTTATCAGTCATGCCCTGGGACTCACTGGCCATGAACAGGAGATATCTCCTGGAGGGAGGATGGGCTGTGGGAAGATAAAGATGATTGCCCAGCTGGTTTAAAGATGGCCCATTAGCAGGAGATATCTCCCATGGAGATAAGGGTCACTGCCCCACCTGGCTTCAAGAGTTGGTTTCAGAATGCACATTTCTGGGATGCACAGAATTCACATTTCTGGGATACACAGAATGCGCATTTCTGGCCATATCCTGTATTGCAGCCCAAGACACGCTGTGTTCTCTCCCTCCCCAGAGAACCTCCTGCAGAACAGCGTGGATGAGAGCTGGACAGACACCAACCTGAACAGAGTCAGCGTGATCCAGTTCCTGGATGAACCCAAGGGAGATGATGATGAGGAGTCTGGAGCTGAGAGACGTGTAAGGAATCCCTGGGGGCTTCTTGGCTCCCTGGGGCAGCACAGGGACAGGCTGAGCTTCCCAAAGATGGGGAAACTGGGGGAACAAAGATGGGAGCCACTGTGGTGTCCATGCCCTGAGGACACAAGCAGGAGGGAATTAAAGGAATTAATTCATTCCCTGGGAGCTGTGGTGCAGTCAAGTTTTGAGGCTCTTCTGTGGGAGTGGAGCACTGAGGTGCCCAGGGAGCTCTGAGAATGTGCAGAGCTCCCAGCAGAGCCCTGCCAGGACAGGGTTTAGCTCACCCCCACCAGGGGAAAGGCTGCCCAGCCAAGCCCAGGCCATCCACATCCCCAGTGCAGCCCCTGCTCTGGAGGGTCCTGTCAGTGAAGTACTAAACTTATTCCTTTTTAATTTATGGAAAGGCATCCTTGAGATCTGAATCCTTCTACCAAGTGGTGTTTGCACTGTCCTGGCAATGTGTGTGTGTGCTGTTGGCATTGGGAGGTTTGGGGGTTTTTTGAATTGTTTTTAACATTGTTATTAGTTTTAGAATTCTGGTTTTCTTGACTCTCTACCTGGGATGGAGCTCACTAAGCAGCACCAGTTCTGGTGCATTTGGGCTTGGCAGACCTGTTAAGTACAGAGGGAGATATCCCAAGATTTCTCACCTGTGTTCTGGGAGAGTTCCTGTGTTGATAGTTTTTCAATTACTAAGCCTGAAACACCCCTTTGAATTTGCCAACTCTATAATTCTTCTCAAAACCCCTATCTGCTGCAGAGCAGGATGATGTGCAGAGAGCTGCCAGGGTTCTCTGTCTGTTTTTCCCCTTCCAGGATGATTTGCAGAGAGCTGCCAGGGTTCCCTCTCTCTGTTTTTCCCCTCCCAGCTGCAGAGCAGGATGATGTGCAGAGGGCTGCCTGGGTTCCCTCTCTCTGTTTTTCCCCTTCCAGGATGATGTGCAGAGGGCTGCCAGGGTTCCCTGTCTCTGTTTTTCTCCTCCCAGCTGCAGAGCAGGATGATGTGCAGAGGGCTGCCTGGGTTCTCTGTCTCTGTTTTTCCCCTGCCAGGATGATGTGCAGAGGGCTGCCAGGGTTCCCTCTCTCTGTTTTTCTCCTCCCAGCTGCAGAGCAGGATGATGTGCAGAGGGCTGCCTGGGTTCCCTCTCTCTGTTTTTCCCCTTCCAGGATGATGTGCAGAGGGCTGCCTGGGTTCTCTGTCTCTGTTTTTCCCTTGCCAGGATGATGTGCAGAGGGCTGCCAGGGTTCCCTGTCTCTGTTTTCCCCTCTCCATCCCAGCTGTGGAAGCCTGCAGCAGATCCTGCAGCAGGATGTGTTGGCTCTGGCTGTCTGCTGCAGGTGTTGGCTGCCTGCAGGGGTTCATTGCCCAGGGCTGGCAGTGGTGCCAGGCTGGGGTCCCCTGGCTGAGGGTTCCCTTGCAGGGCCTGCAGCGCCGAGCCACCCCTCACCCCAGCGAGCTGAAGGTGATGAAGAAGGTGATCGAGGTGCGGCGCAGCGAGGTGAACGCTGCCCGGGCCGACGGCAACCCCGGCTCGCCCAGCTCAGACGTGAGTGCTGCTCACTGGGGAGGGCAGAAACACCCAGCACGGGAGAGGGGATGGGTTGGGTGGGGAGGAATCCTGCACAGCATCGAGCTGCAGCTCCGTGGCAGAGACATCTTCCACCAGGAACATGTGGGAAGCAGGGAGATGGAAAGGACTGACTGTTGGGAAGGATTGGGAGGGACTGGGAGTGGATTGCTTGGAAAAGTGGGGAATCTTGAGCTGGTGTCCTAGTTTGAAGGACAGTTATCTGCCAATAAAGGCAGGAGCTTCTCTTTGAAATGGAGAATGTAAACCCCCTCCCTACAAATTATTATTATAATTTTGAAATTAACGGGCTCTCAGGCAAAGATATGGGAATTAGGAATAACAGTTCTTTACTAGGAAAATTAAAATAGAAATACAGTATTGCAAAGAACAGTCCCAAACCCTGCCAGAGTCAGAATCCAAGCTGATATCCATCAGTCAGGGTGTTGGCACAGTCCCATTCAATGGTGGCTGCATCCTCCTGCAGTGGCAGATGTGGTTCAGCTGGAGCAGTGCTCCTGGAGAAGGTGCAGTTTCCTCTGAAGCTCCAGAGATGATGTGGAAAGGTCTGGTTTTCCTCTGGAATCCAGTGGAAAGAAGGTTCCTTGGTGTCCAAAATGTCAGTTTTTATCTGGGTAGGAAAGGCTTGGCTCCTCCCCTGGCTGGAGCATCTCCCAGTGGGATGATGGAATTTTATCAGTCATGCCCTGGGACTCAGTGGCCATTAACAGGAGATATCTCCTGGAGGGAGGATGGGCTGTGGGAAGATAAAGATGATTGGCCAGCTGGTTTAAAGATGGCCCATGAGCAGATAATGTGTGCCAGGAGATCAGGGTCACTGCCCCACCCGGCTGCAGCAGGTGGGGACAGAATTCACATTTCTGGGATGCACAGAATCCACATTTCTGGCCACATGAACCCAACACACATGGGGGGGCCTGTGAAATAGAGCAGGAGATGGAACCAGGAGAGAGAGAACAGTGTAAGGGGAATTGTGTGCCAGTTTTGTCATTGGCTCTGCTATTCCCAGTAAAGATGCTGGGAATAGAACCCTTGGAGGGGCTCCTTGCTGCCCTGGTGGGAGCTGGGAACAACTGCCTGCACAGGAGGAGGAGGACAGAGGGAGCTGGGGAGGGGAAGCTGTGGGCAGGTTCTGTTGGTGCTGGACCATTCCCCCCTCCTGCAGTCCCTGGTGCTCCCTGCTGACCATCTCCTCCATCCCCAGGAGAAGAGGCTGAGTGCCACGTCCAACCGCAGCGAGGACTCTCACCTGTCGAGCAGCACGGCCTCTGCCGAGCCCCGGGCTGAGGACAGGGAGCGGGGCTGGCCCAGCGGGCAGGGGCCCCAGCTGGGCAGGGACACCAAGGCCAGGGAGGAGGAGGAGGAGCGCAAGGAGGCTGCTGAGCAGGAGGAGGACGATGTGGAGGTGGAGTACAATGAGGTAGGAACCTGGGGACTGCAGCAGGGTCGTGAGAAAAAGGGAGAGGAGCTGGGGGTTTCAGAGGAAGTGGGAATGGATGCACAGTGCATGGGTGTGGGGTTTGGGCATCGCTGGGGGCAGAGTGAGCAGAGACTGAGGCAGCTGGTGGGAGCTGCACACGTGGGAGACCAGGCTGGACAGTGTGGGAAGAGTGGGGTGACTGAGGGGTTTGAATACCCTCCATCCCTGGAGCTGACAGAAGCATGGCTGGGGAGTGTGGTTATGGAAAAAGGCAAGGATGGGGAAATGGGAAAGCATTGCTGTGTTGTGATAAGGCATTGCTGCATTTTGATAAAGCATTGCTGCATTTTGGGTAAAACAGCGTTGCTGCATTTGGGTCATGGATTGCTGCATTTTGGTAAAACTGCTGCACTTTGGCGATACATTGCTGCATTTTGGTAGAGCGTTGCTGCATTTTGGTAGAGCGTTGCTGCATTTTGGTAGAGCGTTGCTGCATTTTGGGTAAAGCAGCGTTGCTGCATTTTGGTAAAGTATTGCTGTATTTTGGTGATACCTTGCTGCATTTTGGTGATAAAATGTTGCTGCACGTCCCGAGCCTACGAGCAGTGGCCCCGGCTCTGCCTGTGCCAGCCCAGGCTCACAGGGCAGCAGCTCCGTGCCCCCTCTGTCCCCAAGGCTCACAGCCTGTCTGGTTTGTGCCACAGCCCACCGTGCACTTCGCCGAGGACACGCTGATCCGCAGCGAGGATGAGGAGGAGGACGAGGAGCGCCCCTTCCCCGTGGAGAAGCAGAGGCTGATCCGCAAGGACACGCCCCACTACAAGAAACACTTCAAGATCACCAAGCTGCCCAAGCCAGAGGCAGTGGTGGCCCTTCTGCAGGGGCTGAGCAGCGATGGGGTCCCCAAAGAGGAAGAGGAGCTGGGAGGCTGCAATAACAACCCCGAGCCCAGGGAGCAGGAGGAAGAGTGGGAGGAGGAGGAGGAGAGGAAGAACGGAGCTCTGTCTGCTCAGCCATCCGTCAAGGTAAGGCCTTGTGGGGAGGGGGAGCTCAGGGGAGGCAGCCCTGCCTCTGCTCTTGGGGTTCAGCAGGTTGGTCTGTGGTGATGGAGCCACTGGCAGCTCTGGGATGTGCCAGTGGGACAGCTGGAGGATTTTGGGGCTCCTGGGGTGGCCAGAGAGCTATGCTGTGCTGTGCTGCTGTGTCTGACACCTGCACTGTGTGCAGCTGGGGAGGGGGAGCTCAGGGGAGGCAGCCCTGCCTCTGCTCCTGGGGCTCAGCAGGTTGGTTGGTGCTGATGGAGCCACTGGCAGCCCTGGGATGGGCTGGGGGAACAGCTGGAGGATTTTGGGGTTCCTGGGGTGCTCAGAGCTGTGCTGTGCTGCTGTCTGACACCTTCACTGTGCAGCTCCTTGCACATCCCCATCCCATGTGCTGTTCCCTGTGCTGCAGGCACAGCTCTGGTTCGTCCCTGGTGGCTTCTGCTGTTCCTTCCAGCCTCCTCCTCCCTTGCTGGTTGCTGCTGCTGGTTCACAGGAGGATGAGCCTTGTCCCTGCGTGGAGTCAGTCCTAGGCTGACATTTGGGCACTGACATTTGGGCACTGACTCTTGTTGGCTCAGTGCTTCTGGGGCATGTCAGTGCAGCCAGGAGTGTGCCCTTCCACCCACACCCCTGATGGAGGGGCACTGGGATTTTGGGGAGCTTTTCTCTGAAGTTTTGGCCTTACTTGTTATACTGCGGCTTAAGAGGTCCTTGGCTCTCTTCAGCTGAACCCCCATGTTTGGGTAGGGACACACAGAGATTCCTTCCTGAGGAAACTCATCACAACGGGATGGGAATATGTGGATGAGGGACACTTGATGGGATCAGAGTTCTCACCCGAGCTGGTTTGAAGATTTTGGGTTACCATGGGATGGGAATACATGGATGAAGGACACTTAATGAGATCAGAGTTCTCACCCCTGCTGGTTTGAGGATTTTGAGTTGTGTTTGCTGGGCAGAGGTCAGGATGTGGCTGAGTCTCCTCACAGTCTGACATCAGCCAGTGTCACGGGTGAGGTGTGGAAGGTGCTGGTGTAAAACCTGCTTCTGCTGCAGCTGCACAAGCTGCAGGGTGCCAGGGTCCTTCCCATCCCTGCTGGAGCTGGGGCTGCCCAGGGGAAGGTTCTTCCCCTCAGAGGGTGCTTGCCTTGCTCTCTTTGAGCCAGTGCAGCTCAAAATGTGCTCCCCAGGGATGGGGCAGCTCTCCCACTGCTGGTGGAGTTCCTCAGAGGGAATGGTTAGAGCTGTCCCAATTTCCCTTCATTTGGGAATGCCCTCACCTGGAAAGGTTGTTGCAGCTGGGGAGACACTGAGTGTGTGGTGCCTGGCAGAAATCACCCTGGCTGTCAGCTCAGCCTTCTGCCTGGGACTCAGCTCTCCATCCTGGGGCTGCCTTGGATGCTGTCCTGGTTTGCAGGACAGGTGTCTGCCAGTAAAGGCAGAAGCTTCTCTTTGAAATGGAGAATGTAAACCCCCTCCCTACAAATTATTATAATTTTGAAATTAAGGGGCTATCAGGCAAAGATATAGGAATTAAAAATAACAGTTCTTTACTAGGACAATTAAAATAGAAATGCAGTGTCACAAAGAACAATCCCAAACCCTGCCATCAGAATCCAAGCTGACACCCGTCAGTCAGTCAGGGTGTTGGCACAGTCCCATTCAATGGTGGCTGCATCCTCCAGCAGTGGCAGATGTGGTTCAGCTGGAGCAGTGCTCCTGGAGAAGGTGCAGTTTCCTCTGAAGCTCCAGGGATGATGTGGAAAGGTCTGGTTTTCCTCTGGAATCCAGTGGAAAGAAGGTTCCTTGGTGTCTAAAATGTCAGTTTTTATCTGGGTAGGAAAGGCTTGGCTCCTCCCCTGGCTGGAGCATCTCCCAGTGGGATGATGGAATTTTATCAGTCATGCCCTGGGACTCAGTGGCCATTAACAGGAGATATCTCCTGGAGGGAGGATGGGCTGTGGGAAGATAAAGATGATTGCCCAGCTGGTTTAAAGATGGCCCATGAGCAGATAATGTGTGTCAGGAGATCAGGGTCACTGCCCCACCTGGCTGCAGCTTATCCTGAGGCTCAGTCCTCACACAGAGGGTTTGGTTGCAGGGACAGTTGGTTTTTAGAACAAATCCTGAGGTCTGAGCCCCAAGTGCCCATCTGGATGTGCTTTTCACTAGAGAAAGGGACTGGTGCAGTTGTGTTGGGGGCTGCTCCTTCCAGCAGCAGCTTGTGGCACCACAGGCTTCTCTCCAGTGTTTAACCCTTTCTCCTTCCCAGGATGCAGGGGATGAGGTCAGCTCAAGGGATAGACCAAGCTGGCCTTGGGGGTACTGCTTGGCAGGAGTGCGCTGGCACTTGGTACTGCTAAGGTGGTGGGCAGGAGTGGGGGCTGCTCTGGAGCTGGGGAGTCACCCCTGGAGCTGGGAGCTCAGCAGTGACTCCAGAGCTGTGCTGTGAGAGGCTCAGAGCTGTGCTGTGAGGGACTCAGGCCAGGGCTGTGCTGTGAGGGGCTCGGCCCAGGGCTTTGCTGTGAGGGGCTCAGGGCTGTGCAGTGAGGGGCTCGGCCCAGGGCTGTGCAGTGAGGGGCTCAGCCCAGGGCTGTGCAGTGAGGGGCTCGGCCCAGGGCTGTGCAGTGAGGGGCTCGGCCCAGGGCTGTGCAGTGAGGGGCTCGGCCCAGGGCTGTGCAGTGAGGGGCTCGGCCCAGGGCTGTGCAGTGAGGGGCTCGGCCCAGGGCTGTGCAGTGAGGGGCTCGGCCCATGGCTGTGCTGTGAGGGGCCCATGGCTGTGCTGTGAGGGGCCCATGGCTGTGCTGTGAGGGGCTCAGGGCTGTGCTGTGAGGGGCTCAGCTCAGAGCTGTGCTTTGACGTGCTCAGGGCTGTGCTGTGAGGGGCCCAGAGCTGTGCTGTGAGGGTCTCAGCCCAGGGCTGTGCTGTGAGGGGCTCGGCCCAGGGCTGTGCTGTGAGGGGCTCGGCCCAGGGCTGTGCTGTGAGGGGCTCAGCCCAGAGCTGTGCTGTGAGGGGCTCAGCCCAGAGCTGTGCTGTGAGGGGCTCAGCCCAGAGCTGTGCTGTGAGGGGCTCGGCCCAGGGCTGTGCAGTGAGGGGCTCAGCCAGGGCTGTGCTGTGAGGGGCTCGGCCCAGAGCTGTGCTGTGAGGGTCTCGGCCCAGGGCTGTGCTGTGAGGGGCTCGGCCCAGGGCTGTGCTGTGAGGGGCTCGGCCCAGAGCTGTGCTGTGAGGGGCTCAGCCAGGGCTGTGCAGTGAGGGGCTCAGCCAGGGCTGTGCAGTGAGGGGCTCAGCCAGGGCTGTGCTGTGAGGGGCTCAGCCCAGAGCTGTGCTGTGAGGGGCTCAGCCCAGGCCGGTGCTGTGAGGTGCTCAACCCAGGGCTGTGCTGTGAGTGGCTCAGCCCAGGGCTGTGGAACTCCTCAGTTTCTCCAGGGGCTCTGCAGTTCAGCAGTGACTCCATGGGTAGGCTCAGCTGTAGGTCTCTGGAGCTCAGCAGTGACTTAGGACATTGATCAGACCTGGAACTCTGGAGTTCATCAGTGACTCCTGATGTTGGCTTAGCTCTAGATCTGTGGAGCTTCTGGTAGCCAGAGCCGCTCTGGCACTCTGGAGCTGAGCTCTGCAGTGACCCTGGAGCTGAGCTCTGCAGTGACCCTGGAGCTGAGCTCTGCAGTGACCCTGGAGCTGAGCTCTGTAGTGACCCTGGAGCTGAGCTCTGTAGTGACCCTGGAGCTGAGCTCACAGTGACTGTGGAGCTGAGCTCACAGTGTCTCTGTAGCCAGAGCAACTGTGGAACTCTGGAGCTGAGCTCAGCAATGTCTTTGGAGCTGCGCTCAGCAGTGACTGTAGCCAAAGCAACTGTGGAACTCTGGAGCTGAGCTCTGCTGTGATTCTGGAGCTGTGCTCAGCAGTGGTTCTGGAGCTGAGCTCAGCCATGACTCTGGAGCTGAGCTCAGCTGTGACTCTGGAGCCAGGGCAGCTCTGGAACTCTGGATCTGTGCTCAGCAGTGTCCCTGGAACTGAGCTCTGCAATGACTCTGGAGCCAGAGCAGCTGTGGAGCTCTGGAGCTGAGCTCTGCAGTGATTCTGGATCTGAGCTCAGCTGTGCCTGGCAGCCAGGCCAGCTCTGGATCTCACCTCAGCTGTGTCCCTAGAGCTGAGCTCAGCAGTGTCCCTGGAGCTGAGCCCAGCTGTGCCCTGGGAGCCAGGCCAGCTCTGGATCTCTGGATCTGTGCTCAGCAGTGTCTCTGGGGCTGAACTTAGCAGTGATTCTAGAGCTGAGCTCAGCTGTGCCTGGCAGCCAGGCCAGCTCTGGAGCTCTGGAGCTGAGCTCAGCAGTGATTCTGGATCTGAGCTCGGCTGTGCCTGGCAGCCAGGCCAGCTCTGAATCTCTGGAGCTGAGCTCTGCAGTGACTCTGGATCTCACCTCAGCAGTGTCTCTGGAGCTGAGCTCTGCAGTGACTCTGGAGCCAGGCCAGCTCTGGATCTCTGGAGCTGAGCTCAGCAGTCTCCCTGGAGCTGAGCTCTGCAGTGACTCTGGAGCCAGGCCAGCTCTGGATCTCTGGAGCTGAGCTCAGCAGTCTCCCTGGAGCTGAGCTCTGCAGTGACTCTGGAGCCAGGCCAGCTCTGGATCTCTGGATCTCACCTCAGCAGTGTCCCTGGAGCTGAGCCCAGCTGTGCCTGGCAGCCAGGCCAGCCCCCATACCGTGCTGGTGTGTGTTGGGTGGTGGTGGTGGTCGTGGTGGTGGGTTTGGTTGATGCTCCACTAATCCGCATGCCTCTTTGCTGGTTCCTGTCCTAACAGGGGGTGTCGTTTGATCAAGCCAATAATCTGCTGATTGAACCTGCTCGCATTGAGGAGGAAGAGGTCTGTACCACTCCTACTGTTCTCTCTCTGCCAAAAATCACCATGCCTGCTTGATTTGCTTCCCAGCCTCCCTCGTTGTCACAGGGGGAGCTCTGATCTCTCTGGGTCAAGTGGCTTCTGGACCTGGCTGATCACAAACACCGTGATTGTTTCCTCCTCGCTTTCCCCTTTTCCTCCTTTGCCATCCTGAGGTGAGAGTGGCTGCTGCAGAGCAGGGCTGAGGTGGAAACCATGTGGAACCCCGAGGGGCTGAGGTGGCTCCTCTCTGCTGTGTGGTGATGGAGGAGTGTCAGTGCCTTTGTGCAGGCAGGTGTCCCAGGAGCTGCACCCGTGCTGGCAGCTTGTGGAGATCTCTCCCATGGACAGACCCCTGTGCTGAGACAGGGGTGGCCTGGCTGTCTCTGAGGTGTAAAACAGATTTTGCTTGGTTTTGGTGTAAGGTTTTCCAGGAGGGAGGTGACAAATCCTTTCCACCCAGGCAGAACATGAGCTGGCTCAGGTGTGGTCTCCTGTTGTGGGTCCTGGAGATTTCTCCACCTCTAGGTCCCTGAATACCACATTAGCATTCTTGTGTTTCTCTTTTGCCTAATCTCCTGGTCCTGGAGATCTTTCCACCCTGGATGGTTCTGTGGTGGCTGGCTGTGGCTGCTGGGGGCCCCAGGCTGCCTCTGGTGCCCCTCAGCACTGTCCCCTTGGCACAGATCTGTTCTGTACTCCGTGGAAGGAGGGGTTGTGCAGCTCCCAAGGAGCAGCATGATGCAGATCCCCCAGACTGGGGGTGGTGGCAAAGGTCACCCAAGGGCAGACCAGCTTTGGGAAGTTGATTTGGAGTATTTGATTGTCCTGTAGCTCTGGGGAGCGCTCAGCAAGGAGCCTTGATGAGCCCAAGCCCTGACCAGCGTGTCCTTGGACACTTCCAAAGGACTCTGCTGCTTCCAGGGATGTTCCTTGAGAAGAACCCATGGGCTGATGGACCTGGGCAGGGCAGAGAGCCTGGTGCCCTTGAGCAGCACAGTTTGAATTTGTGATGCTGTGAGGTTCTCAGACCCCCAGAGCTCTCAGGCTCCTACTCTGAGCTCTTGGCTCCTTCTCGCTGGGTTATGTTAAATAAGCAAAGAAGCTGATAGGTAACAGGGTTATTTATTACAAAGCACATCTTATTAAAAAGCACATCAGTCTCAAAAGGCAAGCAGACAAACAATGGCAAATGCAGTGGAAAAAGCCAAAGGCTGAAAGCACCAACTCTCCCAACACAAACTCTTATCCAGGATTTTTCCAACAAGCTCAGACACAAACTCAGACCACCACTCCTTAACCTGTTCCAATTCCAGTTTCTGAGCACACCAGGTTACCTATAGAACTACTCATACAATCTGTCTTGTTCTATGTGAGAAATGTCAGCAATATTCTTACTAGAGCTCTGTTATGTCTCAGTCCTGCCTACAGCTGTGGGCCTGGAGCCTCCACTGCAGATATCAGTGTGTTTCACCCTTCACTAGAACTGGCTCTGCTGCTCTGGCATTTGAAACCTTTCACTCACTAAAAGCATCAGAGCTCACCCTAAAATTATTGACTGACTTCTACTTAAACATCTACTTTATGTGTGAGAGCCTTAATGTACTTTAATCCATCCAAAGACTTTGATTCAATCCCTGCATTCTGATCTCTCTGAAGAATTCAGAGACCCCTGACTCACTGACTCCAACATGATATTGCTGTCACATTCCTTTTATCATTAATTACAGCCCGAGGGAAGAGGGGCTGGTTGCTGACAGTGTGATATGGTTTCTTTAATCCTAAACCATAAGTGAGCTGGAGGCTGATCTTGGAACAGGACTAGAGGGACATGCCCAGCTTCTGCCAGCACCCAGGTACACCCTGAGCTCCTGCTGAGGGTGCTGAGGGGGCTCTGCTGCAGCAGAAAAACTTTGTTAAAATTAATATTTTGTTGAAGTGTGTGACACCCTGTGGTGGATCCCTGCATTGCAGGGCTGCCTCTGTGCAGTGTTCTGCCTCCATCCCCATCTGCCTTGCTGGAGTGGCTGTGCTGGGCTGTGGAGGGGCTTTGAGAGGGGAAAAGCAGCATGTTGAGCACCTGTTTGAGAGCAGACCTGAGCAATGCTTGCAGGTGGTTCTGGGGGAACCAGCTGGGAAGCTGCTGGGCAGGGGCAGTGGGAGGAGGGTCCCAAACTGTGCCCAGGTGTCACACCCTGCTGCTGCTGCTGCTCAGGTGTCACACCGTGCTGCTGCTGCAGTTCAGGTGTCACACCATGCTGCTGCTGCAGTTCAGGTGTCACACCCTGCTGCTGCTGCTGTTCAGGTGTCACACCCTGCTGCTGCTGCAGTTCAGGTGTCACACCCTGCTGCTGCTGCTGCTCAGGTATCACACCCTGCTGCTGCTGCTGCTCAGGTGTCATACCCTGCTGCTGCTGCAGTTCAGGTATCACACCCTGCTGCTGCTGCTGCTCAGGTATCACACCCTGCTGCTGCTGCTGCTCAGGTGTCACACCCTGCTGCTGCTGCAGTTCAGGTGTCACACCCTGCTGCTGCTGCAGTTCAGGTATCACACCCTGCTGCTGCTGTTCAGGTGTCACACCCTGCTGCTGCAGTTCAGGTATCACACCCTGCTGCTGCTGCTGCTCAGGTATCACACCCTGCTGCTGCTGCTGTTCAGGTATCACACCCTGCTGCTGCTGCTGCTCAGGTGTCACACCGTGCTGCTGCTGCTGTTCAGGTGTCACACCCTGCTGCTGCAGTTCAGGTGTCATACCCTGCTGCTGCTGCAGTTCAGGTGTCACACCCTGCTGCTGCAGTTCAGGTGTCACACTCTGCTGCTGCTGTTCAGGTGTCACACCGTGCTGCTGCTGCTGCTCAGGTGTCACACCCTGCTGCTGCAGTTCAGGTGTCACACCCTGCTGCTGCTGCTCAGGTATCACACCCTGCTGCTGCTGCAGTTCAGGTGTCACACCCTGCTGCTGCAGTTCAGGTGTCACACCGTGCTGCTGCTGTTCAGGTATCACACCCTGCTGCTGCTGCAGTTCAGGTGTCACACCCTGCTGCTGCAGTTCAGGTGTCACACCCTGCTGCTGCTGCAGTTCAGGTGTCACATCCTGCTGCTGCTGTTCAGGTTTGGAAAGGCTCCACAGGCAGTGGCGAGCACTGGGATGTACTGGGAGCCATCCTGAGGCACCCTGAGCTCACAGGGATCAGTTTTGGACAGGCTGCACAGGCACTGGGGAGCACTGGGATGTTCTGGAATGTACTAGGAGCCATCCTGGAGCAGCCTGAGCTCAGACGGTTCAGTTTTGGAAAGGCTCCACAGGCACTGGGATGTACTGGGAGCCACCCTGAGCCCACAGGGATCAGTTTTGGAAAGGCTGCACAGGCCATGGGGAGCCCTGGGATGTACTGGGAGCCATCCTGGGCCCCTGTCTGGGGCTGCTCTCTGCTCTGCACACCTGCAGCTCTTCCCCTTGCTCTGGATTTGCATTTACAGGCTGTGTGCTTCATCAGGGCATTGTCAGACTTGGAATTCTTATGCAGCAAATCTGATTTCCCACAATGTGACCCAGAGATTTTAAAGCTGGAAGAGTTTGATGAACCTCTTGTGCAGTGCAGGAAGGATCATGTAACCTGGCCTGACTGGAACATGACAGAGTGAAGTCTTTTTGATGTTAAAAAAGGGTACAACACTCCCATTTCTCTTGTTTAATTTTTGAGATGATCAAAGTTCCTACTGAGCAAAGAGAAATGTGCCATATTTTAGTTTTAATTTGTCTGGCTTTTAATTTATTCCCATAAAAATGTTTTTATGTCCTTTTCCTACTGGTTGGGAGGGTCCTCAGTGTTTTTATGGAATCATGGAATTATGCTTGAATTATGATTGATGGGATTATGATTGGTGGGATTATGTTTGATGATATAATGATTTATGTAATTAATTGGTTTGTGGGATTAGAATTGATTTATGGGATTAGGATTGGTGGGATTAGGAATGTGATTGATTAATGGGATTAGGATTGATGGGTTTATGGTTGGTGGGACTAGGGTTGGGGATTAGGGTTGGTGGGATTAGGATTGACTGGATTTGGGTTGGCGGGATTGGGGTGGCGGGATTTGGGTTGGCGGGATTAGGGTTGACTGGATTGGGGTTGGCGGGATTAGGATTTGTGGGATTAGGGTTGACTGGATTAGGGTTGGTGGGATTAGGATTGGTGGGATTATGATTGATGGGATTATGATTTACGTGATTGATGGGATTATGATTGAATTATGATTGAATTATGATTGATGGGATTGATTTGGATTATTATTTGGATTAGTATGCGTGGGATTAGAATTGATGGGATTAATTGGTGGGATTAGGATTGATGGGATTAGGATTGGTGGGATTAGGATTGGTGGCATTATGATTGATTTGGATTAGGATTGGTGGGATTAGGGTTTGTGGGATTATTATTTCTGGGATTAGGATTGGTGGTATTAGGATTGATGGGATTAATTGGTGGGATTAGGGTTGGTGGGATTAGGATTGGTGGGATTAGGATTGATGGGTTTAATTTGTTGGATTAGGATTGATGGGATTAGGATTGGTGGGATTAAGATTGGTGGGATTATGTTTTATAGGATTCATTGGTGGGATTAGGATTGGTGGGATTAGGATTGGTGGGATTATGTTTTATAGGATTCATTGATGGGATTAGGATTGGTGGAATTATGATTGTTTTGGATTAGGATTGGTGGGATTAGGATTGATGGGATTATGATTGATTTGGATTAGGATTTATGGGATTAGGATTTATGGGATTATGATTGATGGCATTGATTGATGGGATTATGCTTGATGGGATGATGATTGAATTATGATTGGGATTGACAGGATTATGATTGGTGGTATTATGATTGAGGTGATTGGTGGGATTATAATTGAATTATGATTGATGGGATTGATTGATGGGATTATGATTGATGAGACTGCAATTGATGTGGTTGATGGGATTATGACTGATGGGATTGATTTGGATTATGATTGGCGGGATTAGGATTGATAGGTTTAGGATTGATGGGATTATGATTGATTTGGGTTAGGATTGATGGGGTTAGGATTGGTGAGATTAGGATTGGTGGGATTATGATTGATTTGGATTAGGATTGGTGGGATTAGGATTGGTGGTATTAATTGCTGGGATTAGGATTGGTGGGATTAGGATTGGTGGGATTATGTTTGATAGGATTAATTGCTGGGATTAGGATTTATGGGATTAGGATTGATGGGATTAGGATTGGTGGGATTATGATTGATTTGGATTAGGATTGGTGGGATTAGGATTTATGGGATTATGATTGATGGCATTAGGATTGATGGGATTATGCTTGATGGGATGATGATTGAATTATGATTGGGATTGACAGGATTATGATTGGTGGTATTATGATTGAGGCGATTAATTGGTGGGATTATAATTGAATTATGATTGATGGGATTGATTGACGGGATTATGATTGATGAGACTGATGTGGTTGATGGGATTATGACTGATGGGATTGATTTGGATTATGATTGGCGGGATTATGATTGATAGGTTTAGGATTGATGGGATTATGATTGATTTGGGTTAGGATTGATGGTATTATGATTGGTGGGATTGTGATTGGGATTAGGATTGATTTGGATTAGGATTGGTGGGATTAGGATTGGTGGTATTAATTGATGGGATTAGGATTGATGAGGTTAGGATTGATGGGATTAGGATTGATGGGATTAATTGGTGGGATTAGGATTGATGGTATTATGATTGGTGGGATTGTGATTGGTGGGATTAGGATTGATTTGGATTAGGATTGGTGGGATTAGGATTGGTGGGATTGTGATTGATGTGGTTGGTGGGATTGTGATTGATGTGGTTGATTGGTGGAATTATCTTTGATGAGATGATTTATGTGATTAATTGATTTGTGGGATTAGGATTGATTTATGGGATTTTGATTGGTAGGATTATGATTTATGGGATTAGGATTGGTGGGATTAGGGTTGATGAGATTGGTGGGATTATGATTGATGGGATTGATTTACGGGATTATGATTGGGATTGTTTGATGGGATTATGATTTTGGATTAGGATTGGTGGGATTATGATTTATGGGATTAGGATTGGTGGGATTATGATTGGTGGGATCAGGATTGGTGGGATTAGGGTTGTTGGGATTAGGATTTGTGGGATTAGGATTGGTGGGATTATGTTTGATGGGATTAATTGCTGGGATTAGGATTGATGGAATTATGATTGATGGGTTTAATTTGTTGGATTAGGATTGATGGGATTAGGATTTGTTTGGTGGGATTAGGATTGGTGGGATTATGATTGATTTGGGATTAGGATTGGTGGGATTAGGGTTTGTGGGATTATTATTTCTGGGATTAGGATTGGTGGTATTAGGATTGATGGGATTAATTGGTGGGATTAGGGTTGGTGGGATTAGGATTGGTGGGATTATGACTGTTTTGGATTAGGATTGGTGGGATTAGGATTGATGGGTTTAATTTGTTGGATTAGGATTGATGGGATTAGGATTGGTGGGATTAAGATTGGTGGGATTATGTTTTATAGGATTCATTGGTGGGATTAGGATTGGTGGGATTACGTTTTATAGGATTCATTGATGGGATTAGGATTGGTGGAATTATGATTGTTTTGGATTAGGATTGGTGGGATTAGGATTGATGGGATTATGATTGATTGGATTAGGATTGGTGGGATTAGGATTGATGGGATTATGATTGATTTGGATTAGGATTTATGGGATTAGGATTTATGGGATTATGATTGATGGCATTGATTGATGGGATTATGCTTGATGGGATGATGATTGAATTATGATTGGGATTGACAGGATTATGATTGGTGGTATTATGATTGAGGTGATTGGTGGGATTATAATTGAATTATGATTGATGGGATTAGGATTGATGGGATTATGATTGATGAGACTGCAATTGATGTGGTTGATGGGATTATGACTGATGGGATTGATTTGGATTATGATTGGCGGGATTAGGATTGATAGGTTTAGGATTGATGGGATTATGATTGATTTGGGTTAGGATTGATGGGGTTAGGATTGGTGAGATTATGATTGATTTGGATTAGGATTGGTGGGATTAGGATTGGTGGTATTATGATTGCTGGGATTAATTGGTGTGGCGGGATTAGGATTGGTGGGATTATGTTTGATAGGATTAATTGCTGGGATTAGGATTTATGGGATTAGGATTGATGGGATTAGGATTGGTGGGATTATGATTGATTTGGATTAGGATTGGTGGGATTAGGATTTATGGGATTAATTGATGGCATTGATTGATGGGATTATGCTTGATGGGATGATGATTGAATTATGATTGGGATTGACAGGATTATGATTGGTGGTATTATGATTGAGGCGATTAATTGGTGGGATTATAATTGAATTATGATTGATGGGATTGATTGACGGGATTATGATTGATGAGACTGTGATTGATGTGGTTGATGGGATTATGACTGATGGGATTGATTTGGATTATGATTGGCGGGATTATGATTGATAGGTTTAGGATTGATGGGATTATGATTGATTTGGGTTAGGATTGGTGGGATTGTGATTGGTGGGATTAGGATTGATTGGATTAGGATTGGTGGGATTAGGATTGGTGGTATTAATTGATGGGATTAGGATTGATGAGGTTAGGATTGATGGGATTAGGATTGGTGGGATTAGGATTGATGGGATTAGTATTGGTGGGATTAGGATTGATGGTATTATGATTGGTGGGATTGTGATTGGTGGGATTAGGATTGATTTGGATTAGGATTGGTGGGATTAGGATTGGTGGGATTGTGATTGATGTGGTTGGTGGGATTGTGATTGATGTGGTTGATTGGTGGAATTATCTTTGATGAGATGATTTATGTGATTAATTGATTTGTGGGATTAGGATTGATTTATGGGATTTTGATTGGTAGGATTAATTTATGGGATTAGGATTGGTGGGATTAGGGTTGATGAGATTGGTGGGATTATGATTGATGGGATTGATTTACGGGATTATGATTGGGATTGTTTGATGGGATTGTGATTGATTTGGATTAGGATTGGTGGGATTATGATTTGGATTAGGATTGGTGGGATTATGATTGATGGGATTATGATTGGTGGGATCAGGATTGGTGGGATTAGGGTTGTTGGGATTAGGATTTGTGGGATTAGGATTGGTGGGATTATGTTTGATGGGATTAATTGCTGGGATTAGGATTGATGGAATTATGATTGATTTGGATTAGGATTGGTGGGATTAGGATTGATTTGGATTAGGATTGGTGGGATTAGGATTGGTGGCATTATGATTGATTTGGATTAGGATTGGTGGCATTATGATTGATTTGGATTAGGATTGGTGGGATTAGGGTTTGTGGGATTATTATTTATGGCATTAGGATTGGTGGTATTAGGATTGATGGGATTAATTGGTGGGATTAGGATTGGTGGGATTATGACTGTTTTGGATTAGGATTGGTGGGATTAGGATTGATGGGTTTAATTTGTTGGATTAGGATTGATGGGATTAGGATTGGTGGGATTAGGATTGATGGGATTATGATTGGTGGGATTATGATTGATTTGGATTAGGATTGGTGGGATTAGGATTGGTGGGATTATGACTGTTTTGGATTAGGATTGGTGGGATTCGGATTGATGGGATTAATTTGTTGGATTAGGGTTGATGGGATTAGAATTGGTGGGATTAGGATTGATGGGATTAATTTGTTGGATTAGGGTTGGTGGGATTAGCATTGGTGGGATTATGATATATTTGGATTAGGTTTGATGGGATTAGTTGGTGGGATTAGGATTGGTGGGATTATGATATATTTGGATTAGGATTGGTGGGATTATGATTGATTTGGATAAGGATTGGTGGGATTAGGATTGGTGGGATTGTGCAAGTAGATTTTAGGCGAGTTGTAAACCCCCCCAGCCTTTATAGTCTTATAATCGTATATTAAATGATGGGCAAAGCAGACCTTTCAAAAAGTCTGAACTTGCTGGGCTGAGCAGAGTCTCCAGTGGAATTTTATAGTGGAAAATACAGTGATATAAAAATCCCATTGTAAGAACAGGAATCAGAATTCTGTGCTGCTGAGGAGATGGAATGGTATGGGTTCAGTGTTGCCTGTCCGGAATCAGGTGCAGGTTTTTATCCTGTTTCTGGTTTGAGGATTGGTGGCTTTGGGGACAATGCTTTTTGCTGCTCTTGAAGCATTTGAGTGTTTTCATTTCCAGAGAGACCCTGTCCTGCTGTATTCCACAGTCTGGCCAGGCAGGATTCCCTTCTTTTCTGTTTCTATTTCTGTTTGTGTCCCTGCCAAAGCTGCAGGATTCTCTTCTTTTCTATTTCTATTTTTGTGTCCCTGCCAAAGCTGCAGGATTGATTCCCTTTTTCTATTTCTGTGCCCCTGCCAAAGCTGCAAAATTCCTTTTTTTTTCTCCTGTTTCTGTGCCCCTGCCAAAGCTGCAGAATTCCTTTTTTTTTTCCTGTTTCTGTGCCCCTGCCAAAGCTGCAGAATTCCTTTTTTTTTCCTATTTCTGTGCCCCTGCCAAAGCTACAGAATTCCTTTTCTTTTTCTATTTCTGTGCCCCTGATAAAGCTGCAGAATTCCTTTTTTTTCCTACTTCTGTGCCCAAAGCTGGCTCCCAGCTGTGGCAAGAGGGAAGCACCAGGTTGCTCAGTTTGTGGAGTTGATGAATTCAGTGCCTGATCCTGGAGTCCTAAAGCAGCCCAGGCTGCAGGGCCCCCAGAGGCCCCAGGTTTTGGGGAGGGAGCCTGGCTGAGGCTCTCAGCACCCCCAGGATGTGACTCAGCACCACCTGCCCAGGGAAGGGTTGCTGTCACTGACACATTTCTGTCGTGGCCGGGGTGGAATCACACTTTGTACAGACACAGCAGTGCTCCTGAGCTCGGTGTGAGTCCCTGCAGCCACTTCTGACTTTCTAAAGTGTCCCTGCTTCCCTCTCCCTGTGGGCAGCGTGCTCAGTGTCCTTGAGTCCCTGGGGGAGGGAAGGGCAGGGGCAGAGCAGCAGCCAGGGCGTGGCAGGTCCCTGTCCCCCTCTGTCCCTGTCCCCTCTGTCACCAGTGGGGCTGTGACAGTCCCTGACCTGTCCCTGTCTTGTCTGTCCCAGTCCTGCTGTCCCTGTCCCTGTCCTGTCTGTCCCAGTCCTGCTGTCCCCAGTCCTGTCTGTCCCAGTCCTGCTGTCCCAGTCCTGCTGTCACAGGTCTCTTTTGGGTTCTCTGCTTTGCTTTTCTGGAGGTGTTTTGGGTTCTCTGTGCTGTGCCCCCCTCTCTGCCCTCCAGTCCCCTTTCCTTTGAGAACTGAGCCCATGGAGCAGTGAAGGAATAAATCAGAGCCAGGGAACCCCCAGCCTGTGTCCAGGGGCTGCTCTCCTGTTTCCTTCCTGTTCCTTTCCCCTGCCTGGGGTTAATTATCTGGGGTTAATTATCTGGGGTTAATTCAGCTCTCAGCAGTCACACAGCCACCTCCCATCTCACAGATATTTTCAGCCTTGTCCCCTGAGCTGTCACTGACCAGAGCCAGACAGATTTAGCTCTTCTCATCTTTCAGTGCCTCCTGCTCTCCATGCCCCAGCTGTGTGCAGCCAGGGTGAACAGAGTCCCAGAGTTATTTAGGGTAGGAAACACCTGCAGGACCATCCAGTTCAGCCTGTGACTGATTAACACCTTGTCACCAGCCAGGGATGGTGACTCTGCCACCCCCCTGAGCAGCCCCTGCCACTTCCTGCTGCCCCTTTCTGGGGAGAAATTCTTCCTGATATCATTGGGATTATGAGGTTACAACCTTTAGTGCTCTGAGGCACCAACTCTGAGCTCTTGGCTCCTACTCATCAGGTTATGTTACAGAGCACATCAGTCTTAACAGGCAATGGCAAAAAAGCAATGGCAAAGCAAAAATCTGGCAAAGAGCAGATGGGTAAAAGCTGAATGGCTGAAAGCACCAACTCTCCCAGTAAAACCCTTATCCAGGATTTTCCCAACAAGCTCAGACACAAACTCAGACCACCACTCCTTAACCTGTTACAATTCCAGTTTCTTGGCACACCAGGTTACCTACAGAACTACTCATACAATCTGTCTTAGCTGTCACTAAACCATCTCCATGTGGTTCTTGAGCACTCACAGCCATGAACACCCCACCCTGTGCTGAGCACTCCATGCCAGGGCTGGACAGGGATGTACAGGAAGGAATTTCCCCAAACCCAGACTGCTCGTGGCACAACCTGAGGCTTGTCCTGTCCCTGTTCCCTGGCAGCAAAGCCTGACCCCAGCTTGCTCCCCCTCCTCTCAGGGAGCTGTGGAGGCTGAGGGGTCCCTCCTGAGCCCCCCAGCCCTTTCCCCAGCTCTGTTCCTGTGGCTGGACTTTGCTGTGAGCCCAGCTGTGTGCAGATGTGCACACATTTACAGATGGCTGCCTGTGCTGGCAGCAGCTGTGCCTGGTGGGAGTGCAGCCCTTGCACCCCAGCCCCAGCTGTGTGTGGAGGGAAAACTTGTGTAAGAGCCTAAAAACGAGGGATGTGGAGCTACAGGGCTCTTTAAAGTGCTCTTTATTGAATTTAAACAGTGCAGCAATTTATTTATCATTTTAAATGCTCTTTGTTGCATCCAAATGATGCAGCAATTTATTTATCATTTTAAATGCTGTTTATTGCATCCAAATGATGCAGCAATTTATTTATCATTTAAAATGCTGTTTATTGCATCCAAATGATGCAGCAATTTACTTATCATTTAAAATGCTGTTTATTGCATCCAAATGATGCAGCAATTCACAGACCATGGGTGACAGAGCCCAGCCCCAGCTGTGGGTTCCTTCTTCTAGTTCTGGTTACAAAGCATTATTTACTTTTCATTGCAGAGCATTTTAAAACATGACAGCCAATCAATACCTTTACTATTGCCTATACCCTATTTAACTACTAGCATTACCATATTCATGTCACTATTTTCCAGTCACAAAAGGTCAGTGTGTTCCAGTTTAAGTTAGAAGTTGTTTTTCAGTTTTCTTGCAGTGGAAAATCCTGAGTTCTTCTTTGTACTTGCAACATGGTATTTTTGTTTGTTTGTGAAAATCCTTTTGCTTGGTAAAAACGTGTTTTGTTTGAGGTGGCTTTATCGTTTTCTCAGAGTCATGAAAGCCCCTTCCCACCCACTGCCCTTTGCCTTTTTAGTTACCCAGTAAGACTGGCTCAGCAATTCTTTTCTTCTGCATCAAAACTTGCTCTCATCTCTATTCCTCCTTCAGATTCTCCATTCAGAAATCTTTCTGTTGTTCACATCCCTGTGAGACCTCCTGCCAACTCCTCATCCTTCCCAACAAACTTGGTCTCTCAGCAGCTCTGGGCTTTGTCCCTCAGTCCTGTGTCAGGAAAATGAACCCACAGACACCAGAGGTTTGTGTCCACAAAGGAGGCAGAGGAGTCCCTTTGCTTTATTCCAGTAAAGGGAGAGGCCATGGGCCATCTCCTGGCATCTCTCACATTTTTGGAGGCTGCAGCCTCCCTTTTTATCCCAATTTCCCTCTCTCTTTCCCCCTTGCTGAGGTACTTGAGAGGCACAGACTTCCCAAACCCTGACACCTGAGATTCCCCTCTAATGCACAATCCTCCCTTTTAATTTCTAATTCTTACAGAATTCATAGTTCTTCCCCATTTCTTCTTTCATCTTCCAATATCCAATTTCATTGATCAGCCAACCTACAATTTGTTTGTAAAGGAAATACCTTTTTCCATTCAATCAGTGGAATCCATCCCATGGTTTCTTTTATGTCTCAGTGCTGGTTTTATCCACCAGCTGATCCAGAGCTAGTTTGTAAAGACAAATGAGACATTCCTGTCACTCTGGCAGGCTGCAGGAGCTCTCAGTGATGAGTTGCACTGACTGCAGCAAGTTCAGAGTGCCCCAGAGCTGCTGGGCAGCACCAGCTGCCTCTGGCTGCTGCCTGCCAGGTGTGCAGCTGTGCTGGAAGCTGGGAGTTCCTGCAGGAGCAGGTGAGTGTGAACAGGAGGAGGAGCTTCCAGGTCCCTTCCCACCCAAGGCATTCCATGATTCCATGTGAAAGAGCAGTTACACCAAACATTACAGGTGGGGGTTCTTTCTGACCCCCAGAGCTCTCAGGCTCCTGCTCTGAGCTCATGGCTCCTGCTCCTTGGGTTATGTTAAATAAGCAAAGCAGCTGATAGTTAAAAGGTTATTTGTTACAAAGCACATCTTGTTACAAAGCACATCAGTCTCAACAGGCAATGGCAAAGCAGCAGCCTGGCAAAGAGCAGATGCGTAAAAGCCAAAGGCTGAAAGCACCAACTCTCCCAGTACAAACTCTTAAATGGGATTTTTCCAACAAGCTCAGACACAAACTCAGACCACCACTCCTTAACCTGTTCCAATTCCAGTTTCTGAGCACACCAGGTTACCTATAGAACTACTCATACAATCTGTCTTGTTCTATGTGAGAAATGTCAGCAATATTCTTACTAGAGCTCTGTTATGTCTCAGTCCTGCCTACAGCTGTGGGCCTGGAGCCTCCACTGCAGATATCAGTGTGTTTCACCCTTCACTAGAACACTCACAGCTACTGTGGCATTTGAAACCTTTCACTCACTAAAAGCATCAGAGCTCACCCTAAAATTACTGACTGACTTCTACTTAAACATCTACTTTATGTGTGAGAGCCTTAATGTACTTCAATCCACCCAAAGGCTTTGATTCCATCCCTGCACTCTGATTTCCCCTGACTCACTGACTCCAGCAGTGGTGCACCTCCATGGGGGTTTGTCCTTCCTGCAGAGGAAGATGCAGTGAGTTTTGGTGGGAAGCAGCACAGATCAGATCTCTGGGGGGAAAACACAAAGAGGGAAATACCCAGTGAGTCCATAAACGCCCAGTGAGGTCCATAAACACCCAGTGAGATCCCTGGTGAGGAGGGACCTGAGCTGTGCCTGGGGCAGCTCTGAGCTCTGGTTTCAGTGCCAGCCCAAAGAACTGAAGGGTTCAGTGCCAGAAACAGCCAGAGCTGCACCATGGAAGGAATTACAAAGGGCTGGATCCAGGTTTTTCTTTTTAAGGTTCATATTCACATCATTACTCTTTGCACAGATCTCAAACAAACACCCACCAGTTCAATTCACTCATCACAATTCAGTTCCTCACCACAATTCACTTCACTCACCACAATTCACTTCACTCACCACAATTCACTTCACTCACCACAATTCAGTTCACTCACCACAATTCAGTTCACTCACCACAATTCAGTTCGCTCACCACAATTCACTTCACTCACCACAATTCAGTTCACTCACCACAATTCAGTTCGCTCACCACAGTTCAGTTCACTCACCACAATTCACTTCACTCACCACAGTTCAGTTCCTCACCACAGTTCAGTTCACTCACCACAGTTCAGTTCACTCACCACAGTTCAGTTCGCTCACCACAGTTCAGTTCACTCACCACAGTTCAGTTCACTCACCACAATTCACTTCACTCACCACAGTTCAGTTCCTCACCACAGTTCAGTTCACTCACCACAGTTCAGTTCGCTCACCACAGTTCAGTTCATTCACCACAGTTCAGTTCATTCACCACAGTTCAGTTCATTCACCACAGTTCAGTTCCTCACCACAGTTCAGTTCACTCACCACAGTTCAGTTCACTCACCACAGTTCAGTTCACTCACCACAGTTCAGTTCATTCACCACAGTTCAGTTCACTCACCACAGTTCACTTCACTCACCACCATTCAGTTCACTCACCACAGTTCAGTTCCTCACTGGTTTCTGTGGGAGAACTGACTGGCTTTGGAGTTTGAAATTCTCTTTTCAGCCCACATGTGTCTATATCTAATCCAAGCCCTTTGCTGCAGGTGTCTCAGTGTTTTTAATCTGTTCTCTGCTGTTTTGCTTTTCAGTGTGCACTGATGGACAGAAGGTTCTTCCCCCTCAGGCCAGTTGAATTTCTGGAATTCCAGAACTTGGAATTTTTCTGGCTCTTGCACCAAGGGAGTGACTGATGCAGGTCTGGAATTCCAGAACTTGGAATTTTTCTGGCTCTTACAACAGACACAGTGACTGATGCAGGTCTGGAATTCCAGAAGTTGGAATTTTCCTGGCTCTTGCACCAGACACAGTGACTGATGCAGGTCTGGAATTCCTGAACTTGGAATTTTTCTGGCTCTTGCAGCAGACACAGTGACTGATGCAGGTCTGGAATTCCTGAACTTGGAATTTTTCTGGCTCTTGCAGCAGACACAGTGACTGATGCAGGTCTGGAATCAGGGATTTCCCTGGGAAGATTCTGCTTTGCTGTTCAGTGGGTGTCGGAGGAACTGGCAGAGCACCTCAGCTGGTTCCTCATTTCAGTTTTTTGGTTTGGTTTTTGTTTTAAACTTAGCAGAATCTCCACAAGAAGTTGGTTCTGTGATTGCAGGAGTGAAAGGGGGTGGAAGGGAAGTGTTGAACTCCTGTTTCTTTTGGTGACAGTGACACTTTGACATCTCTGCAGCAGCCTCTCTCCCTCCTGGCCCTTTTTCAATGAGGAAATTGCAGTGGAGGACAGCAGATTTGGTTCTCTGGAGCAGTCTGTGCCTGTTTCTGTCTCACCAAGCAGCTGCTTGGCCCTGAGAGAGCCCTGCCTGTGCTGCTCCTGTCCCTGTGTGCTCCCTGTCCTGCTGGAGTTGTGCCATGGGAATGGCCTGTGCTGGTGTCCTGGAGCTGCTGGCACTGGGCATGGCTGGGGATGGAGGTGGGAGGCAGGAGGACGTGGGTGGCTCAGCTGTGATCCTCAGAGGGGGATTTGGGGAGCTGGGTGTGCATTTCCATCAGTGCAGCATAGCCAGGTGTCCATGCAGGGTGTGGTGGTGCCCTGCAGGTCACTGCCCACCGTGCTGGGGTCACCTGGGATGATGGATTTAACCCAAAAGGAGGAATTTCACCCCAGGGCTGTGAGCACTGTCCCTGATTTACCTGGGATCCCCAGTGCTGATGGATTTAACCCAAAAGGAGGAATTTCACCCCAGGGCTGGGAGCAGTGTCCCTGATTTACCTGGGATCCCCAGTGCTGATGGATTTAACCCCTGCCCAGCCAGGCTGGGCTGGGAGCACTGTCCCTGACTTACCTGGGATCCCCAGTGCTGATGGATTTAACCCCTGCAGAGCCAGGCTGGGCTGGGAGCAGTGTCCCTGATTTACCTGGGATCCCCAGTGCTGATGGATTTAACCCCTGCAGAGCCAGGCTGGGCTGGGAGCAGTGTCCCTGACTTACCTGGGATCCCCAGTGCTGATGGATTTAACCCCTGCAGAGCCAGGCTGGGCTCTGGGCACTGTCCCTGATTTACCTGGGATCCCCAGTGCTGATGGATTTAACCCAAAGGAAGACTTTCACCTCAGGGCTGTGACTCTGTCCCTGCTCTGTGCTCCAGTCCCTGGCTGCACATTTGGATTGTGCTGAATCCCCTCCTGTGTGTCCAGTGAGGGGACTGTGGGGCCAGGACTGAGCCTGGGAAGGGGTTGGGGTGTCCTGTGTTGTGGTGGGGCTGGTGTGAGTGCCGCGGGTCACCCACAGGTGCCCTGGGTCGGTGTTTTGGGGTGGTTTTTATGTGGTTTTGGTGAAAAGAGCCCTCCCTTGGGGCTGTGGTTTTGATGAAAAGAGCCCTCCCTTGGGGCTGTATTTTTGGTGCATGTTTTTGGTTTGTTTTTGGTGTGTTTTTGGTGAAAGGAGCCCTCCCTGAGGCTGTGTCTTTGGTGTGTTTGTGGTGTAATTTTGCTGTGTTTTTGGTGTGTTTTTGTTGTGCTTTTGCTCTGTTTTTGGTGTGTTTTTGGTCTGTTTCTGGTGTGGTTTTGGTGTTTTTCTGCTCTGTTTTTGCTGTGTTTCTGGTGTGTTTCTGGTGTGGTTTTGGTGTGTTTCTGCTCTGTTTTCGGTCCGTTTCTGGTCTGTTTTTGGCTGTACTGACCCTCCCCTGGCCAGCCCCGCCCTGACCGCTGTCCCTCTGTTGCAGCTGACGCTGACCATTGTCCGGCAGACGGGGGGGCTGGGCATCAGCATCGCGGGGGGCAGGGGCTCCACGCCCTATAAGGGGGACGACGAGGTAAGAGCCCGGAATCCCCCAAATCCAGGGCTGGAGCAGCCCTTAATCCCCCAAATCCAAGGGCTGGAGCAGCCCTGAATCCCCCAAATCCCGGGGTGGAGCAGCCCTGAATCCCCCAAATCCAGGGTCTGACCCTGAATTCCCAAAATCCAGGGGGAGGAGTAGCCCCAAATCCAGGGACTGGCCCTGAATCCCCCCAAAATCCAGGGGAGGAGCAGCCCTGAATCCACCTGAATCCCCCAAATCCAGGGGCTGACCCTGAATCCCCCCAAATCCAGGGGCTGACCCTGAATCCCCCCAAATCCAGGGCCTGACTCTGAATCCCCCAAATCCAGGGCCTGACTCTGAATCCCCCAAATCCAGGGGCTGGCAGTGTCCCATTGTCACCTTGGGGTGCCTTGCACTGAGGCTTGGGCTGCCCTGCCATGGGGTTTCTGTCCCCCTGTCACTTTGGGGTGCCCTCCTTTGGGGTTTCTGTCCCCCTGTCACTTTGGGCTGCCCTCCTTTGGGGTTTCTGTCCCCCTGTCACTTTGGAGTGCCCTGCCATGGGGTTTCTGTCCCCCTGTCACTTTGGGGTGCCCTCCTTTGGGGTTTCTCTCCCCCTGTCACTTTGGGGTGCCCTCCTATGGGGTCCCTGTCCCTTTCCCAGCTCCTGAGCAGGATGATGTGTTTCCTCTGTCCCCTGTCTCTGGCTCAGGGCTGGCCAGCCTCTGGCTCCCCTCCTGATGAGCTCGGGGGGCTCAGGGGTCTCTGCACTCCCAGGGGTCAGCAGTGACCTCCCATCTCACACACGTTTTGCTTCAGGGCATCTTCATTTCCCGAGTGTCCGAGGAGGGTCCTGCAGCCCGAGCCGGGGTCAGAGTGGGGGACAAACTGCTGGAGGTAAGGACAGACAAAGGAAATACTGCTGCTGGGTGTGAGTGCGGGACGGGTGTGAGTGCGGGACGGGTGTGAGTGCGGGACGGGTGTGAGTGAGGGATGGGTGTGAGTGCGGGATGGGTGTGAGTGCGGGATGGGTGTGAGTGCAGGACGAGTGTGAGTGCGGGATGGGTGTGAGTGCGGGATGGGTGTGAGTGCGGGACGGGTGTGAGTGCGGGACGGGTGTGAGTGAGGGATGGGTGTGAGTGCAGGACGGGTGTGAGTGAGGGATGGGTGTGAGTGCAGGACGGGTGTGAGTGCGGGAGGAGTGTGAGTGCAGGATGGGTGTGAGTGCGGGATGGGTGTGAGTGCAGGACGGGTGTGAGTGAGGGACGGGTGTGAGTGAGGGACAGGTGTGAGTGAGGGATGGGTGTGAGTGCGGGAGGAGTGTGAGTGCAGGATGGGTGTGAGTGCGGGATGGGTGTGAGTGCAGGACGGGTGTGAGTGCAGGACGGGTGTGAGTGCGGGACGGGTGTGAGTGAGGGACAGGTGTGAGTGCAGGATGGGTGTGAGTGCGGGAGGAGTGTGAGTGCAGGATGGGTGTGAGTGCGGGATGGGTGTGAGTGCAGGACGGGTGTGAGTGAGGGATGGGTGTGAGTGCGGGAGGAGTGTGAGTGCAGGATGGGTGTGAGTGCGGGACGGGTGTTAGTGTAGGACGGGTGTGAGTGTAGGAGGAGTGTGAGTGCAGGACGTGAGTGAGTGCAGGAGGGGTGTGAGTGCAGGATGGTTGTGAGTGCAGGAGGGGTGTGAGTGTGGGAGGAGTGTGAGGGGAGGTGGGAGGGGAATGGGAGTGAATTTGGGGGTGTGAGATGAGTGGGGGGATTTGCATCACACATTTTAGACCAAATTAAACATTAGGAGATGTGTAAGAGCTGAACAAAATTCCCTTGGCTCAGAGATTGTTGTTTAATGTATGTTACCATTAATCTTCTGTTGCTTTATCAGCTCCTGCATTTGGTGAGGGATGTGACGGTGACATTGCCACACTGAGGGGTGTCACACTGCCAGCCCTGGGTGTGTGACACTGCCACACTGAGGGGTGTCACACTGCCAGCTCTGGGTGTGTGACATTCCCATACTATGTGAATTTGGGGCTCTGTGTGATTTTAGGGTCTCTCTCTCCCAGGTGAACATGGTGTCCCTGGACTGTACCAAGCACCACGTGTGTATGAGGTTCAGGCTTTGTGTGTGGGATGTCTCTGTGTGATTTTATTGCTCTGTGTGATTTTATGGCTCTGTGATTTTAGGGTCTCTCTCCCCAGGTGAACGGGGTGCCCCTGCACCGCGCCGAGCACCACGTGTGGGGTCAGGGCTGTGTGTATGGGGTTCAGGCTGTGTGTATGGGATGTGTCTGTGGTTTTAGGGCTCTCTCTGATTTTAGGGTCTCTCTCTCCAGGTGAACGGGGTGCCCCTGCACCGCGCCGAGCACCACGTGTGGTGTCAGGGCTGTGTGTGTGGGATGTGTCTGTGTGAACTGGGGGCTCTCTCTGATTTTAGGGTCTCTCTCCCCAGGTGAACGGGGTGCCCCTGCACCGCGCCGAGCACCACGTGGCCGTGGAGGCGCTGCGGGGCTCGGGCAGCTCGGTGTCCATGACGGTGCTGCGGGAGCGCATGGTGGAGCCCGAGAACGCCATCACCGTCACCCCGCTGCGGCCCGGCGACGACTACAGCCCGCGGGAGCGGCGCGGGGGGCTGCGCTTCCCCGGCAGCGCCGAGCCCTCCGCCCCGGGGCGCGTCTCCACCTGCCTGCTGCGCAACGAGAAGGGGCTGGGCTTCAGCATCGCCGGCGGCAAGGGCTCCACGCCCTACCGCGCTGGGGACACGGTCAGTGCTGGGAGCCACTCCCTGGGCTGGGGGCACGGTCAGGGCTGATCCACACCCTGGGCTCCACGCCCTGCCGGGCTGGGGACACGGTCAGTGCAGATTCCATCCCATCCCTGGGCTGGGGACACGGTCAGGGCTGGTCACAGGGCTGGGACATGGTCAGGGCTGGGAGCCACTCCCTGGGGCAGGGGACATGGTCAGTGCTGGTCACTGGGGACACAGTCAGTGCTGGTCACAGGGCTGGGACATGGTCAGGGCTGGGAGCCACTCCCTGGGGCTGGGGACACGGTCAGTGCTGGTCACTGGGGACACAGTCAGTGCTGGTCACAGGGCTGGGACATGGTCAGGGCTGGGAGCCACTCCCTGGGGCTGGGGACACGGTCAGTGCTGATCCACACCCTGGGCTCCACGCCATACCAGGCTGGGGACACGGTCAGTGCTGGGAGCCACTCCCTGGGCTGGGGACACGGTCAGGGCTGGTCACAGGGGACACAGTCAGTGCTGGTCACAGGGCTGGGACATGGTCAGGGCTGGGAGCCACTCCCTGGGCTGGGGACACGGTCAGGGCTGGTCACAGGGCTGGGGACACGGTCAGTGCTCATCCTATCCCTGGGCTCCACACCCTACCGTGCTGGGGACACGGTCAGTGCTGGTCACTGGGGACATGGTCAGTGCTGGTCACAGGGACACGGTCAGTGCTGGTCACAGGGCTGGGGACATGGTCAGTGCTGGTCACTGGGACATGGTCAGTGCTGGTCACCAGGATTCCCAACCTTCCCCATCCCTGGGCATGCATTACTGGCCCTGAGAGCCATCAGGGGATCCCAGTGTGGTTTGGGTTTGGGTTTAACCCTCACCTGTCCATCCCCTTGTCACTGCCAGGTTCCCCTGTCCCAGGCTGCTCCCAGCCCTGCCATGGCCATGAACACTTCCAGGGATGGGGCAGCCACAGCTCCTCTGGCACCCTGTGCAGAGCCAGGGCAGCCTCAGAGGGGACAGTTCCTTCCCAAAATCCCCTCTAACCCTGCCATCCCCCTGTGCTGTCACCCCAGTCCATGTCACTCTTTTTATAGCAGGACAGGGGCTCCCAGTCCCTGCCAGTGATATCCAATCCTGCTGCTGCCCTCGTGGCACAGATTCCAGGCTTGGGGCCACGGGAGGGCTCTGCTGGGAGCAGAGGGGAGCAAACAGCAGGGGAAGGGTCTGTGAGGGGAGAGCACTGGGACCTGCCTGGAGTCTGGGACGGGCTTGGGGAGCCAGGCTCAGGTGAGGGGGTGAGTGATTCCTGGGGCTGCAGAGCCAGGCTCAGGTGAGGAGGTGAGGGGTTCCTGGGCTGGTCTGAGAGCCAGGCTCAGGTGAGGGGGTGAGTGATTCCTGGGGCTGCAGAGCCAGGCTCAGGTGAGGAGGTGGGGGGTTCCTGGGCTGGTCTGAGAGCCAGGCTCAGGTGAGTGATTCCTGGGCTGGTCTGAGAGCCAGGCTCAGGTGAGGGGGTGAGTGATTCCTGGGCTGCAGAGCCAGGCTCAGGTGAGGAGGTGAGGGGTTCCTGAGCTGCAGAGCCAGGCTCAGGTGAGGGGGTTCCTGGCTGCTCTCAGAGCCAGGCTCAGGTGAGGGGGTTCCTGGGGCTGCTCTCAGAGCCAGGCTCAGGTGAGGGGTTCCTGGCTGCTCTCAGAGCCAGGCTCAGGTGAGGGGGTTCCTGGGCTGCTCTCAGAGCCAGGCTCAGGTGAGGGGTTCCTGGGCTGCAGAGCCAGGCTCAGGTGAGGGGGTTCCTGGGCTGCAGAGCCAGGCTCAGGTGAGGGGGTTCCTGGGCTGCAGAGCCAGGCTCAGGTGAGGGGGTTCCTGGCTGCTCTCAGAGCCAGGCTCAGGTGAGGGGTTCCTGGGCTGCAGAGCCAGGCTCAGGTGAGGGGTTCCTGGGGCTGCTCTCAGAGCCAGGCTCAGGTGAGAGGTTCCTGGGCTGCTCTCAGAGCCAGGCTCAGGTGAGGGGTTCCTGGGCTGCTCTCAGAGCCAGGCTCAGGTGAGGGGTTCCTGGGCTGCAGAGCCAGGCTCAGGTGAGGGGTTCCTGGGCTGCTCTCAGAGCCAGGCTCAGGTGAGAGGTTCCTGGGCTGCTCTCAGAGCCAGGCTCAGGTGAGGGGTTCCTGGGCTGCTCTCAGAGCCAGGCTCAGGTGAGGGGTTCCTGGGCTGCTCTCAGAGCCAGGCTCAGGTGAGGGGTTCCTGGGCTGCTCTCAGAGCCAGGCTCAGGTGAGGGGTTCCTGGCTGCTCTCAGAGCCAGGCTCAGGTGAGAGGTTCCTGGGCTGCAGAGCCAGGCTCAGGTGAGGGGTTCCTGGCTGCTCTCAGAGCCAGGCTCAGGTGAGGGGTTCCTGGCTGCTCTGACCTCTCTGGCTCTGTGCAGGGGATCTTCATCTCCCGGATTGCAGAGGGAGGAGCTGCCCACAGGGACGGGATCCTGCGTGTCGGGGACAGAGTCATCTCGGTGAGTGTGTGGGGAGGGGCTGGCTGGGACTGTGTCCCCCTGTGTCACTGCAGCTGCGTTTGAGACCCCTCCTGTGTCACTGCAGCTGGGACTGTGCCCCTCCTGTGTCACTGCAGCTGGGACTGTGCCCTGCCTGTGTCACTGCAGCTGGGACTGTGTCCCCCTTCTGTCACTGCAGCTGGGTTTGGGACCCCTCCTGTGTCACTGCTGCTGGGACTGTGCCCCTCCTGTGCCCCTGCAGCTGGGGCTGTGCCCCTCCTGTGTCACTGCAGATGGGTTTGGGGCTCCTTCCTCCAGCTCCTGAGCCTCCTGGGAGAGCATCTCATTCTGTCTGATGGTGGGTGCAACCACACCTCACCTTTCCCTAGATCTTTATGGAAATGCTGTCCCAAGGAATGGCCTGGAGGGAGGGGAAACAGCAGCTCTGCCCCAGCCTGGTGTCCCTCTGGAGCCTGGGTGGCAGCTGGGGACACAGCCAGGGGACAGGGGAGCCCCTGGGGACACAGCCAGGGGACAGAGGAGCTCTTGGGGCCATCCAGGGGACAGGGAAGCCGCTTGGGGTGGCAGGGTCACCTGCTGGAGCAGGAGGAGCTGCCCAGGGGGGCCTCAGTGTGTCCCTGCGTCACCTGGAGCTCTGGCCTGGGGCTCCCTCCTGTCCCTGGGGGTCTCACTGCTCTGACCTCCTGTCTCTGCTGCTCCTCCTGTAGGAGCCTCTGCTGAGCCTCTGGTCCTTGCCAGGCTGCTCCTGCCTCTGGGCACCCTGCAGGAGCTGTGCTGTGCTGGACACCCTGCAGGGGCTGTGCTGTGCTCTGACCACCCTGCAGGGGCTGTGCTGTGCCCTGTGCACCCTGCAGGAGCTGTGCTGTGCTCTGGACACCCTGCAGGAGCTGTGCTGTGCTCTGGACACCCTGCAGGAGCTGTGCTGTGCCCTGGGCACCCTGCAGGAGCTGTGCTGGGCACCCTGCAGGAGCTGTGCTGTGCTCTGGGCACCCTGCAGGAGCTGTGCTGTGCTCTGGGCACCCTGCAGGGGCTGTGCTGTGCTCTGGGCACCCTGCAGGAGCTGTGCTGTGCTGGACACCCTGCAGGAGCTGTGCTGTGCTCTGACCACCCTGCAGGGGCTGTGCTGTGCCCTGTGCACCCTGCAGGAGCTGTGCTGGGCACCCTGCAGGAGCTGTGCTGTGCTCTGGGCACCCTGCAGGAGCTGTGCTGTGCTGGACACCCTGCAGGAGCTGTGCTGTGCTCTGACCACCCTGCAGGGGCTGTGCTGTGCCCTGTGCACCCTGCAGGAGCTGTGCTGTGCTCTGGGCACCCTGCAGGAGCTGTGCTGGGCACCCTGCAGGAGCTGTGCTGTGCTCTGTGCACCCTGCAGGGGCTGTGCTGTGCTCTGGGCACCCTGCAGGGGCTGTGCTGTGCCCTGTGCACCCTGCAGGAGCTGTGCTGTGCTCTGGGCACCCTGCAGGAGCTGTGCTGGGCACCCTGCAGGAGCTGTGCTGTGCTCTGTGCACCCTGCAGGAGCTGTGCTGTGCTCTGGGCACCCTGCAGGGGCTGTGCTGTGCTCTGGGCACCCTGCAGGGGCTGTGCTGGGCACCCTGCAGGGGCTGTGCTGTGCTCTGGGCACCCTGCAGGAGCTGTGCTGTGCTCTGGGCACCCTGCAGGGGCTGTGCTGGGCACCCTGCAGGAGCTGTGCTGTGCTCTGGGCACCCTGCAGGGGCTGTGCTGTGCTCTGGGCACCCTGCAGGAGCTGTGCTGTGCTCTGGGCACCCTGCAGGGGCTGTGCTGGGCACCCTGCAGGGGCTGTGCTGTGCTCTGGGCACCCTGCAGGGGCTGTGCTGTGCTCTGTGCACCCTGCAGGGGCTGTGCTGTGCTCTGGGCACCCTGCAGGGGCTGTGCTGGGCACCCTGCAGGAGCTGTGCTGTGCTCTGGGCACCCTGCAGGGGCTGTGCTGGGCACCCTGCAGGAGCTGTGCTGTGCTGGGCACCCTGCAGGAGCTGTGCTGTGCTCTGGGCACCCTGCAGGAGCTGTGCTGTGCTCTGGGCACCCTGCAGGGGCTGTGCTGTGCTCTGGGCACCCTGCAGGAGCTGTGCTGTGCTCTGGGCACCCTGCAGGAGCTGTGCTGTGCTGGTGGTGGGTTCTGGCCCAGCTGCTGTGCCCAGGGCACAGAGCTGGTGTGGGTAAACACTGATACAGCCTTGTCAGTGCTGGCTTCTGTGTGCTCTATCCCAGGCTGGGCTGCCCTGCCTTTGCTCAGGCCCAGCTCAGTGGGGCTTGGGCCCAGGTCTGACACTGGAAGGCAGGAGGTGTGAACTGGGATACCATCTCTCCCTCCCCTCCTGTGCTCCCCTCTCCCCCAAATCAAGCCCTGACCCTGCTCAATGCCTGCCAGAGTGAGTTATTTTGGGTTTGCTGCACGGTACAGAGGCAGCACTGGGGCCCAGCACTGGGGCTGGATTGCTGGAGCTGTGGAACAAGGAGACACAAAACCTCAGAACAGATACAAAGCCAAACCTGTCTCCAGGCTGCCTCAGCAGCTCTATTTATATCCATGGGCAGCCTCATAGGAAAAGCAGATCCAACTGCCCAGGAATAGGCTGCAGTGGGTCTCCTTTGGGAGGTGTGAGCTCAGGGCTCACACAGCTCAGGCTCTGTTTTTGGTGTGGCTGAGGCATTGCTGTCCTCATTCCTGACCCCTGATCAGGCAGCCCTTGCTCACCTGGCTCAGGTATGTGTGACCAGGCAGGTCCCCTGCTGCCCTGAGGTGAGGGCAGGAACAGAACACCCACCAGGAGTGCTCACCACACCTTTCACAGCAGCAATTCCATTTTCACTGGAAAGGAATCACTGCCATGGTTTCTGGGTGTGGGTGCAGGTCTCCTGTCCCTGCATGGTCCCACAGGCACTGCTCTCCTGGCCAGGCTCAGCTCCCACCTGGCCAAAACATCTGTTTTCTAAAGAGAATACTGCAGCACAGCTCCTGCTCTTCCCTGAGCTCTGGATCCTCCTGGAGTTCTGCTCAGGGGAGCTGGGGCTGCTCCTGGGCCTTGGGGAGCTTTGAGCACCTGGATGGAGGAGCCAGGGCTGAGTTACCAGCCCCAGCATGTCCCAGTGCCTGTCACTGCTCCCAGGGCCTGTCCCAGTGCCTGTCACCCCCTCCCAGTGTGTGTCCCAGTGCCTGTCACTGCTCCCAGTGCCTGTCACTGCTCCCAGTGCCTGTCACACCCTCCCAGTGCCTGTCACTGCTCCCAGTGCCTGTCACACCCTCCCAGTGCCTGTCACACCCTCCCAGTGCCTGTCACACCCTCCCAGTGCCTGTCACTGCTCCCAGTGCCCATTTTGGGGGCAGTGCTGCAGAGCTGGAGTTGTGGGCTGGGATTGTGGCAGGCAGAGTGCAGGATGGGGAGCAGCTCCTAAGGGCAGCTGATTGTTTTGGGATGGGGCTGGGAAGGAAACTGATTATGGGAGGTTTAGGATAGGGGTGGGTGACAGGTGAAGTCCTGATGAGAAATGGGAGTGGGTCATTGTGCTGGTTATAGGGACAGGTGTCTGCCAGTAAAGGCAGAAGCTTCTCTTTGAAATGGAGAATGTAAACCCCTTCCTCCAAATTATTATTATAACTTTGAAATTAAGGGGCTCTCAGGCAAAGATATGGGAATTAGGAATAACAGTTCTTCACTAGGAAAATTAAAAAAATTAAAATAGAAATACAGTATCACAAAGAACAATCCCAACCCTGCCAGAGTCAGAATCCAAGCTGACACCCGTCAGTCAGTCAGGGTGTTGGCACAGTCCCATTCAATGGTGGCTGCATCCTCCTGCAGTGGCAGATGTGGTTCAGCTGGAGCAGTGCTCCTGGAGAAGGTGCAGTTTCCTCTGAAGCTCCAGAGATGATGTGGAAAGGTCTGGCTTTCCTCTGGGATCCAGTGGAAAGAAGGTTCCTTGCTGCCAAAATCTCAGTTTTGCTTGCCAGACCAGCACTGCCCAGCAGCCTCCTGATCTCCCTGTATTTCCTCACCTCCAGTTCTCTCCTGCTCTGCTGAGTGTCCCACAGTAAGTGCTGCAGATTCCCCTTCAAGCTTCCTGCAGCCCTTTCCTGCAGTTGTGCTGGCACAACTCTCTGTAATCTCATTTCTCCTGGCAGGTTTGGCTGCCCCTCTAAGGTGGGTGTTCCTGTGGCTGCTTCAGGGGTGCTCAGGGACTGTCTGAGCCTGTGCCTGCCACCTGCACCCCTCAGGGGCTGTGCACCTGTGTGCTTCCCCTGTCACCTTTGCTGCTCAATGCCCCTGCTCAGCAGCCCTGCCCGTGCCAGCCTAGTGCAGAAAATCCTCTCTGGGGAGGAGCTGGGAGGAGCAGTAATATTTCATTTTTCAGCAGTGGGAGCTGGGCTGCAGAGCCCAGTGGCTGTGAGTTACAGTTGTTATTTCATGGGCTGATCAAAGCCCATCTTGGCACTCCTGTTTTCATGTCCTCACTGCTCATTTTGGAAGGATTTTCCAGAAGCTAATGACGAGAAACTTAATTTTCAGCTTTTTCCTGACAGGTTTTGTTATTCTCCCAGCTCAGCTCTCCTCAGGTTTCTGCCCCTTGTAGATCCATGAACACTCACATCCTTCCCAGTGCTTTGAGTTTCCAGGGAGGCAGTTTGAAATCCTGATTTTGTAGGAAAGGCTCTGTCCTTTCAGATCTCCCTGTACCTGGGGTCCCTTTAATGCCTCAGAGCTGGCATATCCCCTGGGCCAGCAGGAGCAGCACAGGGAGAGTGAGCAGGGCAGCTCCTGTCACCCAGCACAGCCTGCTGCAGTGCCTGGGCCAGCTCGGGGTGACAGGGAGGGCAGGGGACAGTGCTGGAGGTGGCAGTGACAGTGCGGCAGGGGACAGTGCACAGGTGACAGTGACAGTGCAGCAGGTGGCAGTGACAGTGACAGTGCAGCAGGTGACAGGGAGGGCAGACGACAGTGCAAAGGTGACAGTGACAGTGACAATGCAGCAGGTGACAGGGAGGGCAGGGGACAGTGCGCAGGTGGCAGTGACAGTGCAGCAGGTGGCAGTGACAGTGACAGTGCAGCAGGTGACAGGGAGGGCAAGGGACAGTGCACAGGTGGCAGTGACAGTGCAGCAGGTGGCAGTGACAGTGACAGTGCAGCAGGTGACAGGGAGGGCAAGGGACAGTGTAGCAGGTGACAGTGACAGTGTAGCAGGTGGCAGTGACAGTGTGCAGGTGGCAGTGACAGTGCAGCAGGTGACAGTGACAGTGCAGCAGGTGACAGGGAGGGCAGGGGACAGTGCAAAGGTGACAGTGACAGTGCAGCAGGTGGCAGTGAGGGCAGGGGACAGTGCAAAGGTGACAGTGACAATGTAGCACGTGACAGTGCTCAGTGGCAGTGCTGGAGGTGACAGTGACAGTGCACAGGTGGCAGTGCTCAGTGACAGTGCACAGGTGGCAGTACACAGGTGACAGTGCTCAGTGACAGTGCACAGGTGGCAGTGCACAGGTGACAGTGCACAGGTGACAGTGCACAGGTGGCAGTGCACAGGTGACAGTGCTCAGTGGCAGTGCACAGGTGGCAGTGCACAGGTGACAGTGCACAGGTGGCAGTGCACAGGTGACAGTGCTCAGTGGCAGTACACAGGTGGCAGTGCACAGGTGGCAGTGCTCAGTGACAGTGCACAGGTGACAGTGCACAGGTGGCAGTGCACAGGTGGCAGTGCTCAGTGACAGTGCACAGGTGGCAGTGCACAGGTGGCAGTGCACAGGTGACAGTGCTCAGTGGCAGTACACAGGTGGCAGTGCTCAGTGACAGTGCACAGGTGGCAGTGCACAGGTGGCAGTGCACAGGTGACAGTGCACAGGTGGCAGTGCTCAGTGGCAGTGCACAGGTGACAGTGCTTAGTGACAGTGCACAGGTGACAGTGCACAGGTGGCAGTGCTCAGTGGCAGTGCACAGGTGGCAGTGCACAGGTGACAGTGCTTAGTGACAGTGCACAGGTGACAGTGCACAGGTGGCAGTGCTCAGTGGCAGTGCACAGGTGGCAGTGCACAGGTGACAGTGGTCAGTGGCAGTGCACAGGTGGCAGTGCACAGGTGGCAGTGCACAGGTGACAGTGCTCAGTGGCAGTGCTCAGTGACAGTGCACAGTGACAGTGCTGCAGGAAGGGAATTGGGCTGGGTGGGAATGAGCAGGTTCCCGTGTCCCTTTGCCAGGTCAGAGGGAGCCGGCAGAGGTGAGAGCTGCTCTGGGCACAGCAGCAGGACAGGGCTCCCAGTGCCCCCAGTACTCCCAGTGCTCCCAGTGCCCCCAGTTCTTCCCAGTCCCCCTATTCCCCCCAGTGCCCCCAGCCCCACTGACACTGGCTCCCTTGCAGATCAATGGGGTAGACATGACAGAAGCCAGGCATGACCAGGCCGTAGCGCTGCTTACTGCGGCCTCGCCCACCATCGTGCTGCTGGTGCAGAGGGAGGGTCCCAGTCCCGGCCCCGGCCCGGGGGAGCCGCCCCCCGCCCGCCTGCACTCGCCCCCGCCCGGGGACGGGGACAGGGACGGGGACAGGGACAGCCAGAGCCCGGCCGAGGAGGCAGCGGCGCCGCCCAGGAGCCCCCCGGGCACAGGGCTGGAGGAGCAGTACCCCGTGGAGGTGAGTGAGTGGGGCGGGGACACGGCACCTGTGGGGGGACACGGCACCTGGGGACACTGCACCTGCATGGGGACATGGCACCTGTGTGGGGACACTGCCCCGGGATGGGGACACGGCACCTGCATGGGGACACGGCACCTGTGGGGGGACACGGCACCTGGGGACACTGCACCTGCGTGGGGACACGGCACCTGCATGGGGACATGGCACCTGGGGACACTGCACCTGTGGGGGGATACGGCACCTGCATGGGGACACTGCACCTGCATGGGGACACTGCACCTGTGGGGGGATACGGCACCTGTGTGGGGACACTGCCCCGGGATGGGGACATGGCACCTGTGGGGGGACACGGCACCTGCATTGGGGACACTGCACCTGCGGGGGGACACGGCACCTGCGTGGGGACACGGCACCTGCGTGGGGACACGGCACCTTCATAGGGACATGGCACCTGCGTGGGGACACGGCACCTGCGTGGGGACACTGCACTTGCATGGGGACACTGCACCTGCATGGGGACACTGCCCCGGGATGGGGACACGGCACCTGTGGGGGGACACTGCATCTGCATGGGGACACTGCACCTGTGGGGGGACACGGCACCTGCATGGGGACATGGCACCTGCGTGGGGACACTGCACCTGGCTGGGGACACTGCACCTGCGTGGGGACACTGCATCTGCATGGGGACACTGCACCTGTGGGGGGACACGGCACCTGCATGGGGACATGGCACCTGTGGGGGGACATGGCACCTTTGTGGGGACATGGCACCTGGCTGGGGACACTGCACCTGCATGGGGACACTGCACTTGTGTGGGGACACGGCACCTGCATGGGGACATGGCACCTGTGGGGGGACACTGCATCGGGATGGGGACATGCACCTGGGGACATGGCATCTGCGTGGGGACATGGCACCTGTGGACATGGCATCTGGCTGGGGACACTGCACCTGTGTGCAGACACTGCACCTGGGGACATGCCACCTGCCTGGGATGGGGACACTGCACCTGACTCGGTGTTTGTCAGTCTGGGGTCCTTATGGGATATCCTTCAATTGACACTTGTTTGACACTGCTGCTTGTTCCCCTAAGGAAATTCACCTGGTGAAAGCAGGGGGGCCCCTGGGGCTGAGCATCGTGGGAGGCAGTGACCATTCCAGCCACCCCTTCGGGATCCACGAGCCAGGAGTCTTCATCTCCAAGGTACAGCCCAGGAGAGCTCTCCTGCTCCTCAGCTGGGGTTGTTGGGGTTGAGGTGAAGGGTTTTGTGTGAGACCAGATGTACTGGATGGGTTTGTGAGATCGGGGAACAGGAGAGGGGTGTGTGCAGGGTGTGTGTGCTGGGTGTATGCTGGGTGTGTGTGCAGGATGGAGTGTGCTGGGTGTGTGTGCAGGGTGTGTGTGCTGGGTGTGTGTGCAGGATGGAGTGTGCTGAGTGTGTTCTGGGTGTGTGTGCAGAGTGTGTGTGCTGGGTGTGTGTGCAGGGTGTATGCTGGGTGTGTGTGCAGGATGGAGTGTGCTGATGTGTTCTGGGTGTGTGTGCAGGGTGTGTGTGCAGGGTGTATGCTGGGTGTGTGTGCAGGGTGTGTGTGCTGGGTGTGTGTGCAGGATGGAGTGTGCTGATGTGTGCAGGGTGTGTGTGCAGGGTGTGTGTTCTGGGTGTGTGTGCAGGGTGTGTGTGCAGAGTGTGTGTGCTGGGTGTGTGTGCAGGATGAGTGTGCTGGGTGTGTGTGCTGGGTGTGTGTTCTGGGTGTGTGTGCAGGGTGTATGCTGGGTGTGTGTGCAGGATGGAGTGTGCTGGGTGTGTGTGCTGGGTATATACCAGATCAGTGTCACCTGGAACCCCCACCCCACAGAGAGCCCTTGGCCAGGCAAGCATAACCAGATTCAGAATAAGCTTCTCTTTGAAATGGAGAATGTAAACCCCTCCCTCTAAATTATTATTATAATTTTGAAATTAAGGGGCTCTCAGGCAAAGAGATGGGAATTAGGAATAACAGTTCTTTACTAGGAAAATTAAAATAGAAATGCTGTATTACAAAGAACAATCTGCCAGAGTCAGAATCCAAGCTGACACCCGTCAGTCAGTCAGGGTGTTGGCACAGTCCCATTCAATGGTGGCTGCATCCTCCTGCAGTGGCAGATGTGGTTCAGCTGGAGCAGTGCTCCTGGAGAAGGTGCAGTTTCCTCTGAAGCTCCAGGGATGATGTGCAAAGGTCTGGTTTTCCTCTGGAATCCAGTGCAAAGAAGGTTCCTTGGTGTCCCAAATCTCAGTTTTTATCTGGGTAGGAAAGGCTTGGCTCCTCCCCTGGCTGGAGCATCTCCCAGTGGGATGATGGAATTTTATCAGTCATGCCCTGGGACTCACTGGCCATGAACAGGAGATATCTCCTGGAGGGAGGATGGGCTGTGGGAAGATAAAGATGATTGCCCAGCTGGTTTAAAGATGGCCCATGAGCAGATAATGTGTGCCAGGAGATCAGGGTCACTGGCCCACCGGGCTGCAGCAGATGGGGACAGAATGCACATTGCTGGAATGCACAGAATCCACATTTCTGGCCACATCAACCCAACACTCTTCTGCACCCTGTGTGTCCCTCCCTCACCCTGCTGTCCCTCCCTCACCCTGTGTGTCCCTCCCTGCCCTGCTGTCCCTCCCTGCCCTGCTGTCCCTCCCTGCCCTGCTGTCCCAGGTGATCCCCCGGGGGCTGGCTGCCCGCAGTGGGCTCCGAGTTGGGGACAGGATCCTGGAGGTGAACGGCACCGACCTGCGCCAGGCCACGCACCAGGAGGCTGTGAGTGCCCTGCTGAGCCCGGGGCAGGAGCTGAGTGTGCTGGTGAGGAGGGACCCTGCTCCTCCTGGCATGCAGGTGAGTCAGAAATGGGGGTTTGGGGGGAGTCAAGCACCCAGGAGCTCAGCAGGGTGGTCTGTAGGGACCCTGCTCCTCCTGGCATGCAGGTGAGTGAGACATGGGGGTTTGGGGGGAATCCAACACCCTGGAGCTGAGTGTGCTGGTGAGGAGAGACCCTGCTCCTCCTGGCATGCAGGTGAGTGAGACATGGGGGTCTGGGGGGAATCCAACACCCAGGAGCTGAGCAGGGTGAGTGAGGAGGGACCCTGCTCCTCCTGGCATGCAGGTGAGTGAGAAATGGGGGTTTGGGGTGAATCAAAGACCCAGGAGCTCAGCAGGGTGGTCTTTAGGGACCCTGCTCCTCCTGGGATGCAGGTGAGTGAGACATGGGGGTTTGGGGGGGTATCCAACACCCAGGAGCTCAGTGTGCTGGTGAGGAGGGACCCTGCTCCTCCTGGCATGCAGGTGAGTCAGAAATGGGGGGGAATCCAGCACCCAGGAGCTCAGCAGGGTGAGCAGGGGCCCTGCTGGGGTGCAGGTGGGTGCTGGGTTGGGGGTTTGGAGGGAATCAAACACTCAGGAGCTCAGCAGGATGAGTGAGGAGGGGCCCTGCTCCTCCTGGCATGCAGGTGAGTCAGAAATGGGGGTTTGAGGGGAGTCAAACACTCAGGAGCTCAGTGTGCTGGTGAGGAGGGACCCTGCTCCTCCTGGGATGCAGGTGTGTGCTGAGTCAGGGGTAAGGGGGGAACCCAATGCCCAGGAGCTCAGCATGGTGAGCAGGGACCCTGCTGGGATACAGGTGGGTGCTGGGTGGGAGGTTTGGGGGGAATCAAGGACCCCACCAGCTTGGTCTGTAGGGACCCTCCTGGGATGTAGGTGGGAGCTCAGTCACGGGTTTGGGGGCAATCCAACACCCAGGACCCCGCCAGGGTGGTCTGTGGGGTCCCTCCTGGGGTGCAGGTGGGTGCTGGGTGGGGGTTTGGAGTGAATCTGACACCCAGGACCCCACCAGGGTGGTCTGTGGGGACTCTCCTGGGGTGCAGGTGGGTGCTGGGTGGGGGTTTGGAGTGAATCTGACACCCAGGACCCTGCCAGGGTGGTCTGTGGGGACCCTCCTGGGGTGCAGGTGGGTGCTGGGTGGGGGTTTGGAGTGAATCTGACACCCAGGACCCTGCCAGGGTGGTCTGTGGTGACTCTCCTGGGGTGCAGGTGGGGGCTCTCGGGGCTGGGGCAATCACAGGTTTCTGGGGCAGTTTCTCAGCAGCCTGGAGCTCTGGCACTGGGTACAGCCACACTCCTGGTTGGAATTTCCTCCTCCTGTGGCAGAACCCAGTCTGTCTAAGTTTATGTCCATCTGGGGCAGGGTGAGATCTCCTGCCTTGGCTGTGGTGACTCTGTCATCAGGGACAGAAAAGGGCAGGTCCTCATCCAGAGGAATAAACTGCCAGATGAGGGCTGGGGCTGATTCAGGGCATTTAGAACTGTGCTCGCTCCCAGGAAACAAGCAGCCTCTGGTATGTTTGCAGGAAATCTGCATTGAAAAGGCTCCAGGAGAGAAGCTGGGCATCAGCATCAGGGGTGGAGCCAAGGGCCACGCTGGCAACCCCTTTGATCCCACTGATGAGGGCATCTTCATCTCCAAGGTACTGGGGCAGGGAGAGGGGGGATCCCTGGGGGGTGTGAAATGTGCTCCAGATTTCACTGGGCAGTGTAAAATGTGCTCTCAGGGTCCCTGGGCAGTGTAAAATGTGCTCCAGATTTTACTGGGCAGTGTAAAATGTGCTCTCAGGGTCCCTGGGCAGTGTAAAATGAGCTCCAGATATTACTGGGCAGTGTAAAATGTGCTCTCAGGGTCCCTGGGCAGTGTAAAATGTGCTCTCAGGGTCCCTGGGGTGTATAAAATGTGCTCTCAGCTGTCACTGGGGCACCACTTGTGCAGATTCTCACAGATACTTCTCACTTCACTTTTTCTCCAGAAATTCCACATGTTCTTGTCCACCTTATGCTGCTCAATTTATGCTTCCCCAGCCATTTCCAGATGTATTGCCTGTTCCTTGCTGGAGCAGAGCCCAGCAGTGACTGGGGTCCTTTTGCTCCTGCTGCTGGCAGAGCTCTCTGTGTGTTCCCCTGGGGGTCACTGTTCTCTCCTCAGCTGCTTTTTGGGCTGGGAGCTGCTGTGAGTTGTCCTCATGGCTGAGCACACTCCCTGATTGCCAGTCAGCCCTGATAATTGATTATTGATAATTGGTTGCTGTTCAGGCACGGGAGCATTCAGAATTTGTCATTGCCTGGCTGTGACTGCTTTATCTGAGTTCTGGAGTTAAAAGAATAAATTCCCTTTTTCAGAGTGGTGATTGCACATTCACCTGGGACATGGTAACAGCAGGAAGAGAAAAGCTGGGGTTATTCTGACAGTTAATTGAGTAATTGGGTTTTTTTCCTGCAGCATTTCAGCGTTTGGGGGTTGGAAGGGTCACAGTTTACCTGTGGCACTGAGTTATTTATTATTTACCCCACCCTGTTTTTCCCAATACTTGTTGTTTCAGCCTGCAGAGAACCAAAATCCTGAACATCCCTGTTTATACAAACCCAACACTTTCATGATTGACACAAATCTTTTATCAATTATCACACCTGCTCTCCCTTGAGCTGTGTTTCTACCCTCAGCCTCTCTTACCTGTCCTGTCCAGAGGGGTTTTTCTGCCTCTGATTTTCCCTGGATATTTGTGGTAACCAGGAGACAGAGTGGTGTTTTCCTCTTCTTCCTCTTCCATGTCTGATCCCAGCCTCCTCCTCCTCAGTTTGTCTTTTTCTGCATTTCCATTGTGCCCCCACAGGTGTGAGATGCATTTCTGGGGATGCATTGTGATTCTGCATTTCCCTCTCCCCACAGGTGTGAGATGCATTTCTGGGGATGCATTGTGATTCTGCATTCCCATTGTCCCACAGGTGTGAGATGCATTTCTGGGAGATGCTTTTCCTCCTCCTCTGCTTCTTCCCTTGGGGCAGCACATTTCCATTCCCATTCTTTCATCTCACACAGGAAATTTTCCCACACCTGCTCCCCCAGCACCTGTGCAGGTTCTGCCCTCTCTGTGTGCAAAACAAAATACAGAAAATTCTCTGCTTAGAGAAGGAAGCACCTTTTGTCCCAGGCTTTCTCACAGATCCAACAGGTGTTTAATTTTTGTTATAATTCTTTCTCTTGTGTTTGCATTAGAGAAAGGTTTCTAGCTTGGGAAAAACTCTAAGCTGAGCTTGAGAAAGTTAGACTGGAAAAATCCTTTAGGATTTTCCCTGGGCGTGTGTCTTGTTTTGAAGGACAGTTATCTGCCAGTAAAGGCAGAAGCTTCTCTTTGAAATGGAGAATGTAAACCCCTCCCTCTAAATTATTATTATGAATTTGAAATTAAGGGGCTCTCAGGCAAAGATATGGGAATAGGAATAACAGTTCTTTACTAGGAACATTAAACTAGAAATGCAGTATTACACAGAACAACCCCAACCCTGCCAGAGTCAGAATCCAAACTGACACCCGTCAGTCAGTCAGGGTGTTGGCACAGTCCCATTCAATGGTGGCTGCATCCTCCTGCAGTGGCAGATGTGGTTCAGCTGGAGCAGTGCTCCTGGAGAAGGTGCAGTTTCCTCTGAAGCTCCAGGGATGATGTGCAAAGGTCTGGCTTTCCTCTGGAATCCAGTGGGAAGAAGGTTCCTTGGTGTCCAAAATGTCAGTTTTTATCTGGGTAGGAAAGGCTTGGCTCCTCCCCTGGCTGGAGCATCTCCCAGTGGGATGATGGAATTTTATCAGTCATGCCCTGGGACTCACTGGCCATGAACAGGAGATATCTCCTGGAGGGAGGATGGGCTGTGGGAAGATAAAGATGATTGCCCAGCTGGTTTAAAGATGGCCCATGAGCAGATAATGTGTGCCAGGAGATCAGGGGCACTGCCCCACCCGGCTGCAGCAGATGGGGACAGAATTCACATTGCTGGATACACAGAATCCACATTTATGGGATACACAGAATCCACATTTCTGGCCACATCCTGTATTGCAACCCCAGACAGCCTGTGACAGGCACACCCAGCTGCCCCCATGTCTGCCCAGGTGACCCCTGGTGTGTTCCAGGTGACCCCTGGTATTTTCCAGGTGAGCCCCTTGGGGGCTGCCCAGGTGACCCTCAGGTGTGTTTCAGGTGACCCCAGGTGTGTTCCAGGTGACCGCAGGTGTGTTCCAGGTGGGCTCCTCAGGGGCTGCCCAGGTGACCCCAGGTGTGTTGCAAGTGACCCCAGGTGTGTTGTAGGTGACCCCAGGTGTGTTCCTGGTGCCCCCAGGTGTATTCCAGGTGCCCCCAGCTGACCAAGGTGTATTCCAGGTGCCCCCAGGTGTATTCCAGCTCCCCCAGCTGACCCAGGTGTGTTGCAGGTGTGTCCAGCTGCCCCCAGCTCCCCCAGCTGACCCAGGTGTGTTGCAGGTGTGTCCAGCTGCCCCCAGCTCCCCCAGCTGAGCCAGGTGTGTTCCAGGTGTGTCCAGCTGCCCCCAGCTCCCCCAGCTGAGCCAGGTGTGTTCCAGGTGTGTCCAGCTGCCCCCAGCTCCCCCAGCTGACCCAGGTGTGTTCCAGGTGTGTCCAGCTGCCCCCAGCTCCCCCAGCTGAGCCAGGTGTGTTCCAGGTGTGTCCAGCTGCCCCCAGCTCCCCCAGCTGACCCAGGTGTGTTCCAGGTGTGTCCAGCTGCCCCCAGCTCCCCCAGCTGAGCCAGGTGTGTTCCAGGTGTGTCCAGCTGCCCCCAGCTCCCCCAGCTGAGCCAGGTGTGTTCCAGGTGTGTCCAGCTGCCCCCAGCTCCCCCAGCTGAGCCAGGTGTGTTGCAGGTGAGCTCGGCGGGCGCGGCGGCGCGGGACGGGCGGCTGCAGGTGGGGATGCGGATCCTGGAGGTGAACCAGCAGAGCCTGCTGGGGCTGACGCACGCCGAGGCCGTGCAGGTGCTGCGGGGCGTGGGCGACGCGCTGCTGGTGCAGGTGTGCGACGGCTTCGACCCGCGCGCGGCGGCCGTGGAGGTGAGGGGTCCAAACTGATCCCTGCTCTACCTGAACCTGTACTGAGCCCCAAACTGATCCCTGCTCTACCTCTACTGAGCCCCAAACTGATCCCTGCTCTACCTGTGCCTGTACTGAGCCCCAAACTGATCCCTGCTCTACCTCTACTGAGCCCCAAACTGATCCCTGCTCTGCCTGTACTGAGCCCCAAACTGATCCCTGATCTACCTGCTGAGCCCCAAACTGATCCCTGCTCTACCTGTACTGAGCCCCAAACTGATCCCTGCTCTACCTGAACCTGTCCTGGGCCCCAAACTGATCCCTGCTCTGCCTGTACTGAGCCCCAAACTGATCCCTGATCTACCTGAACCTGTACTGAGCCCCAAACTGATCCCTGCTCTACCTGTACTGAGCCCCAAACTGATCCCTGCTCTACCTGTACTGAGCCCCAAACTGATCCCTGCTCTACCTGCTCTGCCCCAAACTGATCCCTGCTCTTCCTGTACTGAGCCCCAAACTGATCCCTGCTCTACCTGTGCCTGTACTGAGCCCCAAACTGATCCCTGCTCTACCTGAACCTGTCCTGGGCCCCAAACTGATCCCTGCTGTACCTGCTCTGCCCCAAACTGATCCCTGCTCTACCTGTACTGAGCCCCAAACTGATCCCTGCTCTTCCTGTACTGAGCCCCAAACTGATCCCTGCTCTACCTGTGCCTGTACTGAGCCCCAAACTGATCCCTGCTCTACCTGAACCTGTCCTGGGCCCCAAACTGATCCCTGCTCACCTGAACCTGTACTGAGCCCCAAACTGATCCCTGCTCTACCTGTACTGAGCCCCAAACTGATCCCTGCTCTACCTGAACCTGTCCTGGGCCCCAAACTGATCCCTGCTCTACCTGAACCTGTCCTGGGCCCCAAACTGATCTCTGCTCTACCTGTACTGAGCCCCAAACTGATCCCTGCTCTACCTGTACCTGTACTGAGCCCCAAACTGATCCCTGCTCTACCTGTGCCTGCCCTGGGCCCCAAACTGATCCCTGCTCTACCTGTGCCTGTCCTGGGGTCACCTGAGCCCCCAAACCAACCCCAGCTCTACCTGCACCTGCCCTGACTCACCTGAGCCCCCCAGACCACTCCCACCTCTTCCCTCACACAACACTCCCTTTCCCTGCCTCTTGTGTCGGTATTTTTGGGGTTTTGAGGTCCCAGAGTCTGGCCTGTGATATGAGCTGGAGGGTTCAAAAAAAAAAAGAAAAATCTGCAGTTCCTCAGGTCCACCTGCTGTGGCTCCAGGAGTGTCCCAGAGCAGCTCTGCTGATTTACCAAATATGAGTGTTGGTCCAATACTGACACTCAGCTGTGATGGACAAAACACTCTCTGACAATTTAAAGTTACAAAGTGAATGTTTATTCAGTGAGGTAATCCTCTGATTCACACTGCAGAATCACAGGTGATCACAAAATCTGTTTATTGATTAATTAAATACATATTCATAATAACAGCCCCTCCCATTCCCCCTTCTATGGTAATTAGCTTGAACAGCGGTTAAGCATTGATTGACTTCTTAATTAACTCTGGGGTCGTTTTCATGGGGAGGGGCCTTAAAAGGAGGAAGTAAAGGGAGTCTTCCTCACCCTGAACTCTTGACCTTTTCTGTCACTGGCAATAAAAATTATTTCTGGGGATAGTCCAATTTTCCAAAGAATGGGTTTCCAGTTGCATTTTCTGTGTTTTCTGGGTCTGCTCACTAGTTTTGTCTTTTCCCATTGTGAGCAAACATAAAATGACAGACAATCAATTATTTAAGTTTCTGATAAGTACTCCCTTCTGACTTTTAATTGTTTTCAGCAAGGTAACTAAAATCCTCATTTTCTAAGGTTAGTGTTTCAATGCACTGATTAAAACAAGTTTTCCAGCTCATTTTCTCCAGGCTATTTCTGCCCATTTTTTCTTGGCCAGCGTTACATTTCCCACAAATGGTCTGGCTCTGTTGGTGTTCATCCTTCCCCACTCCCTGGAGGAATCCTGTGCCCTCTCACATTCCTGTTTGCAAGGCTCAGCTAGTCAGATTTTGTGTTCTGCACAAACATGGGGCCAGTCCTGCTCACCTTATCCCCTTCCTGCACCTGGATGAATTTAAATTCGGATTATTTAGACCTTGGTTTCCTCCAATTGTCAGCCCAAACTGCAGGGATGGGGCTGGCTGCTCTCCAGCCCAAACCAGTCTGGGGTTCCATGGGATTCTGAGGCTGTTGGAAGAGTTCTGGTCCTTGGCACTGGTGGTGCCCAGTGTCTGGGGCTGGAATGGGGATTTTTGGAGGGCACTCAGGTGTGCTTTGCCTGGCAGGTGTCCCCAGGGGTCATTGCCAACCCCTTTGCTGCTGGCCTGGGCCGCAAGAACAGCCTGGAGAGCATCTCCTCCATCGACAGGGAGCTGAGCCCCGAGGAGCTGGAGGTGCTGCACAAGGTGTGGGATGGGCTGGGATGGGATGGGATGGGATGGGATGGGATGGGATGGGATGGGATGGGATGGGATGGGATGGGATGGGATGGGATGGGATGGGATGGGATGGGATGGGATGGGATGGGATGGGATGGGATGGGATGGGACAGGAGCTGGGGTGGGATCAGCAGGGTCTGGAAATGCCCAGAGCCCCCCTTGGGGTGTGCAGGGGGATCAGCAGTGGGGTCAGCAGGGTCTGGAAATGCCCAGAGCATCCCTGGGGTGTGCAGTGTGCTGTTCAGAGGGATCAGCAGGGTGTGGAACTCCCCAGTCCCCCCTGGCAGCCTGCAGTGTGTGTGCAGTCATCCTGTCACAATCCCCCCAACCCCAGCAGGAGTTGTGATGGTTCATTCGACCCCAGGGTGCAAAACACAAAACCAGAGACCTGGGTTTGTTCAGCAGAAAGCAGCAATGCAGTTTATAGTGTGAAAACAATTCAGTTTTGTGATAGAAGAGAGAGAGAGAGTGAAAGAGGTAAAGGAAACAAAGTAGAAGGGAAGAGAGAGATCCCAACAGACCAGAAGCAACCTCGTGGTCGAGTCTTCAATCCGTTGGGGAGAAAGAGATCTCAGAGTCTCTTTAGGAAAGTCACTTCTATAGTCCTTGTCCAAAGTGAGAGGCCTGTGGCCTAAAGGTGGGGAGATTTATGGACTGTTGTATGTGGAGATCATTGCTCCAAGAAACAAGAGATGGAACAGGGAGAGCAGCGTGCCATGGCAGCACCAGCACAGGCACAGACAGTGCTGGGCAGCACCAGCACAGGCACAGACAGTGCTGGGCAGCACCAGGCACAGCACAGACAGTGCTGGGCAGCACCAGGCACAGGCACAGACAGTGCTGGGCAGCACCAGCACAGGCACAGACAGTGCCATGGCAGCACCAGCACAGGCACAGACAGTGCTGGGCAGCACCAGGCACAGGCACAGACAGTGCTGGGCAGCACCAGGCACAGCTACAGACAGTGCTGGGCAGCACCAGCACAGCACAGACAGTCCATGGCAGCACCAGCACAGGCACAGACAGTGCTGGGCAGCACCAGCACAGCACAGACAGTGCTGGGCAGCACCAGCACAGGTACAGACAGTGCTGGGCAGCACCAGCACAGGCAGACAGTGCTGGGCAGCACCAGCACAGGCACAGACAGTGCTGGGCAGCACCAGGCACAGGCACAGACAGTCCATGGCAGCACCAGCACAGGCACAGACAGTGCTGGGCAGCACCAGCACAGGTACAGACAGTGCTGGGCAGCACCAGCACAGGCAGACAGTGCTGGGCAGCACCAGGCACAGGCACAGACAGTCCATGGCAGCACCAGCACAGCCACAGACAGTGCTGGGCAGCACCAGCACAGCACAGACAGTGCTGGGCAGCACCAGGCACAGGGACAGACAGTGCTGGGCAGCACCAGCACAGCACAGACAGTGCTGGGCAGCACCAGCACAGGCACAGACAGTGCTGGGCAGCACCAGGCACAGGCACAGACAGTCCATGGCAGCACCAGCACAGCCACAGACAGTGCTGGGCAGCACCAGCACAGCACAGACAGTGCTGGGCAGCACCAGGCACAGGGACAGACAGTGCTGGGCAGCACCAGCACAGCCACAGACAGTCCATGGCAGCAGTGGTGTTGGTAGCCTGGGGACAGGGACAGGAGGGGGCTCTGAGCAGCAGTGGATGTTTGTCACACCTTCTCTGGGTGGTTTCTCAGACCTGGCTCTGCCAGGATTTCACATGGTTGTTCTGAACAATTCCAGCTCTTTTCCCAGGCAGTGGGTGCTCTGAGTTTGGAGATAATTTTGGTTATTTCTGAGGTGGTTCCAGTCCCCGTCATTGCTGTTCCTCACTGGTTTAGCTGACTCTGAATTTGGAGATAATTTTGGTTATTTCTGAGGTGGTTCCAGTCCCTGTCATTGCTGTTCCTCACTGGTTTAGCTGACTCTGAATTTGGAGATAATTTTGGTTATTTCTGGGTGGTTCCATTCCCTGTCTTTGCTGTTCCTCACTGGTTTAGCTGACTTTGCCTGACCTGCTCTGGATTTTTTGTGGTTTCCCCTCTGCAGAGTGTCCCCCCTGAGCCCCTGCGCCTGGACTACCGGACCCTGGCAGCGCTGCCCAGCACTGGGCTGCAGAGAGGGAACCGAGCTGTGAGTGGGGCTGGGGGGCTGGGGGGCTGGGATTCCCACTGGGACAGCCCTGCTCCTCCCCTGACCTGCCCTCCACCCTGGTGTGGGAGGTGACAGCAAAGGAGAGCTGGCAGCAGAGCTGGGGGCACCGAGCCAGCTGAGGAATGAGGATGGGAGTGAGAGAAGGAGGAGAGCAAGAGCCAGGCAGCTCTGCCCTGGGGAAGTGGCAAAGGAGGAGAAGGTGCAAACAGCAGAGTGGAGCCAGGCAGGAAGAACAGGCTGGAGGGAGAAGGGATGTGTGTGCAGAGAGCAGGATGTGCTGTGCAAGGAGCAGAAAGCTGCAGGGACAGAGAAGGATCGTTCCTGGCAGGGATGGAGTGAGGTGTGCACAGCCCAGCTGGAAATCCACGGTGGGGGGGTTCAGGAGGGGCAGGGATGAGGATGCTGAGACTGAAGAACTGAAGAACTGAAAATGAGAAAGGTTTGGGGCCAGGCTGGGCAGTGCTGGAGCCATTGATCCTGAGGAAGTGTCTGCCCCTGGAAACGTCCCTGAGCTGGGCAGGGGGGCACTGGCTGCTCCTCAGGGTCCCTCCAACACAGACTGCCCTGAGACCCTGCTGGAGACCCTGTGAGTCTGACTGAGCCCTGGGCTCAGGTGTCCTGCAGGTACCTGACTGCACATTCACACCTGTGCTCAGGTACCTGACTGCACATTCCTGGGCTCAGGTGTCCTGCAGGTACCTGACTGCACATTCCCACCTGTACTCAGGTGTCCTGCAGGTACCTGACTGCACATTCCCACCTGTGCTCAGGTGTCCTACAGGTACCTGACTGCACATTCCCACCTGTGCTCAGGTGTCCTGCAGGTACCTTACTGCACATTCCTGGGCTCAGGTGTCCTGCAGGTACCTGACTGCATATTCCTGGGCTCAGGTGTCCTGCAGGTACCTGACTGCACATTCCCACCTGTGCTCAGGTGTCCTACAGGTACCTGACTGCATATTCCTGGGCTCAGGTGTCCTGCAGGTACCTGACTACACATTCACACCTGTGCTCAGGTGTCCTGCAGGTACCTGACTGCACATTCCCACCTGTGCTCAGGTACCTGACTGCACAGTCCTATGCTCAGGTGTCCTGCAGGTACCTGACTGCACATTCCTCACCTGGGCTCAGGTGTCCTGCAGCTACCTTACTGCACATTCCCACCTGGGCTCAGGTGTCCTGCAGGTACCTGCCTCCTGCACTGCTCACTCCTCCCTGTCCCTCTCTGACAGTCCCTCTTTGCAGTGGCCCAGAGGAATTCCAGGTTTCCCAAACTTCACAGATTACAAACTTACCTCTCTCCTGTGTTTGAAATCTCACCTCTCCTTTTCTTTTCTCTTTTTTATCACACCCATCCTGCTGGGTTTCTTCCTCTCCTTCACACACCTCAGTCTTCTTCCTCTCCTGCTGTTGCAGCAGGATCTGCCTTTGCTGCCACCATCCCATTCTGGTGTTCCAGGACCATCTCTTTACTTTCCTGTCTGCACCTTTTTCCAGGAGAGTTCTGCTCTCCTGTTCTCTCTGCTCTCTTCCTCCAGGCCTTCCTCCAACCACAGCTCTGCCTTGGCTCCAGCTCTGCCTCCCTTAGTTCCCAAACTTCCCAGCTCTTGGTTTTCCCTTCCTGCTGGTCACACAACAAAGCAGTATCAGGAAAAGGTTTATTTTTAGCACTTCTGAGTGTAATTCAGGAGCTGGAAGAGGAGCAGAGTGAGCCCAGGCAGCAGCTGCCTCTGTGCAGGACAGCTCAGGTGTGAGCAGAGCAGATTTGGGCAGTGTGGTGCTGATCTGAGCAGATTTGGGCTGTGCTCAGTAGATCAGAGCATTTTTGGGTGTTCCCTGTAGATCAGAGCAGTTTTTGGGGCTGTGCTCAGTAGATCAGAGAATTTTTGGTTGTTCCCTGTAGATCAGAGCAGTTTTTGGGGCTGTGTTCAGTAGATCAGAGCATTTTTGGGTGTTTCCTTTAGATCAGAGCATTTTTGGGGCTGTGCTCAGTAAATCAGAGCAGTTTTGGGTGTTCCCTGCAGATCAGAGCATTTTTGGGGCTGTGCTCAATTGATCAGAGCAGTTTTTGGGGCTGTGCTTAGTAGATCAGAGCAGTTTTTGGGGCTGTGCTTTGCAGAGCAGTTTTTGGGGCTGTGCTCAGTAGATCAGAGCAGTTTTGGGTGTTCCCTGCAGATCAGAACAGTTTTTGGGGCTGTGCTTTGCAGAGCAGTTTTTGGGGCTGTGCTCAATTGATCAGAGCAGTTTTTGGGGCTGTGCTTTGCAGAGCAGTTTTTGGGGCTGTGCTCAGTAGATCAGAGCAGTTTTGGGTGTTCCCTGCAGATCAGAACAGTTTTTGGGGCTGTGCTTTGCAGAGCAGTTTTTGGGGCTGTGCTCAGTTGATCACAGCATTTTTGGGTGCTCCCTGCAGGCTGTGTGCTCTGGGAATGCCAGGCTCAGGAATGTGGGGCTGGCCCTGCTATAAATGTCCCAGCTGAGGGAAGGGCTGTGGGTGCCTGTGCCTGTGCAGCTGTCCCCAGCCCTGCTTTGGGAGGTGCCTGTGCCTGGACTCTGCTGCTCCTCCAGCTGTGTCTGGGTCCCTCTGTGAGCAGGGTTTACCAGGGCTGATGAGATGCCCATTCTGTTTGTCCCCTGCTCTAAGATAAATGAGAATTCCCACTGGAAGCACAAGCAGTGCTGTTTGGGGGTGCTCCTGGCCATGCCCCCAGCTCTGGGTCGGAGCTGTGGCTGCCCCATCCTGCCAGTGCCCAGGGCCAGGAACTGCCCACAGCAGGAACAAGCTGAGCTTCCAGGTCCCTTCCCACCCAAACCATCCTGGCATTCTCTGGCATTGCCCTCACACCAAAATGATCAAAGTCTAGTTTTCCTTATGGACTGTGAGAGATGGAGAAGACTTGACTTGTCTCAATAGCAGGTCACCATGGTTTGTTAATTAACAACCTGTGCTTTCTGTTCTGGATCTATTTCTCTTCAGTTTCTTGCTGCTGATCCTTTTTCTTCACCTGTTCATGGGATTTAAGTTGGATTTCTTTGGGTGCAGGGAGGATGCAGGGTAGCAATGTCTGTTCAGTCTCCATCTGGGAGAGCTCACTGCATTGCCCGCATTTCTGCTCTCCCAAAATAGAAATTGTGGCTGGTCTGACAGGAATTGCCCTGGGAGCAAGGAATCCTCCCACACAGGGAGTTGTGAGAGCAGAGCAGTGGGACAGAGCCAGCCCAGCTCCAGCAGCAGGGCTGAGGCTCCCCTCTGCCTGTCAGGCTCTGTGGCACTCAGGGAAAAGGGGGAAAAGCAGGATTTACACTTAAATCACACAGCCACAGCAGCAGAACTTGCACTGTGAGGAAACAGGATCTGACCAAGCACAGAGCTTGGGCTGGGGCTTAGGGCAGGGCCCCCGAAATTCCTGAGCCTCCAGCTGCCATGGCAGGCAGCAGCCCAGCCCTGGGAGCTATTTTGGTGGCCACTGCCCTGACACAGGAGCTGAAGAATGTGCTCTGAGCAGGAGAGGTCTTTGTGCTCCTGGAGCACTGGGATGGAAGCTTTGCTCTGTGCTCCCTGGCTGTGCCTGCTGCCCTGAGGAAAGCTCTGGCTGGGGTAACAGACTGGTCTGTGTGTGCAGGGAGGGTCAGGGTCTGAGCTCTGAGCTCTGGCTGGGGTAACAGACTGGTCTGTGTGTGCAGGGAGGGTCAGGGTCTGAGCTCTGAGCTGTGACTGGGGTAACAGACTGGTCTGTGTGTGCAGGGAGGGTCAGGGTCTGAGCTCTGGCTGGGGTAACAGACTGGTCTGTGTGTGCAGGGAGGGTCTGAGCTCTGAGCTCTGAGCTCTGGCTGGGGTAACAGACTGGTCTGTGTGTGCAGGGAGGGTCTGAGCTCTGAGCTCTGGCTGGGGTAACAGACTGATCTGTGTGTGCAGGGAGGGTCTGAGCTCTGGCTGGGGTAACAGACTGGTCTGTGTGTGCAGGGAGGGTCAGGGTCTGAGTCCTGAGCTCTGAGCTGTGACTGGGGTAACAGACTGGTCTGTGTGTGCAGGGAGGGTCTGAGCTCTGAGCTCTGGCTGGGGTAACAGACTGGTCTGTGTGTGCAGGGAGGGTCAGGGTCTGAGCTCTGAGCTCTGGCTGGTGTAACAGACTCGTCTGTGTGTGCAGGGGAAGGGTCAGGGCTTGGTTTGGGCTGTGTGCATTGAGAGTGAGCAGAGCTGGGGCTGCATCAGTCCTGCCATGAGCCAGAGCCGTCCAAAGGGTGTGTGCTCTGCTCCAGGAGCCACCCACAGGGTATGAGCTCTGAGCACTGCTCTGAGCTCTGGTGTTTGGCTGTGCTGATGCACCGGGGCTGTTAAATCATGCTCACCTGTGCAGGAGTTATGTTAAAGCATGCTCACCTGTGCAGGTGTTATGTTAAAACATGCTCACCTGTGCAGGTGTGCTGGAGGGATGGGTGTTGTGTTAAAAGTCAGGTGCTCTCCTGGGAGTGGCTCGGGTGTGTGTGCACAGCCAGGTGTGTGTGCTGGGAGTGTCATTTCTCTCTGCTCTCATCTCTCTTTGCTCTCATCTCTCTCTCTCTGTTCCCATCTCTCTGTTCCCATCTCTCTCTGTTCCCATCTCTCTCTCCTCCCACCTCTCTCTGTTCCGTTCCTCCCACCTCTCTCTGTTCCCATCTCTCTCTGCTCTTTCCTGCTCTCATCTCTCTGTTCTCTCATCTCTCTGCTCTTTCCTGCTCTCATTTCCCCCTGCTCTCTCTCTGCTCTTTCCTGCTCTCATCTCTCTGTTCTCATCTCTCTCATCTCTCTGTTCTCATCTCTCTCATCTCTCTGCTCTCTCCCCCAGCCCGCTGCTTGCCCCCAGCCCCGCAGCTCCATGGAGGGTCTGTGCCCCGCGCTGTCCCCCCCGGAGCCTCCCGCGGGGTGTCCCCCGTGCCCGGAGGAGCCTTTGGTGGACTCGCAGCCCATCCCGTTCAGCCAGAACCCCTTCGTGCTGGCCAACCGCCGGGGCCGGGCGGGGCTGGGGGGGCCGCCCCTGGGCTACGGCCGGGAGGGCGTGCTGCGGACCAGCCTGCACGGCGAGGCAAGCGGCGTGGGCATGCACTGGCCACCCGGGCAACTGACCGACTAACGCTGGCTAGGGCGGCAGGGGCGGGGCAACCAGCCCTGAGTGCTGCTGGACATGTGTGCTGATAGTGCGGTGTGCTACTAGCCCTGAGTGCCACTAGCCCTGTGTGCCACTAGCCCTGTGTGCCACTGGCCGCCCGGGCTACTGACCGACTAACACTGGCTAGGGCGGCAGGGGCGGGGCAACCAGCGCTGAGTGCTGCTGGACATGTGTGCTGATAGTGCGGTGTGCCACTAGCCCTGAGTGCTGATAGCCCTGAGTGCCACTAGCCCCGTGTGCCACTAGCCCTGCGTGCTGTGGACCAGCCTGCACGGCGAGGCAAGCGGCGTGGGCATGCACTGGCCACCCGGGCAACTGACTGACTAACGCTGGCTAGGGCGGCAGGGGCGGGGCAACCAGCGCTGAGTGCTGCTGGACATGTGTGCTGCTAGCCCTGAGTGCTGCTAGCCCTGAGTGCTGCTGGCCATGTGTGCCACTAGTGCGGTGTGCCACTAGCCCTGAGTGCCACTAGCCCTGAGTGCTGATAGTGCGGTGTGCTACTAGCCCTGAGTGCCATTAGACCTGTGTGTGCCGCTAGCCCTGTGTGCCACTAGTGCGGTGTGCTGCTGTCCGTCCGGACTACTGACCGACTAACGCTGGCCAGGGCAGCAGGGAGCACAGCGGCGGGGGGACCAGTGCTGTGTGTGCCACCAGCCCTGTGTGTGTGCCCAGCCCTGTGTGTGTGCCCAGCCCTGTGTGTGCCCAGCCCTGTGTGTATGCCCAGCCCTGTGTGTGTGCCACCAGCCCTGTGTGTGTGCCACCAGTCCTGTGTGTGTGCCACAGCCCTGTGTGTGTGCCACCAGCCCTGTGTGTGTGCCACCAGTCCTGTGTGTGTGCCCACCCCTGTGTGTGTGCCACAGCCCTGTGTGTATGCCCAGCCCTGTGTGTATGCCCAGCCCTGTGTGTGTGCCACCAGCCCTGTGTGTGTGCCAGAGCCCTGTGTGTGTGCCACAGCCCTGTGTGTGTGCCACAGCCCTGTGTGTGCCACCAGCCCTGTGTGTGTGCCACCAGCCCTGTGTGTGCCACCAGCCCTGTGTGTGCCCAGCCCTGTGTGTGTGCCACCAGCCCTGTGTGTGTGCCCACCCCTGTGTGTGTGCCACCAGCCCTGTGTGTGTGCCCACCCCTGTGTGTGTGCCACCAGCCCTGTGTGTGTGCCACCAGCCCTGTGTGTGCCACAGCCCTGTGTGTGCCACCAGCCCTGTGTGTGTGCCCACCCCTGTGTGTGTGCCACCAGCCCTGTGTTTGCCACCAGCCCTGTGTGTGTGCCACCAGCCCTGTGTGTGTGCCACCAGCCCTGTGTGTGCCACAGCCCTGTGTGTGCCACAGCCCTGTGTGTGCCACAGCTCTGTATGTGCCACCACCCCTGTGTGTGTGCCACAGCCCTGTGTGTGTGCCACCAGCCCTGTGTGTGCCACAGCCCTGTGTGTGTGCCACCAACCCTGTGTGTGTGCCACCAACCGTGTGTGTGCCACAGCCCTGTGTGTGCCACAGCCCTGTGTGTGTGCCACCAGTCCTGTGTGTGCCACCAGCCCTGTGTGTGTGCCCACCCCTGTGTGTGCCACCAGCCCTGTGTGTGTGTGCCCAGTCCTGTGTGTGTGCCACCAGCCCTGTGTGTGTGCCCACCCCTGTGTGTGCCACCAGCCCTGTGTGTGCCACAGCCCTGTGTGTGCCACAGCTCTGTATGTGCCACCAGCCCTGTGTGTGTGCCACAGCCCTGTGTGTGTGCCACCAGCCCTGTGTGTGTGCCACCAGCCCTGTGTGTGTGCCACCAGCCCTGTGTGTGTGCCACCAGCCCTGTGTGTGTGCCACCAGCCCTGTGTGTGCCACAGCTCTGTATGTGCCACCAGCCCTGTGTGTGTGCCCAGCCCTGTGTGTGCCACAGCCCTGTGTGTGCCACAGCTCTGTATGTGCCACCAGCCCTGTGTGTGTGCCACAGCCCTGTGTGTGTGCCACAGCTCTGTGTGTGTGCCACCAGCCCTGTGTGTGTGCCCAGCCCTGTGTGTGCCCAGCCCTGTGTGTGTGCCACAGCCCTGTGTGTGTGCCCAGCCCTGTGTGTGTGCCCAGCCCTGTGTGTGCCACCAGCCCTGTGTTTGCCACCAGCCCTGTGTGTGTCACCAGCCCTGTGTGTGTGCCAGAGCCCTGTGTGTGTGCCCAGCCCTGTGTGTGTGCCACCAGCCCTGTGTGTGCCACCACCCCTGTGTGTGCCCAGCCCTGTGTGTGTGCCCAGTCCTGTGTGTGTGCCCAGCCCTGTGTGTGTGCCACAGCCCTGTGTGTGCCACCAGCCCTGTGTGTGTGCCACAGCCCTGTGTGTGTGCCACAGCCCCGTGTGTGCCACAGCCCCGTGTGTGCCACAGCCCTGTGTGTGTGCCCAGCCCTGTGTGTGTGCCACAGCCCTGTGTGTGCCCAGCCCTGTGTGTATGCCCAGCCCTGTGTGTGTGCCACAGACCTGTGTGTGTGCCACCACCCCTGTGTGTGTGCCCAGCCCTGTGTGTGCCACAGCCCTGTGTGTGCCACAGCCCTGTGTGTGCCACAGCCCTGTGTGTGTGCCACAGCCCTGTGTGTGCCACAGCCCCGTGTGTGCCACAGCCCCGTGTGTGCCCAGCCCTGTGTGTGCCACCAGTCCTGTGTGTGTGCCCAGCCCTGTGTGTATGCCCAGCCCTGTGTGTGCCCAGCCCTGTGTGTGTGCCACAGCCCTGTGTGTGTGCCACAGCCCTGTGTGTGCCACAGCCCCGTGTGTGCCACAGCCCCGTGTGTGCCACAGCCCTGTGTGTGTGCCACAGCCCTGTGTGTGTGCCCAGCCCTGTGTGTGTGCCACCAGCCCTGTGTGTGTGCCACCAGCCCTGTGTGTGTGCCACAGCCCTGTGTGTGTGCCCAGCCCTGTGTGTGCCACAGCCCTGTGTGTGTGCCCAGCCCTGTGTGTGCCACAGCCCTGTGTGTGTGCCACCAACCCTGTGTGTGTGCCACCAGCCCTGTGTGTGCCACCAGCCCTGTGTGTGTGCCACCAGCCCTGTGTGTGCCACCAGCCCTCGTCCCCAGCCCTGTGTCCCCTGCACCGTGTCCCAGGTGATTCCTTGTGGAATTTCCAGCCTTGCTCTCTGCCCTGGCAGCTCTGTGTGTTTGGTCCCTGCTGTGCTGAGCAGGGACAGATCCAGGATCTCACCCTGCAGATGGGAGCTCCTGCTCTGCCCTTCCTCAGGCTTTGGGGCTCTGAAATCAGGCCAGCCCCACCCAGCAGATTAACCTGGCACTCAGCAGCCCCAGCCCCCAGTGTGGGATCTGCAGGTTCATTTCCTGCAGGGGTCTCAGGTGTGAGGCCAGGTGAGCTCAGAGCAGGAGTGGAGTCTGTGCTGCAGTGAGAGCTTCAGCTCTTGGTGTGTGAGAATCTGGTTTGACCCAGCTGACCCTGTGCATGGTGTGCTGGCACTGCAGGGCTGCAAGGATGGTTCCCTAAACCACAAAATCCTGCCTGAGCCATATGAGGAACTGCGGAATACCTGAACAGTTCCCTAAACCCCAAAAACCTGCCCTGAGGCACCTGAGGAACTGTGGGACATCTGAACAATTCCCTAAACCCCAAAATCCTGCCCTGAGCCATGTGAGGAACTGTGGGACACCTGAACAATTCCCTAAATCCCAAAAACCTGCCCTGAGCCATGTGAGGAACTGGGGAATACCTGAACAGTTCCCAAAACCCAAAAAACCTGCCCTAAGGCACCTGAGGAATTGAACCCCTGAACAATTCTCTAAATCCCAAAAACCTTCCTGAGGCACCTGAGAAATGGAACACCTGGACAATTCCCTAAATCCCTGGTGTCCTCTCTCTTCCAGGCTCCCGTGGGCGAGAGTGGGGCAGGAAGTGCCCGGCGTGAATCCCCCTGTGCTCCCAGCACCCCACAGGTGAGGCTGTCCCCAGCACAGGTGAGGCTGTGCCAGCACAGGTGGGGCTGTGCCAGCACAGGTGGGGCTGTGCCAGCACAGGTGGGGCTGTGCCCAGCACAGGTGAGGCTGTGCCAGCACAGGTGAGGCTGTCCCCAGCACAGGTGAGGCTGTCCCAGCACAGGTGGGGCTGTCCCAGCACAGGTGGGGCTGTGCCCAGCACAGGTGGGGCTGTGCCAGCACAGGTGGGGCTGTGCCCAGCACAGGTGAGGCTGTGCCCAGCACAGGTGGGGCTGTCCCAGCACAGGTGAGGCTGTGCCCAGCACAGGTGAGGCTGTGCCCAGCACAGGTGGGGCTGTCCCAGCACAGGTGAGGCTGTGCCCAGCACAGGTGAGGCTGTCCCCAGCACAGGTGGGGGCTGTGCCAGCACAGGTGGGGGCTGTGCCCAGCACAGGTGAGGCTGTCCCAGCACAGGTGAGGCTGTCCCAGCACAGGTGAGGCTGTCCCCAGCACAGGTGGGGCTGTCCCCAGCACAGGTGGGGCTGTCCCAGCACAGGTGGGGCTGTCCCAGCACAGGTGGGGATGTGCCCAGCACAGGTGAGGCTGTGCCAGCACAGGTGGGGCTGTGCCAGCACAGGTGGGGCTGTGCCCAGCACAGGTGGGGCTGTGCCCAGCACAAGTGAGGCTGGCCCAGCACAGGTGAGGCTGTGCCAGCACAGGTGGGGCTGTGCCAGCACAGGTGGGGCTGTGCCCAGCACAGGTGAGGCTGTCCCCAGCACAGGTGGGGATGTGCCCAGCACAGGTGAGGCTGTCCCAGCACAAGTGAGGCTGTGCCCAGCACAGGTGGGGATGTGCCCAGCACAGGTGGGGCTGTGCCCAGCACAGGTGGGGCTGTGCCAGCACAGGTGAGGCTGTGCCCAGAACAGGTGAAGCTGTGCCAGCACAGGTGGGGCTGTGCCCAGCACAGGTGAGGCTGTGCCCAGCACAGGTGGGGCTGTGCCCAGCACAGGTGAGGCTGTCCCAGCACAGGTGAGGCTGTGCCCAGCACAGGTGAGGCTGTCCCAGCACAGGTGAGGCTGTGCCCAGAACAGGTGAAGCTGTGCCAGCACAGGTGGGGCTGTGCCCAGCACAGGTGAGGCTGTCCCCAGCACAGGTGGGGCTGTGCCCAGCACAGGTGAGGCTGTGCCCAGCACAGGTGAGGCTGTCCCCAGCACAGGTGAGGCTGTGCCTAGCACAGATGGGGCTGTGCCCAGCACAGGTGAGGCTGTGCCAGCACAGGTGGGGCTGTGCCAGCACAGGTGAGGTGGGGCAGGCAGGGGGCAGCTCAGGGGTGAGGGACAGGGGCGCTGGGGCAGTTTCCATCCCTGGGATCCGTCCCAGCAGCAGCAGAGAGGAGGAGAGCAGCTCTGGAGAGGGTCAGAGGGGCAGGACGGGAGCAGCTGGACAGGAATGAGATCTGGGGATCAGGAATGAGCTCTGGGGGTCAGAAATGAGTTCTGGGGGTCTTAAACCAGCTCTGGAGAGTGTCAGAGGGGCAGGAGGGGAGCAGCTGGGCAGGAATGAGAACTGGGAGGGTCATGAATGAGCTTTGGGGGTGAGAAGTGTGCTCTGGGGGTCATGAATGACCTCTGGGGTTCAGAAATCAGCTTTGGGGGGTCATGAATGATTTCTGGGGTTCAGAAATCAGCTTTGGGGGGTCATGAATGATTTCTGGGGGGTTAATTCATTGCAGGGAGGTGAGGAGGGGCTGTGAGGGAATGGTCTTTTTGGAGCAGTGGCCTGTACAGAGATTCTCTAATCCTGGCAGCTGCTGTGAGCTCAGAAATGGAAGAGTCAGGATGTGAAAAGGATTTTGGGTGTGTGACCCAGGGCTCGGCAGGGCTGCTGAGCATCCCTGGCTCTGTGTGTGACCCCAGAGCTGTCAGGGGTGCAGGATCAGAGCTGCAGAGCATCCCTGGCTCTGTGTGTGACCCCAGGGCTGTCAGGGGTGCAGGATCAGAGCTGCAGAGCATCCCTGGCTGTGTGTGTGACCCCAGGGCTGTCAGGGGTGCAGGATCAGAGCTGCAGAGCATCCCTGGCTGTGTGTGTGACCCCAGGGCTGTCAGGGGTGCAGGATCAGAGCTGCAGAGCATCCCTGGCTCTGTGTGTGACCCCAGGGCTCTCAGGGGTGCAGGATCCTGCTCCTGCCATTTCGTTAACAGGGAGTTATCATATGTTTGGGGGTTTAAATCTGACGAGTTTTGAGGACAGATCGTCTCGGTTTGAAGCAGAGATGTATTTTGTACAGCCTGGTACATAAGTCTCAGGTGCAGCACGAGTCTGTGCCCGTCCCGTGTTCAGTCCCACGGTGCTACAGTCTGCACTCCCCGAGTGTTGTGTGGGTGACAGGCTGCAGTGGCAGAGCTGGGCTGCCGGGGTCTGGAGGGGTGTTTGGCCGCGGTACTGGAGACCTCAGCTGTGTTGGCACAGCAGGAGCCGAGGGATGTCCCCCTAAAGCCGTGTGTGCTGTGTGTACATCCGGAGGAGGAGCAGATGTGGAGGGATATCCGGGAAGTGATGTGTGTGCCAGGATGCAGGAAAAGCGCTGGCCGGGCGTCCTTGCTGGCTGTGTATGTGTTCCCAGTCCCTCTCTGAGCAGCGCTGTGTGCGTGGCACAGCAGCCCTAACCCTGGGCCGCTCAGCTCCAGGACACCAGCGTGGTGGACAGCAAATGGCCTTTCCTGAGGGGTCACAAGGCTTTATAGCTCGGGCAGTCAGTGTCACCTCCCTTTGCTCACGTCCAGCTGGGTGCGGCCAGGTCCGGAGCGAGGGTCTGGCTGCGAGGGGAGGGATCCTGACTGCCCGTGCAGCCGGTCCCTTCCGCACGCCTGTCCCTGACTGTGCACACGCTGGGCAGCGCTCAGGTGCTCGGGACCTCCTCGGTGCTCGGTGCCACCAGGGGCAGTGCTCGGTGCCAGCACGGGCTGTGCTCGGCTGTGCTCGGTGCCACCACGGGCTGTGCTCGGTGCCACCACGGGCAGTGCTTGGTGCCACCACGGGCAGTGCTCAGCTGTGCTCGGTGCCTCCACGGGCAGTGCTCGGTGCCACCACGGGCAGCGCTTGGCTGTGCTCATTGCCACCACGGGCAGTGCTCGGTGCCACCACGGGCAGCGCTCGGCTGTGCTCATTGCCACCACGGGCAGTGCTCGGTGCCACCACAGGCTGTGCTCGGTGCCACCACGGGCAGCGCTCGGCTGTGCTCGGTGCCACCACGGGCAGCGCTCGGCTGTGCTCGGTGCCACCACGGGCTGTGCTCGGTGCCACCACGGGCTGTGCTCGGTGCCACCACAGGCTGTGCTCGGTGCCACCACGGGCAGTGCTCGGCTGTGCTCGGTGCCACCACGGGCTGTGCTCGGTGCCACCACGGGCTGTGCTCGGTGCCACCACAGGCTGTGCTCGGTGCCACCACGGGCAGTGCTCGGCTGTGCTCGGTGCCACCACGGGCTGTGCTCGGTGCCACCACGGGCAGTGCTCGGCTGTGCTCGGTGCCACCACGGGCAGTGCTCGGCTGTGCTCGGTGCCACCACGGGCTGTGCTCGGTGCCACCACGGGCAGTGCTCGGCTGTGCTCGGTGCCACCACAGGCTGTGCTCGGTGCCACCACGGGCAGCGCTCGGCTGTGCTCGGTGCCACCACGGGCAGTGCTCGGCTGTGCTCGGTGCCACCACAGGCTGTGCTCGGTGCCACCACGGGCAGCGCTCGGCTGTGCTCCGTGTCCCTCCCAGGCCTCCGGACAGCCCTGGCCAGCAGTGTCCCTGCTCGAGGCTGCCAGAGTCCGGCACAGCTCGGCTCCCCTCGCTCCACGGCTCTCCTGACAGTTCTGAGAGCTCCAGCTCAAAATGCTGAACAGCACAGGCCGTGCTCACGATAACCATGGAAGTAATTAAAAGTGGTTGTAATTACCGTCCGTGGAGGGAAGTCCCACAGCCAGAGAAGTGAGCTGGCCTGTAAGACACGCTGGGCGCCGGCCTGCAGCTGTCTCTGTGTCAGGACAAACCTCCTGCACTCTGCACGAGCTGGTTACAGTCATTGTAAGGGCCTGGGTGTGCAGAGTCCTGCCAAGGGCTGCCAGCCTCAGCCCAGAGTAGGACAGAGAGAGAATGGGGAAGAGAGAGAGCAGGAGGAGAGAGGGGTGAGAGAGAGAGTAAGAGAGAGATTTCCTGTTTACAATACAATAAATCTTCGTCTATGATGAATATTCTAATTTCCACTGACCCATCTAACACAAGATACAAATTCTATAGCATTTACATACAGCCTATAAGAATCCCTACATTACCATAGTGTGTTATACTTTAAACTCTAAAAACTACTCTTTGGACCCTAGCAGGGTCTTCTCTGACCTTTGGAGCTGCTCTCCAGCAGAAGACATTTTTCTATCAAGAGGGGATTACTTCCATCCTATTGTCTTCTAGTTATTCAGTAACTGAGGTTTGGTGTCTCAAAAGTGGCTTTCATTTCAATCTGGCGCATGGTTTCCATATTCTCAGAATCTAAACATTCATATTTGTGAGGTCTTCCTGTTCATCTTTCCCAACAGGCAGGGACACTTTCCATGATCCCAGATTACTCCCAGTCCCATCCAGCCTGGCCTTGGACACTGCCAGGGGCAGCCACAGCTGCTCTGGGCACCCTGTGCCAGGGCCTCCCCACCCCTGAAGGAAAGAATTCCTTCCCAAAATCCATCTAAGCCTGCCTGTGTCAGTGGGAAGCCATTCCCCTGGTCCAAGCCCCTCTCCAGCTCCCTGGGAGCCCCTCAGGGCAGGGGAAGGGACTCTGGGGTCTCCCTGACCCTTCTCCTCCCCAGGCTGAGCAGTCCCAGAGCTCTCCCCCTTTCCTGGCCAGTCAGGACTCTTGGCCTTGTTTGTTACTCCAGTGCAGAAGTTCAGAGGGATTTTGTCTCTTATTCTCTGAATCCATCTATTTTTAATGTCAATACTTTGGTTTCAACATCCTGTGGTCCAGCCAGGATTTATTGGCTCATTTCAGAGAGTTCCTTGGGGGATGGAACCCTCTGTCCTCAGCTGGGATTGTGCTGGGGCCAGGTTCTGCAGGGTGGGGGGAGCAGGAGGGGTTTGTGCTGGGGCTGGGGGTGCCAGGAGGGGCAGGGGTCTCCAGGCAGGGCAGGGGGCTCCAGGCAGGGCAGGGGGCTCTCCCTGTGCTGGGGGTGCCAGGAGGGGCAGGAGTCTCCAGGCAGGGCAGGGGCCTCTCCCTGTGCTGGGGGTGCCAGGAGGGGCAGGGGGCAGAGGCAGGGGGCTCCAGGCAGGGCAGGGGGCTCCAGGCAGGGCAGGGCAGGGGGCTCTCCCTGTGCTGGGAGTGCCAGGGCAGGGCAGGGGGCAGAGGCAGGGGGCTCCCCCCATGCTGGGGGCTTCTGGGGGGTCTCTGCCCCTCTCCCCTGTGCAAACCCAGCTCTGGTTTCTCTCCCTGGCACTGCCCCCCTGCAGGTGCCCTCAGCCCCCCGGGCCCCTCACCTGGCTGGCAGGGAGACTCGCTGTGTAAGTGCTGGGTGTGCTGGGTGTGTGATGGGTGTGCTGGGGTGTGCTGGGGGCTGTTGCTGCTGCTGCTGCTGCCCTGCCTGCCACGGCCCTGGGGGTTTCCTGGGTGATCTCTGTGTATCAGTGGGGCATCCCTGGGGCTGCTCTGGAATGCCCTGGGGCATCCCTGGGTATAAGTGGGGCCTCCCTGGGGCTGCTCTGGAATCCCCTGGGGCTCCCCTGGCATCCCTGGGTCTCCCTGGGACCAGCACCCCCTGGCACCCCGGGCCCTGCTGCTCCCTGCAGCTGCTGCTGGGGTGGCACTGCCAGAGCTTGGGGGAGGAGCTGCAGGGGAAAGGCTTTGCTGGGGCTGGGGGCGAGTGTGGGGGGTGGGCATGAGCCCAGGGGGTGTCCAGGGGCAGAGGATGGAGCAGGGGATGGATCAGGGACAGGGAATGGATCAGGGGGTGTGCCAGGGGCAGGGGATGGAGCAGGGGCAGGGGTTGGACCAGGGGACCTGTGCCCAGGGACCATGACCAGGATCAGGGGCTGTGTCCAGGGAATGTGCCAGGATCAGGGGCTGTGCCCAAGGATCAGGAGCAGGATCAAGGGCTGTGCCCAGGGACCAGGGCTGCCCCAGAGCTGGGGCCAGGGTCTGGGGATGTTCAGAGCTCTCAGGGGCTCCTCACCTGGCCAGGTGCTGCCTCAGGCTCCTGGGGCTGGGCTCTGGCCTGTCCTCACTGCAAGGAGCAGCTTTTGGGGGTGGGGGCTCTGTGGCACCTGGAGCTGCCCACACAGGGTGGGCAGTGGGTTCACTGAAGGCTTGGGGTCACTCCAGATTTCCCCTTTCTGTTTGCAGGCTGCCATGAACTTCATCAGCTCCCAGGATGACAGTAAATCAGTGAGTGTGAGCCCTGAGCTGTCCCTGTGCATCCCCAGCACTGCAGCTTGTTTGCTCCTGTTGTGTTCTGTCTGCTCACTCCTGCTCTCTGCCTCAGTCTGTACAAATGCCTCAGGTCTTCATTGTGCTCCCCCTGGAACCCCAGCAGCTGTTCTGCAGCTGATGCTGCTGTTCCTGCAGCTGGCTGTGCTGTGCAGCCACTCTCACTGCACATCTTCACTAACACATCAGCAGTGATGGTCACACCTGGGAGAGCTTCAGGCTCTTCCCTCTGCTCCAGTGACTGCAGAGCTCTGCCTCAGTCTGATCACTGCCACCCCAGCTGCTGCCAGTCCCCATTCCTGACGGAATTCCCTGCTCCCATCCCTGGTGCTCACGTTCTCCCAGCACTTACCATGCCCTGCAGACCCCTGCAGCTGCTGCTAGTGCTTCCTTTAGTCCTTCCCTGTGACCCCTGGAGCTGTGTGACCCTTCCTGGCTGGGTGTCTGAGAGCGCTCTGAGACTCTCCCAGCCAGGAAAGAACTGAGGGTGCCTGGATTTGCATAGATTTGCATGGATTTGCATGGATTTACATGGGTTTGCATGGGTTTGTGTATTCACCTGCATGGCAGACACTCACTGCCCTAACTGCTCCTTTCTCTCTCTCTCTCTCGCTCTCCTCCTCTCCTGTTCTCTCTCTCTCCTGTTCTCTCCTCCCCTCCTGTTCTCTCCTCCCTCTCCTGTCCTCCCCTCCTGCTCTCCCCTCCTCTCCTGGCTCTGAGCAGACCAAGCCTGGTGTGATCCAGCCCCTGTCCCGCCTGCGAGCGAGTGCAGCGTGTCCCAGGGCAGAGCAGGGGGACAACAGCCCCAACCCCTTCCAGCAGGGCAGCAACAACAGCCCCAACCCCTTCCAGCAGGGCAGCAACAACAGCCCCAACCCCTTCCAGCAGGGCAACAACAACAGCCCCAACCCCTTCCAGCAGCACGAGCCCGGCCTCAGGATCCACAGCTCTGTAAGTGTGTGTGTGCTGGGTGTGGGGCAGGACACCCTCCAGAGGGTGACTCTGACACCCCCCAGGGGTGATTCTGACACCCTCTGTCCTGGTTATAGGGACAGGTGTCTGCCAGTAAAGGCAGAGCCTCTCTTTGAAATGGAGAATGTAAACCCCCTCCCTCCAAATTATTATTATAATTTTGAAATTAAGGGGCTCTCAGGAAGAGATATGGGAATTAGGAATAGCAGTTCTTTACTAGGAAAATTAAAATAGAAATGCAGTATTACACAGAACAATCCCAGCCCTGCCAGTCAGAATCCAAGCTGACACCCGTCAGTCAGTCAGGGTGTTGGCACAGTCCCATTCAATGGTGGCTGCATCCTCCTGCAGTGGCAGATGTGGTTCAGCTGGAGCAGTGCTCCTGGAGAAGGTGCAGTTTCCTCTGAAGCTCCAGGGATGATGTGGAAAGGTCTGGTTTTCCTCTGGAATCCAGTGGAAAGAAGGTTCCTTGGTGTCCCAAATCTCAGTTTTTATCTGGGTAGGAAAGGCTTGGCTCCTCCCCTGGCTGGAGCATCTCCCAGTGGGATGATGGAATTTTATCAGTCATGCCCTGGGACTCACTGGCCATGAACAGGAGATATCTCCTGGAGGGAGGATGGGCTGTGGGAAGATAAAGATGATTGCCCAGCTGGTTTAAAGATGACCCATGAGCAGATAATGTGTGCCAGGAGATCAGGGTCACTGCCCCACCCGGCTGCAGCAGATGGGGACAGAATGCACATTTCTGGGATACACAGAATCCACATTTCTGGCCACACCAGCCCCACACAACGTTCCCTGACATTCCTCACACATTCCCTCCACGTTCCTCCCCGTGCCCCGTGCTCAGGCTCTGTGCCCCAGCAGTTTGGCTGTTTGTCCCACCTGTGCTCACCTTTCCCTCTGTCTGTCCCTGCAGCCGAAGCCGCGGCCGCCGTCACCGCCCTCCCCTGACGAGGTGCCCGTCAACGTCAAACAGGCCTACAAGACCTTTGCAGCAGTGCCCCAGTGCCAGCCCCTGCTGGGCACACAGGTAACTCCTGCACAGGTGTGCCCCAGTGCCAGCCCCTGCTGGGGACACAGGTAACTCCTGCACAGGTGTGTGCCCCTGTGCCAGCCCCTGCTGGGCACACAGGTAATACCTGCACAGGTGTGCCCCAGTGCCAGCCCCTGCTGGGCACACAGGTAATACCTGCTCAGGTGTGCCCCAGTGCCAGCCCCTGCTGGGCACACAGGTAACTCCTGCACAGGTGTGTGCCCCAGTGCCAGCCCCTGCTGGGCACACAGGTAATACCTGCTCAGGTGTGCCCCAGTGCCAGCCCCTGCTGGGCACACAGGTAACTCCTGCACAGGTGTGCCCCAGTGCCAGCCCCTGCTGGGGACACAGGTAACTCCTGCACAGGTGTGTGCCCCTGTGCCAGCCCCTGCTGGGCACACAGGTAATACCTGCTCAGGTGTGCCCCAGTGCCAGCCCCTGCTGGGCACACAGGTAACTCCTGCACAGGTGTGTGCCCCAGTGCCAGCCCCTGCTGGGCACACAGGTAATACCTGCTCAGGTGTGCCCCAGTGCCAGCCCCTGCTGGGCACACAGGTAACTCCTGCACAGGTGTGCCCCAGTGCCAGCCCCTGCTGGGGACACAGGTAACTCCTGCACAGGTGTGTGCCCCTGTGCCAGCCCCTGCTGGGCACACAGGTAACTCCTGCACAGGTGTGCCCCAGTGCCAGCCCCTGCTGGGCACACAGGTAACTCCTGCACAGGTGTGCCCCTGTGCCAGCCCCTGCTCAGGTCACAGGGACGTGCTGATTTCCCCTGGAAGCTGCAGATGCTGCACCTGGCAGAGCCGTGGCTGTTCTAGGTCCTGGCAGAGCCCTGGCTGGTCAGGTCCTGGCAGAGCCGTGGCTGTTCCAGGTCCTGGCAGAGCCCTGGCTGGTCAGGTCCTGGCAGAGCCCTGGCTGTTCCAGGTCCTAGCAGAGCCCTGGCTGGTCAGGTCCTGGCAGAGCCCTGGCTGGTCAGGTCCTGGCAGAGCCGTGGCTGTTCCAGGTCCTGGCAGAGTCCTGGCTAAGTCAGGTCCTGGCAGAGCCCTGGCTGTTCCAGGTCCTGGCAGAGCCCTGGCTGAATCAGGTCCTGGCAGAGCCCTGGCTGTTCTAGGTCCTGGCAGAGTCCTGGCTGAGTCAGGTCCTGGCAGCTCACAGGATCCCCCAGCATTGTTGTTCCCCCCAGTAACTGGGATACTGGTGTACAACTGCTGTTCTCATGCAAAGGAACTGAAATTCCAGACTCCAGGGCCAGGCTAAACCTGTGCTAAGACATTTTTAATAGATTTTGATGTTCCTTGGAGCTCTCTTCCTTTTCCCCCCATCTGAATCCTGGAGCAGTCCAGGCTGGGTGAGGCTCTGGGGGTTATTGCCTGAGTCCCCCATACAAACAGGGCACCTGGGATCAGGATCCCAGAACCCTGGAAGCTCCTGAGCTGGAAGGGACCCACAAGGATCGTGGAGTCCAGCTCAGGACACCCCCAGGAATCCCACCTTGGATCTCAGAGCCTTGTTCAAGTGCCCCCAGAGCTGTGGGAGGCCGCTCAGGCAGATCCACTGCAGTTCTGAATTCTGAATGGATTCCTGGTTCACTGATGGATTTTGGGGATCAGTTTCCTTCCCCTGTAGTTCTGTTCGTCCCATATTCTGTTATTCATCCCAGTAAACACAGATTTCATTCTTTCTCGTGGCATCTCTGCTTCTTTAAAGTAAATTTTGGGTGTTTTTGTCTTTGGTGTGAGCAGAGTGTGAGTGAGCTCCCAGCAGCTCCTGTGGCCCCCAGCTCCAGCTCAGCCCCTGCTCCTGTTCTGTGCCTGCTCCCCACAGTTTTCACTTTGTGCCCTTTCAGAAGTTGTCACACCTGGTTCTGTTTGACACAAACCCTCATTCCTGACCATGGCTAAGCCTTGTTAAATCTGTGAGTTCTGGGGCAGTTTCAGAGTCTGTGTCAGCTCCTCTGGCCCTGGGGACACGTGGCTGGGGAGTGGCTGGAGACTTTCCTTTGGGACATGCTTGTTTCTGTTCCTAGGAATTGTCTGGGCAGAGCAGCACAGAAAACACCAGAACGGCCTCGGAGGTGAGAGCTGGGGGTGGGAGATGGGGTCATGGGGGGCTGGGGAGGAGGAGGAGGAGGGTTTTGGGCAGAGCAAGGCTTGGGGGGACATGGGGAGGGTGCCCATGGCTCGTGGTCAGTGCTGTGACTGGGTGGGCAGTGGGCAGTGGTCAGTGCTGTGGCTGGGTGGGCAGTGGGCAGTGATCAATGGTCAGTGCTGTGGCTGGGTGGGCAGTGGGCAGTGGTCAGTGCTGTGACTGGGTGGGCAGTGGGCAGTGGGCAGTGGTCAGTGCTGTGGCTGGATGGGCAGTGGGCAGTGGGCAGTGGGCAGTGCTGTGGCTGGGTGGGCAGTGGGCAGTGGTCAGTGCTGTGGCTGGGTGGGCAGTGGGCAGTGGGCAGTGCTGTGGCTGGGTGGGCAGTGGGCAGTGGTCAGTGCTGTGGCTGGATGGGCAGTGGGCAGTGCTGTGGCTGGGTGGGCAGTGGGCAGTGATCAATGGTCAGTGCTGTGGCTGGATGGGCAGTGGGCAGTGGGCAGTGGGCAGTGGTCAGTGCTGTGGCTGGATGGGCAGTGGGCAGTGGGCAGTGCTGTGGCTGGATGGGCAGTGGTCAGTGCTGTGGCTGGGTGGTCACTGGTCACTGCTGTCTCTCACAGGTCACCTCCCTCAGCCCCAGCACCCAGCACAGCCCTGAGCAGTTTGCACTGGGCACTGGGCAGTGGTTTGCATGGGTGGTCAGTCCTTTCCCTGGGTGCTCACTGGTCACTGCTGTCTCTCACAGGTCACCTCCCTCAGCCCTGGCACCCAGCACAGCCCTGAGCAGTTTGCAGTGGGCACTGGTCAGTGCTGTGGCTGGTGATCAGTGGTCAGTCCTGTCCCTGGGTGGTCAGTGGTCAGTGCTGTGGCTGGGTGGTCACTGCTGTCCCTGGGTGCTCACTGGTCACTGCTGTCTCTTGCAGGTCACCTCCCTCAGCCCCAGCACCCAGCACAGCCCTGAGCAAAGGTCCTTCCGAGAGAGGCAGAAGTATTTCGAGGTGGAGGTGAAGCAGCAGCACCTGGACAAACCCCCCAAGCGCGTGTCCCTGGTGGGGGAGGATGACCTGAAGAAGATGAAGGAGGAGGAAGGTACAGGCATGCAGGCACTGAAGTGTGTCCTGTTCAGTGGAAATGCACTTCCAGAAGCCCCTGGGTGGTTTTTGTCAGGCCTGGGAATCATCTGAAGTGAATGTTGAGGAACTCTCTGGAGCTCCACTGGTTCTTTGGGCTGTGGAAGTGCTGCAGTTTCAGGGTGTCCTGTGTCCTGGAATCACAGAATTTGGGGTTGCAGGGATTCCTAAGCCCACTCAGTCCCAGCCCTGCCACAGGTAAGGACACCTTGCACTGGGGCAGGGGCTCCAGGCCCTGTCCAGCCTGGCCTGGGACACTCCAGGGGGAAGCCACAGCTGCTCTGTGTCACCTTTGCCACCCTCTTTGGGTGGGTTCCTGCCAGTGCCCCACCTCACACTGCCCTTGGCATTGCCCTGTGCTGCACTCCAGGCTGTCCCAAGCCCCTCTCTGGGTCTCCTGGACACCCTCTGGGCACTGAAAGCTGCAGGAAATTCCCTTCTCACCCCCAGGCTGAGCAATCCCAGCTCTCACAGCTGTTTTAGGCGGTGATAAGGGGCAATGTGAAATGGAAAAAGCATTTTACTGAACTCTGCAGCCACTCCTCTCCAGTCATCCCTGTGCCTGGCATTCTGCTGTCCCAGCTGTGGCACCTGGCGTTTGCTCTGGTTAAATTTCTTGCCATTAGTGGTTGCCCAATGCTCCAGCCTGTCTGGACCCTCCTGTAGCCCTTGGGAGAGTCACCAGCACCTCCCAGTGTGGCAGCATCAGCAGAGTGTGAGTGTGCACTCAGCTCCTGCAGCCAGATAAAATTATTTATTAATAAAACCTTGCCCAGACCTGGCCCCAGGCCTGAGCCTGAGTGAAAAATCCTGCCCAGAGGTGCCAGTGTGGGGGCAGTGTGAAATTCTGTCCAGAGGTGACAATGTGGGGGGGCAGTGTGAAATCCTGAGCCCATCCCTGGGTCAGTGTGAAATCCTGAACCCATCCCTGGGTCAGTGTGAAATCCTGAACCCATCCTGGGGGGTCAGTGTGAAATCCTGAACCCATCCTGGGGAGTCAGTGTGAAATCCTGAACCCATCTCTGGCTCAGTGTGAAATCCTGAACCCATCCTGGGGGGTCAGTGTGAAATCCTGAACCCATCCTGGGGGGTCAGTGTGAAATCCTGAGCCCATCTCTGGCTCAGTGTGAAATCCTGAACCCATCCTGGGGGGTCAGTGTGAAATCCTGAACCCATCCTGGGGGGTCAGTGTGAAATCCTGAGCCCATCCTGGGGGGTCAGTGTGAAATCCTGAGCCCATCCTGGGGGGGTCAGTGTGAAATCCTGAACCCATCCTGGAAGGTCAGTATGAAATCCTGAGCCCATCCTGGGGGGTCAGTGTGAAATCCTGAGCCCATCCTGGGGGGTCAGTGTGAAATCCTGAACCCATCCTGGGGAGTCAGTGTGAAATCCTGAACCCATCCCTGGGTCAGTGTGAAATCCTGAACCCATCCTGGGGGGTCAGTGTGAAATCCTGAACCCATCCTGGGGAGTCAGTGTGAAATCCTGAACCCATCTCTGGCTCAGTGTGAAATCCTGAACCCATCCTGGGGGGTCAGTGTGAAATCCTGAGCCCATCCTGGGGGGGTCAGTGTGAAATCCTGAGCCCATCCTGGGGGGGTCAGTGTGAAATCCTGAACCCATCCTGGGGGGTCAGTGTGAAATCCTGAACCCATCCTGGGGGGGTCAGTGTGAAATCCTGAACCCATCCTGGGGGGGTCAGTGTGAAATCCTGAACCCATCCTGGGGGGTCAGTGTGAAATCCTGAACCCATCTCTGGCTCAGTGTGAAATCCTGAACCCATCCTGGGGGGTCAGTGTGAAATCCTGAACCCATCCTGGGGGGTCAGTGTGAAATCCTGAGCCCATCTCTGGCTCAGTGTGAAATCCTGAACCCATCCTGGGGGGGTCAGTGTGAAATCCTGAGCCCATCCGGGAGGGTCAGTGTGAAATCCTGAACCCATCCTGGGGGGGTCAGTGTGAAATCCTGAACCCATCTCTGGCTCAGTGTGAAATCCTGAGCCCATCCTGGGGGGGTCAGTGTGAAATCCTGAACCCATACTGGGAGGGTCAGTGTGAAATCCTGAACCCATCCTGGGGGGTCAGTGTGAAATCCTGAACCCATCCTGGGGGGTCAGTGTGAAATCCTGAGCCCATCCTGGGGGGGTCAGTGTGAAATCCTGAACCCATCCTGGGGGGTCAGTGTGAAATCCTGAACCCATCCTGGGGGGTCAGTGTGAAATCCTGAGCCCATCTCTGGCTCAGTGTGAAATCCTGAGCCCATCCTGGGGGGGTCAGTGTGAAATCCTGAACCCATCCTGGGGGGGTCAGTGTGAAATCCTGAACCCATCCTGGGGGGTCAGTGTGAAATCCTGAACCCATACTGGGAGGGTCAGTGTAAGGAAATGCCCAGAGCTGCCATCCTGGGGGTCAGTGGCTGGCTGTGCTGTAACCAGCTCCTCTCTCCCCTGCAGCCCGAAAGCTGCAGCAGCAGCGAGCCCTGCTGCTGGAGGAGGAGCCTGAGGAGGAGGAGGAGGAGCTGAGGAAGGTGCCCGAGGCTCTGCAGTCCAGCATCATCATCGAGGGCGTTGAGTACAAGGTGGAGAGGCTGAATGGAAGGAGCAGCCACGCTGCAGCAGCTCGGTAAGGCAGGAGCAGAGGGAGCCCTGTGCCCCCAGGGCTGTCCCAGCAGCTCCCAGGGGAGGGTTAATGGTCAGCAATTAATTCCCAGGGGAGGTTAATGGTCAGCAATTAATTCCCAGGGGAGGGTTAATCTACAGCAACTCCCAGGGGAGTTTTTTCTTCAGCAACTCCCAGGGAAGTGTTCTTCTTCAGCACAGGAAAGGCCAAGTTTTCCAGCTCACTCTCTTATGTAGAGAGGTAGATTTTTAGGAAAGGCCAAGTTTTCCAGCTCACTCTCTTATGTAGAGATGGTTTTTTTTAGAGACTGATGCTTCAAGGTAAGCTGAATGATAAAGTGATGGTAAAACAGGTTTGGGGTTTTTAGCCTTCTGTTTCCCAGTTCTCTGGAACTCGGCCCCCAGGTTACCTGGCTGGTTTTTCCTAATTCTTGGGTGTAGAAGTGAGGAAGGAGAAGAGGGTTCCCAAAGGCTGCAGGTAAAGCAGGAGGGGACCAGAGTAAAGCTGAAGTTCTCACCTGTCTTTGGAGTCTTTGGGGCAGACTGTCCTCTGCACAGGCACTTTGACAGTGCAGAGCCCACCCTGGCACCTGGAACCTCATTTCTCTCGTGTTTCTGCCAGGAAACTTCTCCCACAACGATGTCCTGAGACCTTCCCTGTCCCTGCTGGGCTGGGGCAGCTCCAGGGAGGAGGGCAGCCCCACACAGCTCCTTGGCTCTCTGGGAGTTCCCACTTCTACCCCTCCTGTTTTCATTCTGAGACACGGGATGCTGAGGAACAGGATCCAGCAGATGCTTTCAGTTGCTTGTTATTCATGCTTGAGTGCAGGGGAGGCAGTGCAGGAGACTGAAGCTGTGTTTCTTGAAATAATCTTTCTCATGCTGGAGGAGAAACTAAAATTAAATCAGTTATTTTTTTTTTAATTTATTTATTTTATTTCAGTTAATTTTATTAATTTATTTCAGTTAATTTAATTAATTTAATTAATTAATTAAAGTTAAATTTATTTATTTCAGTTAATGTTATTCATTCGTTTCAGTTAATTTAATTAATTAATTTATTTAATTAAGTTAATTTCATTTATTTATTTATTTTATTTCAGTTAATGTTATTTATTCATTCATTTAATTTAAGTTAATTTGATTTATTTATTTATTTCAATCAATTTAATTAATAAATTAATTTCAGCTAGTTAAACTAATTAATTAAAATAAACTTGAGCAGTAAAAAGCAGGGCTGGGTGTCACTATAAACTGAACAGCCCCAGCTCTCCCAGCCGGGTTCCAGCCCTCAGAGCAGCTCCATAGCCCATGGTGTGGAAGAACTGGTAATAATCTAATTTATCTGTTGATGGAGGTGTAAAATCAGGACCAGGTGAATCTCTCTTGGGCACCTCTGTTTGGAATTTGTGCCACATCTAACAAAGCCAAGTGTGAGGACTGAAGAGTGAGATTCAGAGAAAAAGAAATCCAAACAAAAATTTTTATTAGAAAAACTGAGGAAAAGCTGAGTGTGAGTGAATGTGTTAGTTCTGGCTGGCTCCAGCAGCAGGGAATGAGCTCTGGCACTCGCATGGACATGCAGAGATGGCCACAGAGAGCTCAGAGCAGTGCCCTGGGGGCTGTGCCTCACCTGCAGCAGCTGCTGCTGCCCCAGGACCTGTCCCAGTCTCTGCTGGGCTGTTCTGTTCCCCAGGACATTCCCAGTCCCTGCTGGGTGTGCTCTCTGTGCTGCTGCAGCTCTCAGGCTGTTCTGTTCCCCAGACCTGTCCCAGTCCCTGCTGGGTGTGCTCCCTGTGCTGCTGCAGCTCTCAGGGCTGTTCTGTTCCCCAGACCTGTCCCAGTCCCTGCTGGGTGTGCTCTCTGTGCTGCTGCAGCTCTCAGGGCTGTTCTGTTCCCCAGGACATTCCCAGTCCCTGCTGGGTGTGCTCTCTGTGCTGCTGCAGCTCTCAGGCTGTTCTGTTCCCCAGACCTGTCCCAGTCCCTGCTGGGTGTGCTCTCTGTGCTGCTGCAGCTCTCAGGGCTGTTCTGTTCCCCAGACCTGTCCCAGTCCCTGCTGGGTGTGCTCTCTGTGCTGCTGCAGCTCTCAGGCTGTTCTGTTCCCCAGACCTGTCCCAGTCCCTGCTGGGTGTGCTCTCTGTGCTGCTGCAGCTCTCAGGGCTGTTCTGTTCCCCAGGACCTGTCCCAGTCCCTGCTGGGTGTGCTCTCTGTGCTGCTGCAGCTCTCAGGCTGTTCTGTTCCCCAGGACATTCCCAGTCCCTGCTGGGTGTGCTCTCTGTGCTGCTGCAGCTCTCAGGCTGTTCTGTTCCCCAGACCTGTCCCAGTCCCTGCTGGGTGTGCTCCCTGTGCTGCTGCAGCTCTCAGGGCTGTTCTGTTCCCCAGACCTGTCCCAGTCCCTGCTGGGTGTGCTCTCTGTGCTGCTGCAGCTCTCAGGCTGTTCTGTTCCCCAGGACATTCCCAGTCCCTGCTGGGTGTGCTCTCTGTGCTGCTGCAGCTCTCAGGCTGTTCTGTTCCCCAGACCTGTCCCAGTCCCTGCTGGGTGTGCTCTCTGTGCTGCTGCAGCTCTCAGGGCTGTTCTGTTCCCCAGACCTGTCCCAGTCCCTGCTGGGTGTGCTCTCTGTGCTGCTGCAGCTCTCAGGCTGTTCTGTTCCCCAGACCTGTCCCAGTCCTTGCTGGGTGTGCTCTCTGTGCTGCTGCAGCTCTCAGGCTGTTCTGTTCCCCAGGACATTCTCAGTCCCTGCTGGGTGTGCTCTCTGTGCTGCTGCAGCTCTCAGGGCTGTTCTCTTCCTTTCTCTCCCAGGCCCTTGGAGCTCAGTGAGAACAGCAGCTCACAGAGGAATTCCCTGGAGGAGGGGATCAAGTCTGAGCACAGAACCAACTCCATGTCAGGGTGAGTGGGGCTGGAGAATCCCTCCTGTTTTAGCTGCAGAGGAATGGTTTGGGGGAAGAGGGGAGGCAGATCAGAGCCACATTCACTCAATCCCGGAGGGGTCGGGTTGCAAGGACTGTCTGATTTCAGCCCCTGCCCTGGGGGGTTGCTCAGGACAGTTCCAGCCCTGTCCAGGCAGAAACTCCTCACAACAAACTTCCCAGTGTTCTGTGTCCTGTGTTCAGTAATTTGTGATCTGTGCTCTGTGTCCTGTGTTCTGTGATCTGTGTCCTGTGATCTGTGCCACGGCAGCCGTGGGGGTGGCACCGGGCAGTGAGTGACAAGAGGTGGCTCTGAGCCGTGAGCTGGCCCTGCTGGGAGTGACATGAGCCCTGCAGGCAGTGGGATGAGCCATATGAGCCCTGCTGTCCCTCTGTCCCCACTCTCCTCTCCCTTCTCTCCCCACAGGGTCCCCCCTCCCCTGCCTGACCCTGGCCTGGCCCCAGTGCACACGGCTGGCACTGAGCTGGCCCTGCTGGCAGCGAGATGAGCCATGCTGGCCCACAGGCTCTATGCTGGCCCTGCTGGCAGCGAGATGAGCCATGCTGGCCCCGCAGGCTCTGAGCTGGCCCTGCTGGCCCCACAGGCTCTGAGCTGGCCCTGTAGGCAGTGAGATGAGCCATGCTGGCCCTGCAGGCTCTATGCTGGCCCTGCTGGCAGTGAGATGAGCCATGCTGGCCCACAGGCTCTGTGCTGGCCCTGCTGGCAGTGAGATGAGCCATGCTGGCCCTGCTGGCCCCGCAGGCTCTGAGCTGGCCCTGTAGGCAGTGAGATAGGCCATGCTGGCCCCACAGGCTCTGAGCTGGCTCTGCTGGCCCCACAGGCAGTGACATGAGCCATGCTGGCCCTGCAGGCTCTGAGCTGGCCCTGCTGGCAGTGAGATGAGCCCTGTGTCCCCTGTCCCTCTCTCCCCACAGGCCCGACCCCGGCCCGGCCCCGGTGCGCACGGCCAAGGCCGAGCGGCGGCAGCAGGAGCGGCTGCGCGTGCAGAGCCCCGAGCTGCTGCCCCAGGACAGGGACAGGGACAAGGAGCTGTCCCCAGCCGAGCGCCGGGCCCTGGAGGCGGAGAAACGCGCCATGTGGAGGGCAGCACGGTGAGCCAGGGCCTGGGCAGGGACCTCCGGGGTGCGGGGTGTGAGGGGTTAAACCAGGGAATAAGGACCCTTTAACAGGGTGAGCCAGGGCCCGGGGATGGGCAGGGAGCTGCGGGGTGTGAGGGGTTAAACCAGGGGATAAGGACCCTTTAACAGGCCAGGGCAGCTCTGGTGTGTGTGGGGTATAAAGAGAATAAAAGCAAGGAACAGGAGGGCAAAACCAGGGAACAGGGGACCCTTTCACAGAGCAGGGGAGCTCTGGTGTGTCTGGGGTGTAAAGAGAATAAAACCAGGGAACAGGGGACCCTTTCAAAGCCAGGTGTAGAGGGAGTTGTGTGGATCTGTTGAAGCAGAGCACTGTCAGCCCAGGGCAGGGGGAGGCTTCCAGGTGCCCCCAGGGCCTGCACAGTCCTGGACACAATGAGAGCTCGTGGGAGGCACAGTGAACAGGAGCACAGCTGGCTGCTGTGCTGGGTGTGTCCTTCCCTCAGCACACCATTCCCACCTTATTCCTAACCCATGTGGGATGCAGTCACTGAAGCTGCAAGGTTTATTCCTAGCCCATGTGGGATGCAGTCACTGAAGCTGCAAGGTTGCACATCCAGAATGAGAAATGGAATTTCGTATTTCCAGTGTTGCTGGGCTGGAAATGGTGCTGCAGCCAGGATCAGGCCATTCCCATTCTTATCCACACAAGCTGTTCCATCAGCTATGAAACAGTGATTAAAACTTGCTCTGGAAGAAAGAGAACTTCATAATTCATAATTAAGACTTGAAGCTAGTCCAGACGTTTACTGCATCACAGAATTCCTTCCTAAATCAGTCAGGCTGCTCCCATTGATAGTTTCTCTTCTCCTGATGTTCCTGTAGGAGACATTCAAAGGACAGTCTGAGCTGTCTCTTCTGGGCTTTGGGTGAGGCTTGGAGAGGAGCAGGGTTTTAGATAAGACTGGAGGGATCCCGTGAGCAATTCCAGTGGTTGTGCTTGACATGGATGGTCGTGGGGCTCCTGCTCCTGGGGAGGCTCTGAGAATGGAGAACTGCAGAGCAGATCCTCAGTGAGAGCTGCACTGATGTTCTGGGGCTCTGAGCAAGTTCTCTCTGAGCTGCTTTTCACAGAACCTCAGGTGAGAGGGACCATCTGGACCACCCAGTGCCCCCCCTGCCATGGCAGGGACACCTCCCACTGTCCCAGGCTGCTCCATCCCTGTCCAGCCTGGCCTGGGACACATCCAGGGATGGGGCAGCCACAGCATCTCTGTGCCAGGGCCTGCCCACCCTCCCAGGGGAGGATTCCTGCCCAAAATCCCCTCTGACCCTTTCTGTGCAGTGGGAGCCATGCCCCTCACCACAGGTCTTGTCCACAGTCTCCCTCCAGCTGTCTTGGAGCCCTTTAGGGACACCTTGCTCTGCCATGTCCTCCCCTAAGAGGTTGGAGAGCCCCCCAAGTTCCCTGTGCTGCAGAGGAGAGGGCTGGAACCACTTCTCAGTCTCAGGAAGAGCTGTCTGTGTGCAGCAGTGCCCACAGCAGCCACCAGTGGGACACTGTGCAAGCACCACGGAGCCAGAATCCTGCACACACTTAGCCAGGCTCTCCTGGAAATGCACACTCAGTGCCCCAGTGCCATCCCTTCCCAGGGGCACCTGCAGGGCTTCCAGTCCCTCCCAGGTTCCTCAGGTGTGGGGAGGTTCCTGGCATTGCCAGCTCTGATCCATGCAGGTTCCTCAGGTCTGGGGAGGTTCTGACATCTGTAACCTTTATCCATGCCCCAGCTGAGTGTCCCCAGGGCTGCTGTGACAGAAGCTCTGTTGGAGATGGTGTCAGAACAGGAACAGGGTGTTGCCCCTTTCAGAGCAGAGTTCAAGCAGGGACCCTGCTGCTGTCCATTGTGCAGCTCCAGTCTCAGGACTCTGCTTCTCCAGAAGAGTCCTTCCAGCAGATAAACCTGGAAAAGCTGGGAGGGGACAGAGAGGATGTTTCTAGGTGATGTGATGATGTGATTTGTTCCTGTAGTGTTTTTGTTTATCTGCCCATGGTCTTGGGCCATCTGGGACATGGCTGCAGCTGCTCAGGGCACAGTAAAAGTTCCACTTGACACTTGAGGAGGGTTGGTGAGTGTGGAGCACCACTGTGGGCAGGAGAGAGATCTCTCCTCCCAGACCTTCACTCTCTTAAGCTGTTTTGTCCATGGAAAATGAGGCTGGCAGAAGAAGAGCCTCCTGAGGAGAGGGTGCCTGTCAAGGGGTGCCTGAGCTGTCAGATCCACCCTCTGGGCTGGATCAACCCAGGGCTTCAGCTCCACTTCCAGCTCCACTTTGCTTCCCCAAAGCTTTAGTGCAGCTGGTGGAGCAGGGCCTGGCTGCTGCTTTGGGCAGGGGTCACTCACTGCACTATGCCCCCTTCTGTGGGACAGGGAGGGGCTGCTCCTGCTGCCAGGGGTGTCCCTGAGCACCCTGTGCTCTCAGGGTCCCTGTGGCAGCCCTGGAGGGGCTCAGTGCTGTGACAGGTCCTGGCTCAGGCCCCTGTGCTGCAGGGACGTTGTGCACAGCCCCACGCACGGGCTCAGCCCCACTGACCATGCTCTCTGCAGTGCCAGGGCTCGTTCCTCCCTTTCTAATCTCCTCTCTTCTGCTTCTTTGCAGTTCTCTGCTCTGTGCTGTCACTGTGGCCCCAGCAGTTTGCTCCTCCTTGGGCTTTCCTTTTTCTCCCTGTGTCGCCAGTGCTGTGCCAGGACCTGTGGTGCCCTCCTTCTCCCCAGCCCCCCCGTGCTCTGTGGGGACACACACAGCCCCATGTGACACGGTGTTCTGGCCATACACAGCCCACAGTGGAATAGTCTGGGGTGGAGGGGCCTTAGAGCTCGTCTGGTGCCACCCCTGCCATGGCAGGACACCTTCCACGGAACCAGGGCACTCCAGCCCTGGAGAAACAGCTCCAGGGACCCAGGGGCTGCTCTGGGCACCTGTGCCAGCCCTGCCCACCCTCCCAGGGAAGGGTTCCTGCCCAAAATCCACTATGCCCCTGCCCTGTGGCACTGGGAGCCATCCCGTGTGCTGGCACTCCAGCCCATGGCAGGGGGGTTCAGGGGTGCCCAGCTGTGCCCACGAGCATTTGGGCAGTTTTCCCCTCACAGACGCTGCTTTGGGGACTCACTGACCCTCAGTTACACGTCCCAGGGCACACACTGGCTGTCGTGTGCCTGGCCAGTTTGTTCCTGTCCCATGGAGCACGAGCTCAGTGTCCCCCACAGCCTCAGCCTGGCTCTCTAACCCCAGCCTTCCCCTGGGGCTGCAGTTGTCCCTGCTCCTCCCAGCCCTGGCTGTGGGGGCTCTGGTGTTCCCGGCCCCATCCCAGATTGCCCCCGGGGTTCCTGCAGGGGCCAGGCTTGGGCAGGGTCACATCTGGGACCAGGGTCAGAGCCGTCCTTCCCCTCTCCAGGCTGTGTTCCTGTACCTGTTTCTTTCTTTTCCTCTTCTTGTCTGCTGCAATGTTCATCACCATCATCTCTTCCTCCTCCTCTTCCTCCTCCTCCTCCTCCTCTCCTCTTCCCTCTGCTGCTCCTCCTCCTCAGATCCTCAGCTCTTGAAGACAGTGTTAAACAGTACGAGCAGGATCTGGCCAGGAAGCTGTACCAGTCCCGGCAGCGGGCTCCTGCTCCCGGGGCCAGGGCTAGCCCAGTGCAGAGCCACGCCTCCAGCGGGCCAGGAGGGTCAGGAGGCCAATGCAGGTGTGCACCGCCCCTCCCGCAGCTGCATGCTCCTGTCGGTGTCCCTGTGCCAGCCTGAGGCAGGGCTGGGATGGTCTGAGAGCAGGGGAGGAGGGCTGGGATGGTCTGAGAGCAGGGGAGCCGGGTGGGATGGTCTGAGAGCAGGGGGAGCAGGGCTGGGATGGACTGAGAGCAGGGGGAGCCGGGCTGGGATGGTCTGAGAGCAGGGGCTGGAGGGTGGGATGGTCTGAGAGCAGGGGAGCTGGGCTGGGATGGTGTGAGAGCAGGGGGAGCCGGGCTGGGATGGTCTGAGAGCAGGGGAGCTGGGCTGGGATGGTCTGAGAGCAGGGGGAGCAGGGCTGGGATGGTCTGAGAGCAGGGGAGCTGGGCTGGGATGGACTGAGAGCAGGGGGAGCAGGGCTGGGATGGTCTGAGAGCAGGGGGAGCCGGGCTGGGATGGTCTGAGAGCAGGGGGAGCCGGGCTGGGATGGTCTGAGAGCAGGGGCTGGAGGGTGGGATGGTCTGAGAGCAGGGGCAGGAGGGTGGGATGGTCTGAGAGCAGGGGGAGCCGGGCTGGGATGGACTGAGAGCAGGGGCAGGAGGGTGGGATGGTCTGAGAGCAGGGGAGCTGGGCTGGGATGGTGTGAGAGCAGGGGAGCCGGGCTGGGATGGTCTGAGAGCAGGGGGAGCCGGGCTGGGATGGTCTGAGAGCAGGGGGAGCTGGGCTGGGATGGACTGAGAGCAGGGGGGCTGGAGGGTGGGATGGTCTGAGAGCAGGGGCAGGAGGGTGGGATGGTCTGAGAGCAGGGGGAGCCGGGCTGGGATGGTCTGAGAGCAGGGGCAGGAGGCTGGGATGGACTGAGAGCAGGGGGAGCCGGGCTGGGATGGTCTGAGAGCAGGGGAGCCGGGCTGGGATGGTCTGAGAGCAGGGGCAGGAGGGTGGGATGGTCTGAGAGCAGGGGGAGCCGGGCTGGGATGGTCTGAGAGCAGGGGCAGGAGGGTGGGATGGTGTGAGAGCAGGGGGAGCCGGGCTGGGATGGTCTGAGAGCAGGGGCAGGAGGCTGGGATGGACTGAGAGCAGGGGCAGGAGGGTGGGATGGTCTGAGAGCAGGGGCAGGAGGGTGGGATGGTCTGAGAGCAGGGGAGCAGGGCTGGGATGGACTGAGAGCAGGGGCAGGAGGGTGGGATGGTCTGAGAGCAGGGGGAGCCGGGCTGGGATGGTCTGAGAGCAGGGGGAGCCGGGCTGGGATGGTCTGAGAGCAGGGGCAGGAGGGCTGGGATGGTCTGAGAGCAGGGGAGCCGGGCTGGGATGGTCTGAGAGCAGGGGGAGCCGGGCTGGGATGGTCTGAGAGCAGGGGGAGCAGGGCTGGGATGGTCTGAGAGCAGGGGGAGCTGGGCTGAGTGATGGGGAGCAGGGAACAGACAGCTCTGAGGGCTGGAGACACTGCACAGCTGTGCCACAGTCCCACAGTGGGCTTGGGAGATCACCTTGTTCCATCCCCTGCCACGGGCAGGGACACCCTCAGCAGGGTCCCACCCAGGCTGGCCTCTCCTGGAGGCTGAGGAAGGTCAAGGTGCAGCTCAGGGAGCACAGAGCAGGGCAGAGCCCCCAGGGCTGGAGCAAAGCCCCCAGGGCTGGTCCTGCTCGTGTGATCCTGCAGTTCTGTCCCTAGCTCTGTCCCTGTGCTGTTTGTGACACTGGGACTGTCCCCAGCCCTGTCCCTTTGTTGGTGTGTGACACTTTGGGACTGTCCCCAGCCCTGTCCCTGTGCTGTTTGTGGCTCTGGGACTGTCCCCAGCCATGTCCCTGTGCTGTTTGTGACACTCTGGGACTGTCCCCAGCCCTGTCCCTGTGCTGTTTGTGACACTCTGGGACTGTCTCCAGCCCTGTCCCTGTGCTGTTTGTGACACTCTGGGACTGTCCCCAGCCATGTCCCTGTGCTGTTTGTGGCTCTGGGACAGTCCCCAGCCCTGTCCCTGTGCTGTTTGTGGCTCTGGGACTGTCCCCAGCCCTGTCCCTGTGCTGTTTGTGGCTCTGGGACAGTCCCCAGGCTCTGAGTGTTTGACACAGGTGCTCACACGTGTGTCTGTGTGTTTGGGGTGGCAGCCAGCCCAGCTGTCCCCTGCCTGCCCCGGGGGCCCTGGGGCTCTGTGCAGCCCCTGTGCTCAGCCCTGGCACTGGCACTGGCACTGCCCTGCACACACAGGTGGCACTGTCCCCCCGGGGCAGGCATTCACAGCCTCTTGTCCCCTCCATTCCTGGCAGGATGAAGTCCCTGGAGCAGGACGCTCTCAAGGCCCAGATGGTAATTGCCAAGTCCAAGGAGGGGAAGAAGCGCAGCCCCCTGGAGCAGCTGGCAGAGTCACCCTCCCCTGCGCCCACGCCGTCCCCCACGCCGCTGGAAGGTGAGGGAGGGACCTGCTGCTGCTGGGGGGGAAGGCAGGGCCCTGCAGAACCTCCTGGTGAGAACAGAGCCAGGCAGGGCCCTGCAGAACCTCCTGGTGAGAACAGAGCCAGGCAGGGCCCTGCAGAACCTCCTGGTGAGAATGGAGCCAGGAGAGCTCCTGCAGCCTCACCTGGTGAGAACAGAGCCAGGAGAGCTCCTGCAGCCTCACCTGGTGAGAATGGAGCCAGGCAGGGCCCTGCAGCCTCACCTGGTGAGAACAGAGCCAGGCAGGGCCCTGCAGCCTCACCTGGTGAGAATGGAGCCAGGAGAGCTCCTGCAGCCTCACCTGGTGAGAATGGAGCCAGGAGAGCTCCTGCAGCCTCACCTGGTGAGAACAGAGCCAGGAGAGCTCCTGCAGCCTCACCTGGTGAGAACAGAGCCAGGAGAGCTCCTGCAGCCTCACCTGGTGAGAATGGAGCCAGGAGAGCTCCTGCAGCCTCACCTGGTGAGAATGGAGCCAGGAGAGCTCCTGCAGCCTCACCTGGTGAGAATGGAGCCAGGAGAGCTCCTGCAGCCTCACCTGGTGAGAATGGAGCCAGGAGAGCTCCTGCAGCCTCACCTGGTGAGAATGGAGCCAGGAGAGCTCCTGCAGCCTCACCTGGTGAGAATGGAGCCAGGAGAGCTCCTGCAGCCTCACCTGGTGAGAACAGAGCCAGGAGAGCTCCTGCAGCCTCACCTGGTGAGAATGGAGCCAGGAGAGCTCCTGCAGCCTCACCTGGTGAGAATGGAGCCAGGAGAGCTCCTGCAGCCTCACCTGGTGAGAATGGAGCCAGGCAGGGCCCTGCAGAACCTCCTGGTGAGAACAGAGCCAGGGGAGCTCCTGCAGCCTCACCTGGTGAGAACGGAGCCAGGAGAGCTCCTGCAGCCTCACCTGGTGAGAACGGAGCCAGGAGAGCTCCTGCAGCCTCACCTGGTGAGAACGGAGCCAGGCAGGGCCCTGCAGCCTCACCTGGTGAGAACGGAGCCAGGAGAGCTCCTGCAGCCTCACCTGTGGCAGCACCTGAGGTGGAGGTGAGGCTCCAGCAGCCAGGGTGGGGACACAGCACCCAGCTTGTGTGAGAAAGCAGCGGAAGAGTTTGTTGGGAGGGCAGGAGGCAGGCTCTGCCCCCACACTGAAGTGCTGCTGAGGGAGGGGCTTTGGGCTGAGTGTCACACAGCCTGTCACTGACTGTGCTCTTCTGTCACCTCCTGCAGATTGCAGCCCCAGGAACGTCACTTCCCCAGGAAGGCTGGTATGATACTCTCCTGCTTGCTTTTCTCACCTTTCCTCAGTCCTGGGGTTCCCTGCTTCCTCCTCCTGTGGGTCCCCACTTGGTTCTTGGGCCAGGGCTGGCTGCAGGGTGCAGGGAGTGGTGGGGGCTCAGTGCATGCAGCTTGGCCAGATTCCTGCTAGAGGCACCTCCTTTGCTGCAGCTGCCATGTGGCACCATGCTTCCCTGTTTTGTCATCCTTGCTGTGGTGCTTCACCTCCTTGTTCAGAAGGGTTTCCACTGTGCTCAGAAAGCCTCTCCCAGCTTCAGAAAGCTTTTCACCAGGTTTAGAAAGCCTTTCCCCACGCTCAGAAATCCTCTCCCAGGTTCAGAAATCATTTCCCCATGCTCAGAGGGCTTTCCCTGAGGTTCAGAAAGCCTTTGCCTGGGTTCAGAAGGATTTCCACCATGGTCTATGGGCCTTTCCCCAGGCTCAGAAATCCTTTCCCCAGATTTTTCCTCAGAAAGCCTTTGCCTGGGTTCAGAAATCCTTTCACTCCACTTCAGGGATCTTGGCCCTGTATTTCCTCAACAGCACAAAACCTTCAGCTGCAATCAGCATTTTCCTTTCCTGAGCCTGAGCAGTGCCGTGGGACATTGCTGCACAGAGCTGTAAAAGCTGGTGAGACAGACCAGGTCTCAGCTGTGTAAAGGGAACCTTGTCCTGCCAGGTCACACCCTAACGCAGCTCTGCACTGAAATTCTGACTCTGCTCCAGCTGTCAGAAACCTGGGATGTCCTAGGGGTGTCCTAGTGTGTCCCAGGGAGCCCCAGGGGTGTCCCAGGGACACCCAGGGATGTCCCCTGTCCCAGGGATGTCCCAGTGTGTCCCAGGGGTGTCCCAGGGATTCCCAGGAGTGTCCCAGGGAGCCCCAGTGTGTCCCAGGGATATCCCAATGTGTCCCAGAGATGCCCCAGGGATGTCCTCTGTCCCAGGGGTGTCTCAGTGTGTCCCAGGGATGTCCCAGGTGTGTCCCAGAGATGCCCCAGGGATGTCCTCTGTCCCAGGGGTGTCCCAGTGTGTCCCAGGGATGTCCACTGTTCCAGCCTCTGTCCAGCCTCTCCTGCCTCTCCCTGAGGATGTCTCAGGGGTGTCCCAGGGATGTCCCAGGGGTGTCCCCTGTCCTGGCTCTGTCCAGCCTCTCCTGCCTCTCCCTGAGGATGTCCCAGGGGTGTCCCAGGGATGTCCCCTGTTCCAGCCTCTCCAGCCTCTGTCCTGGCTCTGCCCAGCCTCTCCTGCCTCCCTGACCACGTCCCTCTGCTGCTGCTGTGATCTCTGCTCAGCTGCCTCTCCACCTGTTCCTCTCCCCTCACTCTCTCTTTTCTGTTTCCTCCCTTTGCTGTCCCTTCTAGTCACTGTCTGAAAAGAAGTTTGACTACCGGGAATTTGCTGCTATTCCTTCCTCCAAACCTGTTTACGAAATCCAGGTACAAACTGCATGCTGAGCCTCCTGCAGAGGCCAGGGCTTGCTTTAGTGGAAGAGCTGAGGGGTTTGGGGAGCCCTCTGTAGAGGCCTTGCCTGTGCAGGGGCAGTGGCACCACTCTTGCTGAACACTGATTGGAGCCTTCAGCCAATGGAATTAGGAAAAAGTTGGTCCAGATGATTTTGAAATGAATGACAAAAGCTTTGCAGATATAAAACACCTGCATCTTCACCAGAATGGCTCCTGAAATACTTTTAAGTGCAAGATGAGAACTAAAAGGGAGGAAGGAGTTAGAGAAATGATGGGCAGAAATGGCAGCTTGGAGCAGATGTGAATTTCCAGCTGTGGATTTTCCCATCTGTGTCTGGTGTCCTGCCCCAGGAGCAGCTGGGGGCTGTTCTCAGGGTGTAGTTCTGCTGCCAGTGAGCACCTGGTTCTGAGAGTGGATGCCATGGTGGGGTGCTTCTCCTTCCTAAAAGGGCTGGTTTAACCTGCTTTGTCATGGAATGCCCTGGAGGTGCTCTGGGCACATACCCTGTGTCTGAATGGGTTTAGGTGAGTTTATTAGTTTTATATACAGACCATGCAGCACATACCCTGTGTCTGAATGGGTTTAGGTGAGTTTATTAGTTTTATATACAGACCATGCAGCACATACCCTGTGTCTGAATGGGTTTAGGTGAGTTTATTAGTTTTATATACAGACCATGCAGCACATACCCTGTGTCTGAATGGGTTTAGGTGAGTTTATTAGTTTTATATACAGACCATGCAGCACATACCTGTGTCTGAATGGGTTTAGGTGAGTTTATTAGTTTTATATACAGACCATGCAGCACATACCTGTGTCTGAATGGGTTTAGGTGAGTTTATTAGTTTTATATACAGACCATGCAGCACATACCCTGTGTCTGAATGGGTTTAGGTGAGTTTATTAGTTTTATATACAGACCATGCAGCACACACCTGTGTCTCAGTGGTTTTAGGTGGGGGTTTTAGTTATATACAGACCATGGAGCAGATACTTGTGTCTCAGTGGTTTTAGGTGGGGGTTTTAGTTATATACAGACCATGGAGCAGATACTTGTGTCTCAGTGGGTTTAGGTGAGGGTTTTAGTTATATACAGACCATGGAGCAGTTGCCCTCTGTCCAAGTGGTTTTAGGTGAGGGTTTTAGTTATATACAGACCATGCAGCACATACCCCAGCAAGCAGTGCCACGCTGGGCTCACCTCAGCTCACATCCCAGCCCAGGGTATGTCACTCCAAAGACTCTGGCTGTGGCAGAGCTGCAGTTTGGGGATTCTCAGGCAGTTTGACTTTATTTGGTGTCTGCTCTCCACTGACACCTGTCCCCTGTGGCATTGCTCTGCTCCTGGAAGCCATTCCTCATATCCTTGGAGTGCCTTCCTTTGGGATGTGCCCTCTCAGGTTCTGTTCCAGGAGAACTGGGGGTGGCTGCTGGAGCCCCTTGGCAGCTCCAGACCACCCAAAATTCCCCAGGTGCAGCACTGGGTCTTCATGGAGCTGAGAAGGTGCCTGCAGAGGAGGCTGCACCTCCAGATCCTCAGGCAGTGACTGTGGGCCTCTCCCATTAGTGCAGTAGTTCACAGAATCCTGGGATGGTTTGGGTTTGGAGGGACCTTAAAGCTCACCCCTGCCATGGCAGGGACAGGTTCCAGCCCTGTCCAGCCTGGCCCTGGGCACTGCCAGGGGTCCAGGGGCAGCCACAGCTGCTCTGGGCACCTGTGCCAGGGCCTCACCACTCATAGGGAAAGATTCTCTCTCAAATCCACCAACAATCTCCCCTCTTTCAGCTTGAGGCCTTTTTCTTCACTCTTCACACTTGGTGCCTTCTGTGTTCCTGCCTCTCCTCCTCCACACAGGCCAGGCAGGGGTTTGACTCAGGCACGAGGGATTTGTGCTGGAGCCTCTGGCCATGGCCCCACTGTGGCAGTGCCAGGGAATTCTGTGCATTCTGTCAGTTCTGTGAATTCTGTGCATTCTATGCATTCTCTGAATTCTCTGAATTCTGTGCATTTGTGCATTCTAAGCATTCTGTGAATTCTGTGCACTCTGTGCATTCTGTGCATTTGGTGAATTCTGTGCATTCTGTGAAATCTGTAAATTATCTGAATTCTGTGAATTCTGTGCATTCTGTGCATTCTATGAATTCTGTGCACTCTGTGCATTCTGTGAATTCTCTGAATTCTGTGCACTCTGCACTCTGTGCATTCTGTGAATTCTCTGAATTCTGTGCACTCTGTGCATTCTGAGAATTCTCTGAATTCTGTGCACTCTGCACTCTGTGCATTCTGTGAATTCTCTGAATTCTGTGCACTCTGTGGGGGCACAGGCTCTGTGCAGGTGTGGGGAGGTGGAGGTGGGGAGTTGCTGGGCACAGATGTCACAGGGGTCAGTGACCACAGCTGCTCTTCTCTTCCAGTCCCCTGATGCAGCTGATGACCTCAGATTCGTGGATGACAGGAGCAGCTCAGGTAAGCCCAGGCAGTCCTGGCTGTGCCACGTCCCTGTGTGGCTCTGGAGGGTTCCCCTGGGCTGGTGGGACCCCCCTGGCACCTCACCATGAAGCAATGTCCTGTTCTGTCTGTTCTAGAATGAAAACCCCGTGCTCACCAGTTCATTTTGGGTAGGACACTTGCATTGTGCTTCAGTGACTGAGAACTCATTTTCCAGTGTGCTGTGTTAAAGCATGCCTGGTTTCCTGGGGCAGGGGGCAGGAGGGTGTGGCAGGGAGGGTTGGCCTGTGCCACCTGCTGCAGGTGCCTGGTTCCATCACTGGGGGCTGTTGGAACAGGGAGTGCAGTGAATCCCTCCTGGAGCAGCTGTGCAGCAGCTGCAGCTGCAGGACCCAGATGTGACACTCGTGCCTCTGTGGGCAGGGAACGTCAGGAAAAAGGGCTGGAGCTGCAGGCTGGGTCTGTCTGTCCCAGCTGTGACAGCTGAGATGTGACAGTCTGTCTGTTTGTCCCACCTGTGACAGTGTCTGTCTGTCTGTCCCAGCAGTGACACAGCTGAGATGTGACAGTGTCTGTCTGTCTGTCCCAGCTGTGACAGCTGAGATGTGACACTGTCTGTCTGTCCCACCTGTGACAGTGTCTGTCTGTCTGTCCCAGCTGTGTCACAGCTGGTCCCCAGAGCTCTGTGCTCAGCTCTGTCTCTCCTCTCGTTGCAGTTCCCAGAGCTCTGTGCTCAGCTCTGTCTCCTCCTGTGGTTGCAGTTCCCAGAGCTCTGTGCTCAGCTCTGTCTCTCCTGTGGTTGCAGTTCCCAGAGCTCTGTGCTCGTCTCTCCTCGTTCCCAGAGCTCTGTGCTCAGCTCTCACATCTCCTGTGGTTGCAGTTCCCAGAGCTCTGTGCTCAGCTCTGTCTCTCCTCTCGTTGCAGTTCCCAGAGCTCTGTGCTCAGCTCTGTCTCTCCTCTCGTTGCAGTTCCCAGAGCTCTGTGCTCAGCTCTCACATCTCCTGTGGTTGCAGTTCCCAGAGCTCTGTGCTCAGCTCTGTCTCTCCTCTCGTTGCAGTTCCCAGAGCTCTGTGCTCAGCTCTGTCTCTCCTCTCGTTGCAGTTCCCCGGGAGCAGGACGGGCAGCCCGAGCAGGAGCAGGAGGAGGCTCTGGGAGGCCGGGGCCCAGCAGCAGCAGCAGCAGCAGCAGCAGCCCCCCCAGCCCTGGAGGACGTGGCCCTGTTCAGCAGCAAGCGCAAGCTGCGGCACGGCCGGCGCAGCCTGGAGACCGCTGTCCCCACATAGGTGACACCTGGCACGGCCTGTCACAGCCCTGCTGTGCTCAGGGACAGCCCCAGGCTGCCCCTGCCTGCAGACTGCGTGGCTCTGGGCTGCCCGTGGCCCTGTGGCCAACTGACTCCTCCGGGGCTGTGAACCGCCCTCGTGTCTCACCAGCTGTGCACTGGGGCACCTCCCAAACCTGGGACAACACTGGACTGACTGCTGGCAGATGGAGAGGAAGGGTGGCCAGGACAGTGGGCAGCTTGTTAGCCTGTAAATATTGTGTGTGGGGAAGGGTAGGACAGGGAGAATGTAGGAGTGTGAGAGTGTGTTGGGCTCCAGCTGTTACTGCCTCAGCTCGGGTTTCGTAGTGGTTAAAAGGAGCTTCTCCTCTGGTGGGATCAGGAGGAAGGCCCAGCCTGCCTTTACTCCTATTTAATTTCCAGTCTTTTGCCAAAAAGCATCTCCTCCCACCTCCTGCACTGTGTCACCTCACTTCCCTTTGGGAGTGTTTGGGAATGGGAAGCTTGGAGGCAAAAAGAAGGAAAAGAAAAAAAAAACCACCAGAATTTCAGCAAAGTGCCTCCCTCTGCCACTGGCATTCTGTGCTCCAGGAACCCAGAGGCAGCTCTGCCACCTGTCCTGGGGACAGGTCCCTCCCTGGGTGGTGACATGCCCCTGGTCACACACTGTGAGCACTGCAGGAGCACACAGAGGGGAGTCTGTCTCCTGCAGCCCTGGGGCAGCAATGGGATGGAGCCCAGAGCCGTAGCAGGGGTGAGGGGGTGTGGCAGCAGTGGGGAGCAGGACACGGTGCAGAGGTGGGAGGTGTGGCAGCAGGTACCTTAGTGGGTAGAGTTCAGGAACTGGGGGTGGGTGGAATGTGGCGTTGCTGGGTCAGGTGGGAGTTAGAGGATCAGTGGGAGACACTGCTGGGGAGTGCTGAGTGACCACGCTGGCGGCAGGTGGAGAGGGAAGCACGGGGGCTGCTGTGGGCTGGCAGCACCAGGAGCACCAGCAGCACCAGGAGCAGGATGGGGCTGGCCTGTGCCTTGCAATAACTACACAGTTCCACTTTGCCAGCTCGTTGGCTTCGGGCCCCTTTCCACGGAGGACACGGAAAATGCACGTTTGCCCATGCAAGAGGGAAAAGGGAAAATGAGAAATGAGCGGGGTGTGAGCCCTGGTTTCCACACGTGGAACGAGGGCTGTGAGCAGGTTCTGTATGTGGAGCTCACAGCTGCTGCTCCCAGCTCTGCCATCAGCCTCTGCTGCCACTGGTGAGGGGAAACAACCCTTCTGGTTTCTTTCACTGCCTCTAACCGTGAGGAAGGTCCAAGCTCGGCACAATCCCGGTCCCTGTCCATTGGTGCTCTCTGACTCCCCAGTAAGACCAGGGTTGGACCTTGAGCCTCACAGGGGCTGGGCAGTGACAGGCACATCTGCTTGTACATTTGCTGAAGGAAAGAGCTGGGTGCAGAGTTTTGGGTGCAGTTTTTTAGTTGAGCCTCTCCTTTCATGCCAAAATCCAGCGGATCATTTGAACTGACTCCGTGTGTTTTGATTTTACAGACCTGTGAAGGGGAAACTCTGATAATCTCACAGCAGCAGCTGCAGCTGCTTCCATCATCAGCAATTTGAGCTTTTCCTTTTTAAATCTAATTTTAGCATTTGCTTTTTAACAACAGCAGTTTTGGAAACAATCCTGGCTGGGTTTTGGTGACTAACTTGTGATTCTTCTCTCCTTTCCCTGTGCGGTACCTGGTGCCAGGCTCTGGATTCTCTCCTGTTCTCTCCTAAGAGACTCTGAGGGAAAATTAGCGCATCAAGACTGTAACTAGTGAAATTTGTACAACCAAAGAAATCTATTTTGTGGTTCAAGGATAATAAAGTTTACTTTACATTTTAGAGCCTTTAGTCACTGTGTGAAGTCTGCAATTCCAGTACTTGGGTGATGATTGTTACTCACTGCATAATCCAGCAAAGATGCTCCTGCTTCTGGGAGCAGGGATTAATGCACGCCCAAATTACTGCCAGCTCTGAGAATATCACTATTCAGGGATGGGAAAAAAACCAATATGAAACACAGCAAGATCTTCAGTGTCTTAGCTTTCCTTTTCCTGTGTTTAAAAAAAACTCCAAAAACCCAAACACTGTTTTGTTTACATTATTAAAGTTTTTAAAATAGTTGAGTGATAAAAACCAACCCATTTCCTGTAGCTCAGTCAGGTTTTCCTGAGTCTGGCTGGATGGATGGGCACCGTGCTGTGCCCCCTAGGGAAGGAGGAGCAGTGTCAGGAAGGTGGATTTCCTTTTCCTAGAGCCACGGTAGTACCAGACCTCAGCCTCATTCTTCCACCTGTGTGGCAGGTACAGCTGGAAGAGGGCTTGGCTCCTCAGGAACAGCCTTGTCCTTGCTCAGGTTCAGGAGTCTGAGCTGCATGCCCCACACAGGCTCTGTGCACGGTCCTCTGCTGCATTCCATGTCTCTGTTCTCTCCCCACTTGCTTTCCAGGGCCAGTTTCTCTCTTAGTGTGTGTGATTTGCCCACCACAAATGAACCCTGATTAGGTAATGGGAAGTAGTTATCCCTTCAGACAAAAGTCTGAAATTGTTTATTTAGAGATATTTATTTAGGGATTATTCATGTAGGGTTGGAACTAGATGGTCTTTTAGACCCCTTCCAAGCCCAACCATGCCATGATTTATGATTTGTATATACACAGGAACAGAAATAACCCAGTTCATTATACAGGGAGAATGCAAAGATCTCCAAGGCTGCACAGGCAAAGAGCAGAGCACAGCTGGCTGGGTTGGAAGGTTTGCAGGAAACACTCCTGCAGCAGCAGCAGCAGCAGTGACTCACAAATGGGCCACCCCTCTGACCCTGCTGAATGCAGCTCTTCAGGAGTCAGTCCTGTCAGGTACTGGGAGGTAAGGTGAGGGATGGCATCGTTGTTCCTTCCCTGCATTTCCCTCTGTATATGAATAACAGCAGGCCTGGGATAACTGTAGGATTCTGTTCAGGGACTGTCTGCCAGCAGAGAGGAGGGGCTGTCATGGAAGCTGCAAACCAGAACACATTCACCTGTTTCTCAGCTCTGAGAAACCCGGCCCTGGAACTCCTGGGATAACCTGAGGCTGGAGAATGTTGGGTTCCAGTCCTGCCCACCAGCTGCCCTGGAGAGAAACAGCTGGAGGAGACGAACCTGTGGCTGCAACTCAGTGCCACTTTTGCTGCTGTTGCAGTTTTTGTGGATTCTGTGCTGACAGTCACCACTAGTGACGCACATGGAGCCCCAAAGCTGGAGCTCTGCAGGACCTCCCGTGCCACAGCTACCACCGCCACCACCACCGAGGCTCTGCCGTCTCTGGCCTCGGGCAAAGCCGCCTCAGCGGTTCAGGTCCCTGGTGCTGCTGCAGCGCAGCCCCGCGTGCATGAACCGAGCTGGTGATCAGCTGGAACGGCTGCCAGGCGGAGCAGGGACCCGGCGGGACGGGGGCTGAACGAGAACAACAACGAGAACAACAACGATAACAACAACAACCTCGTGTGCGGCACCGGGCCGGGGGCTGGCTGTGCAGGGACCGGACCGGGCCGGGCCGGGAGCGGGGTCAGGGCGGGACCCAGAGCGGAGCAGGAGCAGCGCGGCCGGGCCGGGAGCGGGACCCGTAACGGCGGGAGCAGCGGGGCCGGACCCAGAGCGGAGCAGGAGCAGCCGGGCCGGGAGCGGGACCCGGAACGGCGGGAGCAGCGGGACCGGACCCAGAGCGGCGGGAGCAGCGGGGCCGGGCCGGGAGCGGGACCCGGAGCGGCGGGAGCAGCGGGGCCGGACCCAGAGCGGCGGGAGCAGCGGGGCCGGGCCGGGAGCGCGCGGACCGGGCCGGGCGGGGCCGGAAGTAGCGGGGGCGCGGCCCTGTCATGTGGCGCCGTCACGTGATGCTGCGCCCTGCCGCTCCCCGATGACGTATAGTGACGTCCCAGTGATGCGTCGTGACGCTCCCCGATTACGTCACCGTGACGCCATGCGCGCCCGGCCCAGGCGGAGCGAGGCGAGGCGAACGGATCTCGGGATCCTGCAGCGGAGCGGCTCCGGGCCCGGCTCGGGGGATCCTGGAGCGGAGTGCTCCGGGCGCGGCTCGTGACCCCGGGATTCGCAGGGTCATCCAGCCCGGCTCCTGTCCCTAGGACTGGCAGGGTCACCGAGCCCGGCTCCCGTCCCCGGGACTGGCAGGGTCACCCAGCCCGGCTCGTGTCCCTGGGACTGGCAGGGTCACCCGGCCCGGCTCCCGTTCCCGGGACTGGCAGGGTCACCCAGCCCGGCTCGTGTTCCTGGGACTGGCAGGGTCACCCGGCCCGGCTCCCGTCCCCGGGACTCGCAGGGTCACCCGGCCCGGCTCCCGTCCCCGGGACTGGCAGGGTCACCCGGCCCGGCTCCCGTCCCCGGGACTCGCAGGGTCACCGAGCCCGGCTCCCGTCCCCGGGATTCGCAGGGTCATCCAGCCCGGCTCCTGTCCCTAGGACTGGCAGGGTCACCGAGCCCGGCTCCCGTCCCCGGGACTGGCAGGGTCACCGAGCCCGGCTCGTGTCCCCGGGACTGGCAGGGTCACCGAGCCCGGCTCCTGTCCCCGGGACTCGCGGGGTCACCGAGCCCGGCTCCCGTCCCTGGGACTCGCGGGGTCACCGAGCCCGGCTCGTGTCCCCGGGACTCGCGGGGTCACCGAGCCCGGCTCCCGTCCCCAGGACTGGCAGGGTCACCCAGCCCAGCTCCTGTCCCCAGGACTCGCACATGTGCCACAGTGCAGTGTCCCAACAGCTCTCACCCTCTGGGTGAAGAATCTTTTTCTAATTTCCAACCTAACCCTCCCCTACACAACTTCAGGCCATTGCCTTGGATCCTGTCACTGGTGACCACAGAAAAGAGATCAGTGTCTGCACCTCGTCCCCTCATAAGGGAGTTTCAGACAGTGACGAGTCTGGACTAGAAATTAAAAAGTGTCTCCCGTGACTGTTGAAGATAGAGGCTCTGCCAGTGTGGGGATGAGCTCTGGCTCTGGATGTCTTCATTCCTGTGGGAGAGCATTAACTGGCCCAGCCAAGCAGGTCTGGATTTTTCTCTTCATCAGATCATACTGGATGTTCTGAATCCCCCCCATCTGCACAGGGAACCCTCCAGTGTGGTCAGTGAGGTTAAGGCCAGGTGACCTGATCCCAGGGATCCTTCCTTAGGTCAAGGACCCTTCCTGGGCTTTTCCCCAGAAGGAGAGGATGGCCATCAGGGCTGAACACAGGTAAACAAAAAAGCAAACCTCACAACAACTTGGTACCCAAACAGTGCTGCTGTATACATATAACATTGATTCTTTGCAGATTATTACCCATCAGCCCATTAACTGAAGGCAGTTTTCTTTAAAAAAGCAAACAACGTCTAAGAGTGAAACTATGTAAGGCCACATTCCTGCTCCCACTCCCAGAGTTCCATTCAGATGTTGGTTCTGCTTGTTAGAATAATGTGGGATTTCTTCACAGTTCTTTACAATAAAAAGTCAGAAGAACTAGAGGGGGATGATTCGTGTAGCCACTGAAGAGACTTTTCCAATCTGTCAGCACAGCAGGGGGTGGGAATTGGATTAGGGACCTGTGAGTTGAGTGACCGAACCTGTGGTCACTGCAGTAAAAATCAGCTCAGTGCCACTCAGTGCCTGGGACTCCTTGAAACTGAGCTGGCATAAAAACAGGCAGATCACGTTAAACAGCTTCAGAGCAGACAGACAAAGGGTGAAAGCAAAGCTGCACTTAACCCAGATAATCTGATGTGTACAAATGCAGAGCCTGAACAGATCAAACCCAGAGTGGCAGCTGGGATGAGTCACCAGTGTGAAGTCAAGGGGAAGATTCACCACCTTCTCCTCCATTATCAGAGAGCCTGTGGATCTGCACTGCTAAAGAAGTGACTCTGGAATGAGTTCCTGCTCTCCAGATTACCTTGTCTCTGCTCGTGGTGCCTTTGGGGCAGGTAATGTGTCTGTTCCCTGCATTCTGTCAGTGATTACATGGGCCACCGGTTCCCTGGTGGATGGAGCCAGGAGCCAAGTGTGGTATTCACAGAATCATGGAATCATTTGGGTTGGAAGGGACCTCAAAGCCCATCCAATCCCACCCCTTGCCACAGGCAGGGCCACCTCCCACTATTCCAGGTTGCTCCCAGGCCTATCCAACCTGGCCTTGGACACTTTCAGGGATGGGGCAGCCACAGCTTCTCTGGACAACCTGTGCCAGGGCCTCCCCACCCTCACAGAGAACTTCCTGCCAGTGTCCCATCTAAACCTACCAGAAGCCAAGCTCCCATCAGGTTAGATTTCCATGATTTCAGTTTTAAAATCATGGAATCAAAGAATCATTACGGTCACAATAGACCTGTAAGAGCATCAAGACCAACCACCAGCCCAGCACCATCACCACGTTCACTACTAAACTATGTGCTTGAGTGCCACATCCCCATGTGTTTTGAATTATGTGGCACTTGAGGACACCAATTTGTTCAATCCCCTCTTGATCAGTGCTGAAACCCCTCACAGTGCTCCTGTTCAGGCTGTTGCCAAAACTGGGCTACAGCAGTACCCCAGCGTGACCTGTCCAACACACATGGCTGTGCTGGTTCCTGTGGAGAATAGTGCAGCAGAGCTCTCCTTCCTGCTGCCCATCCACTCAGGCTGTTCACTCCCTGCTGCTGCCCAGCTGCCCAGGCTGTTCACTCCCTGCTGCTGCTCAGGCTGTTCACTCCCTGCTGCTGCCCATGCACTCAGGCTGTTCACTCCCTGCTGCTGCCCACCCACTCAAGCTGTTCACTCCCTGCTGCTGCCCAGCTGCTCAGGGTGTTCACTCCCTGCTGTTGCCCACCCACTCAGGCTGTTCACTCCCTGCTGCTGCCCACCCACTCAGGCTGTTCACTCCCTGCTGCTGCCCAGCTGCCCAGGCTGTTCACTAACTGCTGCTGCCCACCCACTCAGGCTGTTCACTCCCTGCTGCTGCCCACCCACTCAGGCTGTTCACTCTCTGATGCTGCCCAGCTGCCCAGGCTGTTCACTCCCTGCTGCTGCCCACCCACTCAGGGTGTTCACTCCCTGCTGCTGCCCACCCGCTCAGGCTGTTCACTCCCTGCTGCTGCCCACCTGCTCAGGCTATTCACTCCCTGCTGCTGCCCATGCACTCAGGCTGTTCACTCCCTGCTGCTGCCCACCCACTCAGGCTGCTCACTAACTGCTGCTGCCCACCCACTCAGGCTATTCACTCTCTGCTGCTCAGGCTGTTCACTCCCTGCTGCTGCCCACCCACTCAGGCTGTTCACTCCCTGCTGGTGCCCACCCACTCAGGCTGTTCACTCCCTGCTGCTGCCCAGCTGCCCAGGCTGTTCACTAACTGCTGCTGCCCACCCACTCAGGCTGTTCACTCCCTGCTGCTGCCCACCCGCTCAGGCTGTTCACTCCCTGCTGCTGCCCACCTGCTCAGGCTATTCACTCCCTGCTGCTGCCCATGCACTCAGGCTGTTCACTCCCTGCTGCTGCCCACCCACTCAGGCTGTTCACTCCCTGCTGCTGCCCACCCACTCAGGCTGCTCACTAACTGCTGCTGCCCACCCACTCAGGCTATTCACTCTCTGCTGCTCAGGCTGTTCACTCCCTGCTGCTGCCCACCCACTCAGGCTGTTCACTCCCTGCTGGTGCCCACCCACTCAGGCTGTTCACTCCCTGCTGCTGCCCAGCTGCCCAGGCTGTTCACTCCCTGCTGCCCAGCTGCTCAGGGTGTTCACTCCCTGCTGCTGCCCAGCTGCCCAGGCTGTTCACTCCCTGCTGCTGCCCAGCTGCTCAGGCTGTTCACTCCCTGCTGCTGCCCACCCACTCAGGCTGTTCACTCTCTGCTGCCCAGCTGCCCAGGCTGTTCACTCCCTGCTGCTGCCCAGCTGCTCAGGGTGTTTGCTGCCATGCTGTGCTGGCTCCAAGAGCTGCAGTCCCAGCAGCAGCAGCAGCTACCACAGTCTGAAATCAGGTCTCTCTCACTGCACACGCTTTGTTTTAATCCAGACATCATCGACCTGGGACACCAGTGTCCCTTGTTTGCAGGCCATTGGCACAGGGAGCGTAGTAAGACACTGGTGACAAACAGTAATTACCCAGATTACTGCACTAATCCAGTGTAACAATGCAAACACATTGTAATTCATGAAAACCAAACAAACGCCACTTACACATGTACATTGCATTTACAGTGAAAGAAGAGTCTCTAAAATAACTAGTATTATCTTGGAACTAATACAGGAAAATAAACACAACCAACATTCAGAATAGAAAACCACAAAGCTTTATTATTAATTCTCAAGTGGAAGGATGCAGGCCTCTTTATTCCATTAGGAATAGTTTTAAAATCAGTAATTCCAGGTAATATTGACTCTGGAGTGCAAAAGAAATTGGGTCAGGAGAAGTTAAACCTACTCTAATAAAGCGTTGGTGATGCATTTGTGTATACAGCAATAGTGAAACTGAAAGTAAAAGCTTCCTGTTTGATATTATTTTTGAAAAGGTAGAACAGAAAAGGTCCACAAATACCTGGGGAAAATAGAAAATGAGAGATTTAAAATGTGTTCTATTTAATAGTGAGAAGACTGAAAGGTGATAATTGTATTTATGTTACTGAGAAGTCAAGTTATGAGATTTACTTAATGAATTAAACTGGTGTGAGATAAAGGCTGAAACAACAGTGTAGGGGATAGCTCTGACCACAAACTGTGAAGGCCAACATGTTTTCACTGGGATTTCCTTCACATAATAACATCTGGGAATAACTCACACAGGTCCTTGCTGGCTGAATCTGAAAGCCAAAATTCACAAAGATTTTAAGCTCCTTTACAGTTCATTCCAGACTTACTACAAGTCATCAGTATATAAGGATAAAAGGTTTGTAAAGCCCCACAATGAAACCTTGTAGAAAAACTAATCTGACATTCTGAGGGATTTCACCAATTCATATTTCAGTGGGATACAGGGAAAAGCTCCAAACTCATATTGAACCTGGCTTTCCTTACAGGCAGGATTGGTTCAGCTCATTCTGAATCACAGCTTCAGACCAGGGGCACTGCTTAATCCCATCTAAATTTATATCTGAGCTCTCAGATGGTGTAGCTCCCACTGAACCCAGTGGGGTTCAGCTACAATTCATCTTTTTGGTCTGGAAGGTCTGATTCGCCCCCATGTACACAGACACCATTCCAAGATCTATGGGATGAGCATGGGATGAGCTGGTGCTGATGCAGCCACCTCTGCAGGAGTCAACAGTGTTCAGTCTGATACATCCTGCCTTAAACAGCCATATCATAACCATGACACTCCCACCAACGTCATCATTTCTGGGGCCTCAACACAGATCCTTTGCAGTCTCCTGATGACAGAAAAGGTATTATATCAAAGATGTAAACAAAGAGAACTCTACATTCCATTAGAGAGCAGAAGTGTTCTGTCTGCAGGAAGAGAAGCCAAGCACAGTTGATGAATTGTTACCTCGATTCCAGTGCCTGAAGGGGCTCCAAGAGGTCTGCACTTTAGACAAGGGCCTGGAGTGACAGGACAGAGGGGAATGGCTTCCCACTGCCAGAGGGGAGTTTAGCAGGGATGTTGGGAAGGAATCCCTCCCTGTGAGGGTGGGGAGGCCCTGGCACAGGGTGCCCAGAGCAACTGTGGCTGCCCCATCCCTGGCAGTGTTCAAGGCCAAGCTGGATGGGGCTGGGAGTAATCTGGGACAGTGGAAGGTGCCCATGGCAGGGGGGTGGAACTGATCAGGTGTAAGGTCCCTTCCAACCCAAACTGATCCATGATTCAATGATCACTGAGTCCAACTGCTCCCTCAGCACTCCCAAGACCACCACTAACCCACATCCCCAGGTGCCACATTCACACCACTGTTAAATCTCCTCAGGGATGGGGACTCCACCACTGCCCTGGGCAGCTGTGCCAGGGCTGCAGATCCCTTTCCTGGAGGAATCTTCCAAATATCCCACCTAAACCTCTTCTGGTGCAGCTTGAGGCCATGATCTCTCATCTTGTCATTTATTGCCTGGCCCCCACCTGGCTCTACCCTACTCTGTTATGGAGTTGTAGGGAGCACGAAGGACCTTACTGAACCCGCTCTTCTCCAGGCTGAGCCCCCCAGCTCCCTCAGCCGCTCGTGGTGTTCCAGATTCCTGTCCAGCTCTGACCCTTCTTTAGCCACGCTGCGGCCCCTCGGCCATGAGGAGCCCGGCAGTGCCGGCACAGGCTGCGGCCCCTCGGCCATGAGGAGCCCGGCAGTGCCGGCACAGGCTGCGGCCCCTCGGCCATGAGGAGCCCGGCAGTGCCGGCACAGGCTGCGGCCCCTCAGGGATGAGGAGCCCGGCAGTGCCGGCACAGGCTGCGGCCCCTCAGGGATGAGGAGCCCGGCAGTGCCGGCACAGGCTGCGGCCCCTCAGGGATGAGGAGCCCGGCAGTGCCGGCACAGGCTGCGGCCCCTCAGGGATGAGGAGTCCGGCAGTGCCGCACAGGCTGCGGCCCCTCGGCCATGAGGAGCCCGGCAGTGACGGCACAGGCTGCGGCCCCTCGGCCATGAGGGGCCCGGCAGTGCCGCACAGGCTGCGGCCCCTCGGCCATGAGGAGCCCGGCAGTGCCGGTACAGGCTGCGGCCCCTCAGGGATGAGGAGTCCGGCAGTGCCGCACAGGCTGCGGCCCCTCGGCCATGAGGAGCCCGGCAGTGACGGCACAGGCTGCGGCCCCTCGGCCATGAGGAGCCCGGCAGTGCCGGCACAGGCTGCGGCCCCTCAGGGATGAGGAGCCCGGCAGTGCCGGCACAGGCTGCGGCCCCTCAGGGATGAGGAGCCCGGCAGTGCCGGCACAGGCTGCGGCCCCTCAGGGATGAGGAGCCCGGCAGTGCCGGCACAGGCTGCGGCCCCTCAGGGATGAGGAGTCCGGCAGTGCCGCACAGGCTGCGGCCCCTCGGCCATGAGGAGCCCGGCAGTGACGGCACAGGCTGCGGCCCCTCGGCCATGAGGGGCCCGGCAGTGCCGCACAGGCTGCGGCCCCTCGGCCATGAGGAGCCCGGCAGTGCCGGTACAGGCTGCGGCCCCTCAGGGATGAGGAGTCCGGCAGTGCCGCACAGGCTGCGGCCCCTCGGCCATGAGGAGCCCGGCAGTGACGGCACAGGCTGCGGCCCCTCGGCCATGAGGGGCCCGGCAGTGCCGCACAGGCTGCGGCCCCTCGGCCATGAGGAGCCCGGCAGTGCCGGTACAGGCTGCTGCCCCTCGGCCATGAGGAGCCCGGCAGTGCCGCACAGGCTGCGGCCCCTCGGCCATGAGGGGCCCGGCACAGGCTGCTCACCCCTCGGCCATGAGGAGCCCGGCAGTGCCGCACAGGCTGCTCACCCCTCAGGGATGAGGGGCCCGGCAGTGCCGCACAGGCTGCAGCTCCTCACTGAAGCGAAGCCCAAGCCTGTCCCGGACTGGAGGCAGCCCAGCTGTGCCGCACAGGCTGCTCGCCCCTCCCGCCCGCCGCTCGCCCTCAGCCCCGGCCCGCTCGCCCGCCCCACCCCCGCTGAGTCAGCGCGGGCCCGGCCCTCGCGGCGGCGGCTGCCGGGCGGGACGAGCTGGGACATGAAAGGTGCAGCAGGCGCTGCCACGCCCGGGGCTGCGGGGAATCTCGTTTAACCCTTCCCTGCCTGCGGGCCCGGCTCGGGAGCGGGGGCGGCCATGGGGGCAGGCAGGAGGCCGCGGCCGTCGGGCTCGGAGCCCCTCACGGCACCGCAGGGACACGGCGGCACAGTCCCCAGCCCGCTGCCCCTGCCCTGGAGCGCTGCTCGTCTGTCCCCAACACAGCCAGTGCACAAGTGCCTGAGGAGCCCATATCCCCCTTCCCGGGAGCTGGGGCGAGCGCCCAGCGGCGCTGCGGGGCCGGGGCCGGGGCCAAGGTCTGCCCCGGGTCCGTGCCAAGGCCCGGCACAGCACGGCACGGCACAGCACAGGGGCTGCGGCCCGGCACGGCCCTGCCCCAGTCCCGAGCTGGTCTGACAGGCTCGGGGCAGACGGGAAGGGAGAGGCCTCCGGCGGCTCAGGAATGTGCAGCCCTTATCTCTGGCTCCCTGCGCGCCTGGGGAGGGAACAGCTCTCCAGAGTTTGCCTTTCTCTCGCTCTTACTCACCCCCGCTCTGCCTTGGGTGGAGCCTCGCTCGCCTGGCTCCCAGGTGAATCAGGTTGCAGGCACGTCCAAGTGAGCAGAGAGTGACCCACCACCTGCCCCGGCTCACCTGGGAAGGTAGAGAAGGGTGGAGACCTCGTGGGTACCTGCATGGCCTCCTGAGCCAGAGAGTGACCCACGACCTGCCCGCCAGCTGCCCGGCCTCCCTGGTAAGGTAGGAGAGGGGCAGGTACCTCCTGGGGTACCTGTATGGTGAGGTGGAGGGCAAGGGCTGGGAGGGCCTGTCCTGCTCCTCGGCAGGGGCTGAGCACCCGGCGTGCTGGACAGGGAATTATACAGGCACTCCATGGGCAGGAGACGGCTGCTTCTGTGCAGTGGCAGGAGCTCCCAGCCACGCCATGATGGCGAGAAGGGAGAGGCACAGGAGGTGACAGAGAGGCAAGGAGGTGAGAGAATGTCCCAGTGCTGGCAGCAGGGACTGGGAATAGGGAAGGAATGGACCCAGAATGACCCAGTGCTGGCAGCAGGGACTGGGAATAGGGAAGGAATTGACCCAGAATGTCCCAGTTCTGGCAGCAGGGATTGGGGGTGGGGAAGGAATGGACCCAGAATGTCCCAGCTGTGTCAGGGATGGCAAGGGAAGGGACCCTTCTGTCCTCAGATCAAAACTGCTTATCAAACACTTCACACAATTGTGTCCCTTCCCCTTTCAGAAATCTCTAAGGAGCAGATATTCCCAAACTCAGCCTCATTCTTTGGGAAGAGTTGCAGCCTGACTGAGCTCCCCATGCCAGAGGCCAGGCTGGCCTCCCCTCTGGATCAGGAGCGCTGCAGGGATGTGTGGTCGGGAGGCTGGGACAGGGGATGCGCTGTGGGGCTGGGACAGGGGATGCGCTGTGAGGGCCCAGGCTGGGAGCAGCTCCCAGGCCCCTGCATTCCTCACACACGGACTGGGTGTGCTGCAGTGCTGCCGCGAGCCCTGGCACAGCCGCGCACGCACGGACAGATGCGCGTGGACAGGCGTGCACACGCACACGGGCTGGCACTTGCTGGGTTTTCCATAGGTGTGAGCCTGGCAGCCCTCAGGATCCGTGTGTGAGGAGAGGAGAGGAAGAGGATGGTTCCTTGTTGCTCACTCTAAATTGGCCAAGGTCAATAGGGGTCAATTATGGATCTTGCCTGGCCTGAGGATTGGCTTCTCCTTGAACAGTTAGAAAAGGAAAAGGCACCTGTGAAGGAGCAGAAGTACTGATCACATCCTTCTGCTGCTGAAAACATCTAATTTGTGGAAGCTGCAATAAGCTCAGCTGCACAACAGACTAAAAATTGGTCAGTAACAGCAAACTACCCCAAACCAGAGCAGTGACAGCAGTGCTGAACACGGGTTCCCAGTTCCCTATGAGTGTGCTGTCCCTGGATCAGGAGGCAGGAAAGCACAGTGTGTCCCAGCCCCATTAGATGGACACATGGGAGCTGAATTTTAGGGAGAGAAAGTTGTTTTCATTTTGGTCTCATTTCCATTTACCAGAGGGACTTTATAGTTACATTTGAGGGGTAAAAAGAGAATTGGATTTGCTGTGACCTGGTAATAGGAGTATTCTAAGGGGGAAAAAAAAGTCTTGCTCTTCACTCATGCCAAAAGAAAAGTTGTTCCCCCATGCCTGGAAGGCCAGGCTGGATGGGGCTGGGAGCAATCTGGCCTATTGGAAGGTGTCCCTGCCCATGGCAGGGGGTGAAACAAGATGATTTGAAGGTGCTTTCCAACTCTAACCAGTCTCTGATTCTGAGATTCTGCAAGTGTGGAAATGTCTGGATGCTTGTGTCAGAGCAGGGTCATGGCTCAGGATTCACCCATGTTCTAGATGTCATTTTTCTGGCAAGCACAACTTTCCAGACAATGGAAATTCACCTCCAAACCCTGCAGGACTGGAATTCTTTGCATTTTACGTGGGACACGTCTGGACTGCTTATCAGGCCCCACATGCAGGATTTTTATAGTCTTTGTGAGGAAGAGGAGATCAGTGAGTGCATTTCTAAAAGCAGTGTGCATGGCAAAAGTCAAGGGCAGCACATGGCTCTCCTTCTCCAAATTAGACCTTACACTGTTTGTCCCATTTTTTTAAGTTCTCTGTTTTAGGCTTCCTTATACTTGCTATCTTTTGGATAAAAACCCAGGGGAAGGGATTGGCTGAAGGGTAGTGAATGTGGTGTGAGTGTTGCTGTCATAGATGTGGTGCTGGGGGACATGGGTTAGTGGTGGCCTTGGCAGTGCTGGGGGGCTGTTGGACTCGATTGTCTCAGGGCACTTTTCCAGCCCAAAGGATTCTGTGATTATTCAGATAATCTGCTAAGAGATACCTTTTGCACGCAGGATGATATTTCATTTCCAGCTGCTGTAAACATCAGGTTTTGTGCTGGTGACTCCCCACAGCTCAGATTTCCCTATCCACTCTGTGCCCTTGCTGCATGGGACAGTTAAGGCTGACAGGTTCACATGCTGCCACTGTGGGACATGTTGACAGGTGTCTCAGTAACCACAAAGAAAATTACAACATGCAATTCTTCTGCCACTTTTCCCTTCCTCTGGCCTGCAGAAAGATCTCCTGGATATTCTGAATGTCTAGCCACTTTCCTGATTCTCCAGCAAAGAATATTCTGTGGGATCCCTTGCCCTAGTAAGCAGAGATGAGTGAGAGTGCAGTGGGTGTTGGAGGTGCAGGCTCTCAGTTCCACTCTGCCACATGCCTGTAGCATTCAGGGCATTCACTGCTCACCAGGGACACAGAAAGAGTTCTTGGAGCCATTTAGCAGGGTCAGCTGCCACAGGTATGAACATGGAAAGTGCAGCTGTGGTCTCTGGAAGCTCAGTGAAAAATTGATTAATTGAAGCAATTTCTCATCTGATGGCCAAAACTTCTGAAGTGAAACTCCCAGCAGCAGGTAGAGGTACTGTCTTTTTTTAAATGATGATCCACTGAGATCCACATAAGACCATCCAGAGTGAAGAATGAGGTGGTATTCTCTCAGATGATTAACATGGAGTAATCAGCTGTTCAGATGACCAAAGGAGAAGGTCTGAGAGCATTGTATGACATTTTAACAGAAATAACAAATTCTGACCAGAAATTTTGGCAGTAACCCAGGCTCTGACCCTACTGCCTGAAGAGGACATTGAGGAGACCATGGTGAGACTCAGCAGGAAATGCAGACAAAATAATGGAAAGAGAAAAAATAAGAATTAGGACTTGTCAGAGGCAGTTGTAGCTAAAAAGATGTCTAATCCAGGTAATTGCCCATATTTCACTGTCCTGGTCTGAGAAATGTGCCTGAGCCCTGCTTGGTGAGAAGAGCAGATCGTGGGAAGGTGTCCAGCATCCATTTTCATGCAGCTGTGGAATAGTTTGGGTTGGAAGGGCCCTTCAACCATCACCTGCAACCCCCTGCCAGGGACACTTTCCACTGTCCCAGGCTGCTCCAGGCTCTGTCCAGTGTGGCCTTGGGCACTTCCAGGGATGGGGCAGCTTCCTGTTCACCCCAGCTCTTGTACGGTTCCATGGCCACATGTTCTGGCCAAGGTAGGAAATTCTGGGCTACACTTCAAAACTACAAATGCTGCACCCCTGTGAGACTGGCAAGGTCCTTTTCAGGAAAAGTCCAACCCTTAGGACAGAAAATGAGCACACACAGCAGCAGCTTCTGGAGAAGACCAGCATGTCCTGCTGTTCATACAGTTTCTTTTTCTGCAGCAAGATCAGAAGGCACTGGCTTGTCCTTCCATCACACAGTGCAGAATTAAAAACCCCACACCTTAAACCATATTTGAGGAGACAGGTCCCTTCCCAGATCATTTATCAAATACAGCATTTTCTTGAGAGCAAGCTAACACTTTCCATGTCTCATTGTCACCATGTCTGCTCCAGTCATTTTCCCTCAGGCACTGCTGTCCTCTCCTAAACCCAACCCTCCCAGAACATCAGCAGGCTGTTTGCATAGGATCTTTCCTATTTTTTTTTTTTGGCCAAGTATTTTCTTTTAAATAATTTATTTGTAAACTTTATGTATTGAGACATTTTGGAAATAGGAATTTTTTTCACAGCCCACCCTAAGAGATGTCAGTGATGCCATTGAATGTGGTGTACAGGCCAGGTGAGAGCCATCACAGGGATCAAAAGTGCCTCGATGCATTTCTTGTGCATGGTTTGGAAGTCCTTCAGGTGTTGATAGCACAGAGGGGTTTGTGGCTGGCTGTGCAGAGTGTGAGCTAAAGAACAGTCTGTCTGTGCTGCCTTTCTTTTGGTGGTATCTGGGGCAGGGAAAAGAGGAGGTGGTTAAGCCCAGGAACTTGTGTCTGTACTTGCATGTAAGGGGTCCTGGAGAACAGATGGGCTCTTCCCAGCCCTTCCAGACTCTGAGCTCCAGCCCTGCTTCCTCCCAGGCAGCTCCTTCCTGGGTGCTCCAGGCCCTGGGCAGCCTCAGCTGCTGGGAGTGTCCCAAAGCAGCGGAGCAGGTCCAGCCAGGGCCGGGATCACCTGAGCGAGGCAGCCTGGGAACTGGCTGTGCAGGCAGAACACGTAACAACAAGCACTGCAGTCAGCAGCAGGGAGATGGAGGCAGCCCCAGGTGCTGAGGCATCAGCAGGGCTGGCACCAGGCACAGCAGATGAGAGGGAAAGGAAGCACTGAGCCGGTTCCCTTTTGCTTAGACTGGGCAAACACAGTCCAGCGCCCTTGATTCACACCCGGCACAAAGGCTCTGCAGAAAGGCAGCTCCTTGCATATATTTATTTATTTTAATCTCTAGGGCTTTGTGGTGATCACAGCATGTCTGAATCTGTGATTTCCTGCTGCTCTGTTAGGAAAAAGCAGTAAAAGTCTATTGAAATGGAGCATAATATGGACGGGCACCAAATGCTGCCCAAGTCAACAGGTTTGTGCTTTTCCCAGATTCTGCTCCTATAATGAATCCAGAGGTAAAGAGACAGTTTTTACCCCCAGCTTCCTCTGTCAGCCACTTTTCCTTACATTAAATATCCCGTGTGGTTGAGTGTTTTTCTGTGTGGAGTAATCTGCAGGCTGTGATCACATCTGACTCTTCCCTTTATTAAGGGGCTCCGACAGCTTTTGGGCATCTCAAAACTGAATGCATGTGACGGGTATCACAGCCTGTAAAGTCACTCCCATTTATACCAGTGGGAACAGAGGCAGGTCTCGGGCCAAGCCAAAGGGAAATTTCCTTGGAGACTCCCTCCTCACCCCCACCTTGATCATCATAGCACAGGGATGGCTGAGACCTGCATGCTCCTTCCTTTCCACCTGTTCCTCTCCTTCTGATGGTTTTTTGGGCACGGAGGGGAGTGACTCCACTGGGACTCCCCGTGCACCGGTGCACAGCAGCAAGGGCAGGAGCAGTAGGAGCAGCAGCAGGAGCAAGTACAGCAGCAGCAGCAGGAGCAAGTACAGCAGCAGCAGGAGGAGCAGGAGCAGTGCAGCAGCAGGAGCAGTAGCAGCAGCAGCAGGAGGAGCAGGAGCAAGTAGCAGCAGCAGCAGGAGCAAGTACAGCAGCAGCAGTAGGAGCAGCAGCAGGAGCAAGTACAGCAGCAGCAGTAGGAGCAGGAGCAGGAGGAGCAGGAGCAGCAGCAGCAGGAGCAAGTGCAGCAGCAGGGGCAAGTGCAGCAGCAGCAGTAGGAGCAGGAGCAGTAGGAGCAGCAGCAGCAGGAGGAGGAGCAGGAGCAGCAGCAGCAGGAGCAAGAGCACCTGCAGCAGCAGCAGCAGCAGCAGTAGGAGCAGGAGCAGCAGCAGCAGGAGCAAGTACAGCAGCAGCAGTAGGAGCAGCATCAGCAGGAGCAAGTGCAGCAGCAGGGGCAAGTGCAGCAGCAGCAGTAGGAGCAGGAGCAGCAGCAGCAGGAGCAAGTACAGCAGCAGCAGTAGGAGCAGCAGCAGCAGGAGCAAGTGCAGCAGCAGCAGTAGGAGCAGTAGCAGCAGCAGCAGGGGCAAGTGCAGCAGCAGCAGTAGGAGCAGGAGCAGTAGCAGCAGCAGCAGGAGCAGGAGCAAGTACAGCAGCAGCAGTAGGAGCAGGAGCAGCAGCAGCAGCAGGAGCAAGTACAGCAGCAGTAGGAGCAGGAGCAGCAGCAGCAGCAGTAGCAGCAGCAGCAGGAGCAAGTACAGCAGGAGCAGGAGCAGTAGCAGCAGCAGGGGCAAGTGCAGCAGGAGCAGTAGCAGCAGGAGCAAGTGCAGCAGGAGAAGCAGAAAGGAGTAGCAGAAGCAACAGGAGCAGCAGCCAGCGCCGTGTCTTTGGCACAGCCCAGGCAGACAGGCAGAGGAGAACTGAATCCTGCTTCTCCTCAGCCCATTCTGTCGGCCTTCATCTCCCACTTGTTAAGTTTCCAACAAGCTGCTTCGTGCTCTCCTTTATCCACTGCCCCCGAGCATGGGAGGAGGTGCTGCAAACAGCCACAGAGCTGCCTTCCCTTCTGCAGCACCCAAGCACCAGCCCAGACAGTGAGCGAGGGAGACTGCCAGCAGTACTCACGCCACCTACTTTCTCTGGGGTTCTTGGGGCTTCTGTGCACGGCCAGGAGTTTGACTTGGTGGCTCTTGTGTGTCCCTCCCAACTCGGGAGATTCTGTGGTTTTTTCCAGGCCATTCTGGGTACCTGTCTGTGCTCATGCTTGTCCCAGCCATCGTACTAGGAGAAGGATTTCTTGGGGAGGAACTGGATTTTGCAGATCTGGTTCTAAAGGTTCTGATCATGAGTGGTGATACTTCTAAATTTATGGAGATAATTTCATGGAATGATCACTTAGGATACCAGAGAAGTGCATGAAATGCCAAATAATGGTAACAGGCATCTAGAATGTGTGAAGAGGTGACACTGTGACACACAGAAGTGGGCTGGAACCCTGCTGCTCTGCAAACAGGCTGGGACAGCTGGGGGCCTTCAGCCTGGAGTGGAGGAAGCTCCAGGGACACCTCAGAGCCCCTTCCAGGGCCTGAAGGGGCTCCAGGAGAGCTGGGGAGGGACTTTGGAAAAGGGCCTGGAGTGACAGGAAAAGAGGGAATGGCTTCCCCACTGCCAAAGGGCAGGGTTTAATGGGATATTGGGAAGGAATCATGGAATATTTTGGGTTGGAAGTACCTGAATCTCATCCAGCCCCACACCCCTGCCATGGGCAGGGACACCTTCCACTAGCCCAGATTGCTCCAAGCCCCATCCAGCCTGGCTTTGAACACAGCCAGGGATCCAGGGGCAGCCACAGCTCTGGGCACTCTGTGCCAGGGCCTCCCCACCCTCACAGGGAAAAGTGTGTCCCCAATACCTGACTCATCCTTCTGCCAAAGTTGCATCCCATCCTCTAGGTAAATTCTGGTGTAAAGTACTGACAATTCCAAGCAGGATTTTGGTAGGATGGATTGTGTGACAGGGTAAGGGGGAATCTGAGTTAAAACAGGTGAGGTCTGAGCACTGAGGCTTTAGCAGGCTGATCTGTTAATATCTGGGAGAAGAATTGAGAGAATATTTGGCTAAACATGAGCATGTCTGTTAGAAGATGAATCCTATCCCATATTTCTTGGATATTACCATTTTCCATCACCTGCAAGGTGGTGCAGATAGGCACATTATGCATATGCATTTGGTCACTGATCCTTGAGGAGTAATCCTGGTTCTGAAACTTGGGGCTTTTGGGACATTGCAGGTGCCTTTGGGCTCAGCAGGGGTGACACCAGTGTCACAGAGACTCCCGGGCTCCTGTGGGCAGCTGGAGGCCAGGCCAGGTAGCCTCGGGCAGGTGCCATGGAGCAGCTCTGTGTGAGCTCCTCAGCTGTGTTCTGGCCATGCCTTGTTTATTTATGGTGACTTGCCCAAGACTTGAGGGCTTGGTGATGGGGAGAAGTAGGTTTCCCCCTTGCTGCCTAATTTACTTTCTGGAATTTTTCTTTCCTTGAAGCGTGGTGCTTCAAGGCTTGCTTGCCTGCAGGATCAGTAGGGATGTTGTCAGTGTGTTCAGTGGACTGAAGACCACTGTATCAATGTTTTCTGATCAAAAAGTCCAGCTTAAAGCAATTGTTGGGATTTTTTCCCAGGTCATCTTGGCAGGATGTAGCAGGATTCCTTTCCTGTCTAATGCTGGGACAGTTCTCTCCCACTCTTCCTGGGAAGCTTTTCCTGATAAAATTGTGGCTGTTGAAGGCATGGAGGACTTTGGTGATGTGCTTGAGCTTTCCTCTTCCCTTCTGGGGCACACTGCATGGTTTTGGGACTCAGGGACTTCAGGGCCCTAGTTTTCCAGTATTGTCATGGAAATGGATGTTCAGGGGTTCCTTCTGGCTGAACACATGCACAGCTGCTCTCCTTCTGTACCCACTGGCAGTTCACTGCCTGAGCTGTAACTGCACACGGAGTATCTTGTTACCCTTTATAAAGAATATTTTGTTACCCATTATAAAGACTCCCAAGCAAATTGCCACACCTTATTCTTTTTAACATCCTCATTTCTCCCCAAATCGTCATTACTCCTGTCAGAAGTTTTTTGCAAACTGGGACCAGCAATTAAAATAAAATTAAATTCCTAATTAAATAAAATAAACAAGCATGTCAATAAGTAAAATTTTTTATTAATCAGTAGTTATAGGCTGAAAATTTACATTTGAGGTATTTTAAGTTTGTGACTTAGTTTCTTTGACAGTTGTGATGGTTCAGAATTCCAGAAATACAGCATTTGTATTTTCTGGATGAAGGAAGGTGCAGGAAATAGATTTGCAGGTGAAGTTCAAACAAGGAGCCAGCCCCTGCTTGCAGTCCTAGACTCCCAGGTAAGCTGAGTTGGAAGGGATCATCGAGGGCAGCCCCTGGCCCTGCACAGGCCCATCCCCAGCAATCCCCACAAGTGTCCAAACACTTCTTGAGCTCTGCCAGGAGCCCCTTCAGTGCCCAGCCACCCCCTGGGGGAAGAACCTTCTTCTGATTTCCAACCCAACCCTCCCCTGATCCAGCTCCAGCTGCTCCCTCGAGTCCTGTCACTGTCACCACAGAGGAGAGATCAGTGTCTGCTCCTCCTCTTCCTCTGGTGAGGAAACTGTGCAGTGCAGTGAGGTCTCCCCTGTCTCCTCCAGGTTGTTTTGGGTGCCCCTGCTCAAGGAGAATCCAGCCATCAGGGAAGAGTGCTGATAACTGATGTGTGTCCAGTCTCCTGATGTAGTGTTCTGAACTCCTGTTAGAAGGAGCCAAGGCTCAAAGCATGGAATGCAAAATACATGGAACACACGGTGCTGGAGTAAAAAAAATAACAAGGCAGTGTGGCACAATAAGCAATCCATCTCCTCTTTCCTGAGGCATGTGAATTGCTCCTCCAAATCCAGCCTTGCACTGGGATAATGAAATAACACTTGGAATGGATCAAGACTAGTTAAGAGGGAAGTGAAAAGACAGGAGTTTAAAAGCCAGTTTTGTCTTAGAAAACTCCCTCTGGCACACTGATATCAGCCAGAAGTGGTCTGGGATTGCTTCCATCTGATATGGAGAGGAATTGCTTTCCAAACGGTGGATGATTTGATGCAGAACTGGAGAACCAACCTGGCAGTCAGCAGCCTCATGACACCAAATCTGACCCAGGGCCTCAGAGCTCTGCCAGCTGCAGACAGGTGATGCCAGGAGCTGGAACAGAGCAAAATGAAATGTAAAAAAATCCATGAACTAAGTGCAGAGTCCATCTGAATTCAGCAAGATGGGCTGTAACAGGAGGAATTGTATTTATTCCTTGACCTGAACTCATCTTGCACCCACCAAAGTGACAGAAGATCATAAATATCCTTTGGGGCTCCAGGTGATTTCTTCCCTTCTGCTTTACCTGACAGGGAAGGATTTTGGAAGATTAATGAAATATCCAGAATTTTGTGTGTGTGGGTATGTATCTGTGTGAATAGCAATTAATTTTTTTATTTACTTATATCTGTAAACCAGCATTTTCCACACAGACTGAGAATTCACCAACATGGTATTGTTCTTGTTGCAACCCAGGGAATTAAAGGATGCCAACAATTAATGGAATCATGGTTTGGGTTGAAAGGGACCTTTAAAGCTCATCTTATTCCACCCCATGCCCTGGGCAAGGGCACCTTCCCCCAGACCAGGTGGCTCCAAGCCATGGAACGTGCAGAGCTGGGGCAGCCACTTACAGGGCACAAACACAACTTCTGGTTCTTCGTTCACAGTTCTGAGTCCTGGGTCTGTTTTGGAGGAATTAACCCCACACACAGTGCAGTTTTCCAGACATCCCCTGCAGGCCAGCAGCCCACCCCAAGCAGTGTTCAGTGGCACCAGGACACCCCCAGCTCCACATCCATGTTCCCCCAGTGTCCCAGGGAAACCCACTGAGGATCAGTTTGCTTTCACATCTGTTTTCCTCCTTTGCTGGTACCATTTTCCCTGCTTACTCACAGATGTTCTGAGCAGCACTGGCAGCTGGGGGACTGGAGTGGCTCCTCACTGTCGAAGCTGGGAGCAGAGCCTGGCCCCCATCTGCTGCACCCCCTGCCAGGGAGCTGCAGAGCAATGAGAGCTCTCCCAAACGAGCCCAGGTGCTTCCTCATGCCCCTCTGAACCTTCCACCTGCAAGGTGAATTTTCTGCCCATTTAGTCCTTGTGCTGGCAGCTGAGATGCTCTGGGCAAGTTTGTAGATGTCTTCCCTAGCCTGAGGAATCAGGGTTCAGGCATAAACCACCTTTCTTGGGCTATGAGGAGTGAAACGTCCATATCCCCAGCCCACTCTGGCTGTGAGCTCCTGCTGAACCTGTGTAGTGCTGCTGTTTTCCACTAAGTAACAGTCAGTATTACCTGATGCTTGTGTAAAGCTGTCTTCTCCCTCTTCATTTATAGAAAAATAATTATATTAATATAAAATTGCTTTGCACTTTACCAGCATGACATTTCCCCTGCTGTTCTGGTTGTCCAGCAGTATCAGGGTTCTTCTGATGCTTCTTCCTTTTCATGTTGCAGTTGGTCCTTTGTCTCTCACACTCTAGTCTCTGAGCACTGTGAGCAGTTTGCTGTGGGACCATTGTCCCCTTCGTGGGTTTTATCTGGATGAGTTGGATATGTTATTCTTCTCTCCAAGATTAATGGAACATGGTTTCCAGTCCTTAGAATGACATGACACTGCTGAAATAGTTAAAAGCAGGAACATTGGTGACTTAAGCATCCTAAAAGCACAGAATCCCAGGATGGTCTGAGTGGGAGGGGACCTTAAATACCATTTTGTTCCACACCCCTGCATGGGCAGGGGCACCTTCTGCCACAGGTACATACTGGAGTGCTCTCTACTTTTTTTCTCTTACACAGGGAAAAAAAGAATTAGAGTGGGAAGATAAAAGCAGACAGTTTGGACTGTAAAGGCAGCTGCACGTGTGGACTGTAAAGATGATTATCTGTTGCAATACATCACATGTGGGCCTGTTGGATTTTCCTGTCCTTACATTAAGACCATATGTTTTTCCTGCAGCTTTACCAGGAGATTCAGTTTGGAGGAGGAGTAACTTGTAGGAGGTTGAGGCTGGAGTAGCACAGCACTGCTGTGTGCCAGGCAGGTCAGATAAGAACTTGAAACTAGTTTATCCTTACAGCTCCTAATGAGTGATAGTCTGAGTCTGAAGTCTTTATCTTCCTCTCAGTCCATGGCAATCCCTCCCATTTTGGAAGCAGAAGTGTTGGATGGCAACGACAACAACAGCAACCCTCACCTTCTGTACTTCACTCAGTAAAAAACTTAGCAGGAGTCACTCACTCTTTTGGGGATCAGGAGGAAGTAAGTCTCTGCTGGCACCTCAGTGCTGGGGTGCAGAAGAACATTCCAGCATTGACATTAGCTCAGAGTCTAAAGCCAAAGTGCTTTGAGCAATTTGTGAATTGGTCAGATATTATTGTTGTGGCACAACAAGCTTTTCTTTAAAAAATGAGTTACAATCAGATTTGTCTATAGTCTCAAATAATTGTCCCCTGTAGACAATTATCAGATATTGCATGTGAGCCTCTTTAGCTCTGTTTTTTCTCAGCGTGAGGAGACTGAAGAAGTGATCACATCCCTTGTTTTTGTTTCTTCATTCACCTCATGAAGACTCCTGTGCCTTGTGACTGTTGCACCAGCAGGACACCCCTGTACCCACCTGTACCCACACACTTCCTGCTTCTGATCACTGAGGTGGTTTGAACACCCAATTGATGAGGGTCCAGAGGGTGCCCTTGTGTTCAGGCTTTTGGTTTATGGCCACATTGCACAGAGTAAATAACTTCTGTAGCATTTGGAAATTAATTTTACTGGAGTGTAGATAATAACCACCTACAGCTTTGCTCTTGACTTTAAAACAAATGATAAATTGAAGCTTAGCAAGCAGCAGCCTGAAAGAGAAAGTTGGGCATTCTGTTGGATGCATTACCCTTTCTTATCCCAGGGCTGCCTGGTTGATTGTTCCTTATTTTGGCCCAAAACAGTTACCTGTGTGAGGGTAATGGTTAAGTGACTCAATCCTTTGCCTAATTTTAGGCTCCCATGTCTTTGGATTGAACTTTCTTCAGCATTGCTCCATGTTCTTTTAATCTCTGCCTTTGCTCTGTGAGGAAGATGTGTTGCTGTCCCGACCGTGCTCTCATGGATGTTTTTTCTTTCCCTCCAGCTCTCCCTCCCCGATGGCTCGTCGGTCCCAGAGCTCCTCCCAGGGGGACAACCCCCTGGACCCCAACTACCTCCCCCCCCACTACAAGGAGTATTACCGGCTGGCCCTGGACGTGCTGACCGAGGAGGGCAAGGAGAGTTACCAGCGCTTCCTGGCCGAGGAGGGCGCCCCCGATTTCCTGTGTGCCTCGGAGGTGGAGCACATCACCCAGCACCTGCAGAAGCCGCAGTACGCCAGCCAGGAGGGCAGCGCGGACACCGCGGGGGACAATGACATGGACGGCTCCTCCGGCACCTACTGGCCCATGAACTCGGATCTGGCCGTTCCTGAGCTCGACCTGGGCTGGCCGATGGTCTTTGGCTTCAGGGGCACAGAGGTGACAACGCTGGTGCAGCCACCCCCGCCAGACAACCCCAGCATTAAGGAGGAGGCTCGCAGGATGATCCGAGCAGCTCAGCAGGTGAGACAGGAGAGCCCAGCTGAAGCAGAGCTAAAACCACACGTGTGCCAGAGAAGCAGCAGAATAGAGAATCATAATGCAGTGGTTTGGGTCAGAGGGACCTTAAAGCTCATCCCTGCCAGGGCAGGGACACCTTCCACTAGTCCAGGCTGCTCCAAGCCCTGTCCAACCTGGCCTTGGACACTGCCAAGGATGGGGCAGCCACAGCTTCTCAGGGCAGCCTGTACCAGGGCGTTATCCCCCTCACAGGGAACAATTTCTTCCCAATATCTCATCTAACTCTGCCCTCTGGCAGTGTAAAGCCACTCCCCCTTGTTTTGTCACTCCAGGCCCTTGTCCAGATTCCCTTCTGAGCTCTCTTGGTGCCACTTCAGGCACTGGAAAGAGCACTTCTCCAGGCTGAGCAACATCAGATCCTCTGCCAGCTCCCTTAACTTTGTTTCCAGAACCTGACAAAGGAGCAGAATGATTCAAATCCACCACTGACTGCACAGCTCGTCTCTGCTCTGCTGCCAAGGCATGGGGTCCAAGGCCATGCTAAAATACACCAAGAGTTCACAGAACCCCAAAACATTAGAGAGAGAAGGGGCCTCTGGAGCTGGTCCTGACTGCTCCCCTGCTCAGAGGAGGGGATGTGTCTTTGAGCATCCCCAAGGGTGCAGACTGAACCTTTCTGGACAGCCTGTTCCCATGCTAATGGTCTCCTTTACAGTACCAGAAGCTTTTCTGTAACTGAACTGTAATTTCCTGTGTTTCAGTTTGTGTGTGTCCTCTCCCTGGACACCAGTGAGAAGGTTTGGCTCCTTCTTCCTTACACCCTTTCCATCATGTGCTTATACTCGGGGAGCTGGGAAGGACAGGAAAGTAAACCTGTGAAGCTGCTTCCATATAATCAGCACAGGGATGCAGCTGAGTGGTGGCTGCCTGAATGCTGGCAGGAAGTTACCTAAAAATGGCACGTGGATGTTGGAGTGGGGAGACCAGCTCCATACACCATCCAATGTGATTACATGGCCGAAAAATTCATGGAACCACTGGATTGATGAGTTGGGAAACACCCAGGTGCATACACAGAACATGCACCTTCCTGGACAGAAATTCTCTCTCCAGTTCGGGGCCCACAGTGCTTAACAGGACCTTTAATGGGGATGTTTCCTGTTTCAAGAGGAAGCTTGGTGGGGACAGTGCACCTTGGGAGTGTGAGAAGCTGGGGAACGTGGTTGGTCAGGACATGAGGCAGCACAGGTGGCTGACTGCATCCCTTCCCCAGGTGGTGGCCATTGTGATGGACGTTTTCACGGACGTGGATCTGCTCTTTGAGGTGCTGGATGCTGCTTCCCGCCGAGTGCCTGTCTACATCCTGCTGGATGAAATGAACTCCCAGCTTTTCCTCGACACAGCTGCCAAGTGCAGAGTCAACCTGAACTATGTGGAGGTGAGCAAAGACCTGCCCTACCTGATTTGTGTCCTAGGGGGGTGTCCTGCGACACAGAGGGCCAGTATGGCAGGAAACACCTGAGAGAGGGGAGAAGGGGCTGTAGCCTGGTGAAAGATGAGTGAGAAAAAAGTGAGAGAGCTGGGGTGACGTGGGGTGAAGGCTGAAGATGTGCTGAGAAGGGTTTGTACATTGGTGTACCTGCAGGCAGAACCACTGGAGAGCAGGATAGCCCAGTGGCAAGATGCAGGTTCAAAGGAGTCAGGGAAGGGGGGCAGGGGAGGCAGTGGGGTCCCATCTGAGTCAGTGCCTTTCTGCTTTGCAGTTCCTGAGGGTGAGGACAGTGTCTGGCCCAACCTACTACTGCCGCACAGGGATGTCCTTCAAGGGGCACCTGAAGGAGAAGTTCCTGCTGGTGGACTGCATGGTGGTGCTGAGTGGCAACTACAGGTGAGGAGCCCTGTCCAGTTTGGAGAGACAGACACTTGGGTGCTTTTTGAAGGGGCTGGCTGCAGAGGAGCTCAGCTCCCATCTGATCCATTCCTGGCAGAATTTGCCATAGCATAAGGAGTGTAAGATTTGCATCTTAGTCTGGACCAAATGAACTTTGACCTCCACTCACAGAATCATCAAATCACAGCATGGTTTGTGGGGGAAGGGACTTTAAAGCTCATCTTGTTCCACCCCCACAGCTCCACATGGGCAGGGACACTTTCCACTATCCCAAGTTGCTCCAAGCTCTGTCCAGCCTGGCCTCACTTCCAGGGATGGGGCAGCCACAGCTGCTCTGGGCAAGGGAGAGGTGGGTGGTTTTAGTGGTGGGTGGTTTTAGTTAGGACTGGGATCAGCCATTAACACATCACCACCCTTTAGGGAATAACAACCTTACCAGCTAAGGTGTTCATTTTTGGCAGAATAAATGTTTTCAGCGAATTGCAGTAGAAGAATTTCTCCTTCACATCTTAAAAGGGTGATGGGATAAACACCTGTCATGCTCTAAGAATATAATCACAGAATCACAGAATGGTTTGGGTTGCACAGACCCTAAAGCTCATATGGTTTCTCCCCCTGCTGTTGCCAGGGAGACCTTCCCGGGCCAGGTTGCTCAAAGCCTACCATGAGTTGCTTATCATGGTGGAAGATAAGCAAATAGAATTAAGTGTATTTTAAAACTCAGTATATGAAGAAAAAATCTTAAGAATCTGATTGAAGTACACATTCCTTGATAATAAGCTTCCACTTTGTTTTTTTTCCTGTTTGAAAAGAATTACTCACATTTGATGCTGTACCAAACAACTAACTGTTCCAATTGGATTGGTTTTTTGTTTACAAGAGCATCAAGTTACTTCTGCCACACTCCCAAGTGCTTTGGGCTATCAAACACTGTATCACTTCTGAACTGGGGAGTTGTGGAAGTGCTCAAGATGAGGCTCAACAAGGCTTGGAGAAACCTGGGCTAGTGGAAGGTGTCCCTGCACATGGCAGGGGCTGAAACAAGGTGTGATGGTCCCTTCCAACCCAAACCAGTCTGGGATTCTGAGAGACAGGCTGGTGAATTGGTAAAGCAGCATCTGGCACTTCCACATGGGGATTAGGGACAAAAGTTTTGCTCACTGAAGGATACTGAGCAGCAATTCTTTTGGGAAAAGTACTCCATTTTGCAGTGGAGAGAGTAACACCAGCTAAAGAAGTCCTGGAGCCCAGACAATCCCAAACCAAGCTTCCTTTACATTAAGAATTAAAAAATCAGTAGGAAGAAAAAAAAAAGACAGTAATTTTAAGGATTTTGGTTAAGCCCAGCAGGCAGCCAAGCCTCACAAAAGGGTCCCTCAGGATTCCCAGCAGGATGTGGCAGAGAACTGTAAAGGTGATAACACTCCTGGGTTGTGGTACAGTTTTAACAGCTACAGCAAACCTGCAGGCACAGCAAGGCCAAATAAGGGATCCCTTCCCCCTTCCCATCAGCCAGCAGATGGGAAAACAAAAGCAGAGCTTGACTTGGGAAGATGAACACCATAACACTGAACATCTCCCTCCTCATTTCCAGCCCAGCTCCTCCTGTCCAGTCCCCCCAGACTGTGTGGCTGGAAGGGTTGTGCCACCCCAGGAGGAAGATCTTGGGTTTGTTTTTTTGGAGGTTCCTCCCCAGCCTTTGGGGGTCCCCCTGACTGGTGTCACCTGCCAGGTGCTGAGTGCACACACTGAATGGTGTCCAGGTTGTTACTGATGGGGTTAAAGACAGGAACATCTCCTTCACCTAAGGATTATCATCAGCTCATGCTCTGGGTGACACAACTGACTGGCTTTTTAGAGCAGAAATCATTTATTGCTGTAAAGTTCTCTGCTAAGGTGTGATCCCAAATCAATCATGCTGTTAGGTTTGGGAACAGTCAAGTGTAACAAGTAGCTGCAGGGATATTTTCTGCTGTTATTTTGCCCTATTTCCGCCCAACCAGAAAATTTAGAATTTGTTTCAGGTGAGCAAATGTTTTAATGAAAACAGGTACAGCTGAGTTACTTGATGGTAACACCTTCCATCACTTCTGTTCTCTCTGCAGTTTCATGTGGTCCTTTGAGAAGATTCACAGGAGCATTGCCCACATCTTCCAGGGCGAACTGGTGGCCAGCTTTGATGAAGAATTCCGCATTTTGTTTGCACAGTCGGAGCCCCTTGTTCCCCCAGCCAACGTCTTGGCAAAGGCAGAGAACACGTTTGCCATGGCTCCCTTTGGCAATAACATGCCTTTCTTCCCCAAGAAAGGCCCCCTGATGTTCCAGAGGGATGAGAGTCTCTTCCCCTCCTTCATGGACAGGGTGGATCCGGACAGGTACTTCCTCTCCAACTTCCGCCGGGACGACATGCTGCGGCACACCGTGGAGGGCTCCGCCCTGCGGATGTACAAAAAGGTGGAAATGGAGAATTCCCAGATGGATCCCGTCAGGGGGTTCCTCCGTTCAAAGCAGCTGGAGCTGGACGCTTTTAAGAGACACAGTTTTGCAGAAGGAACGTTTGAAAATTTCGCTTCTGCCAAGCAGTACACCCGGCAGATGTTCATGAACAACATGGATGAGTTCAAAATTCAATCCAGTCATTTCCAGAAGGACCAGTTCTACCAGTACCAGTTTGAACATCCCCATCTTTCTGGCAGACCTCAGGGATTCTTTGACAGGATTCGAGGGGGGAGGCCAGGGTTCAATGAATTGGAAGACTATGGAGAGGGACCCCGATACCCTGAACTGGAGCCCAGTTTCCCACAGGAGGGCTTCCCCCTGCGGCTGGACTACGTGCCCTCCAACTCCTCCAGGGAGGTGAGACACGGCTCTGACCAGCTGAACCCTGCGGGCAATGGCCCCATGGGAATGATGCTACGCAGGCAGAATATAGGACAGAAGTTCATCTGCCAGACTTCTCCCACGCAGAAGCAGAGCCTGGAGCAGCGCCTGTTCCTACAGGACAAGGATGAAGACCAGGATGACGACAAGAACACGCAGGAGAACAGAACAGGGTTACGGAACTGGAGGATTTCTTCGTACCTCAGCGCGTACCAGTCTGAACCAGACGAAGGGCTCCCGATGCCCATGGAGTCCGAGGCGTACAGCGATGCTCTTGGGGATCCCCTCACCAAGCACCCCACTGACCTCGTCCCAGCCTTCAAACCCCCCACACCCTTCAACAGCAAGTCACTGGGAATTGACAGTGCCAAGGAATCTGCAGACCCTGACAGAGCAGGTGAAGAAACCTCAATAATGAAACCAGATGCCTTCAGGTCCAGGATAAATCCCTTGATCCAGAGGAGCTCCCGGCTCAGGTCCTCTCTGATTTTCAGTGCTGCCAAATTAGATCAGCCCAACACCACCATAGAAAAGGTGCAGATGATCCAAAAAGAACAAATGTCCAGTGAGTTAACAAAGGACAATGAAACCATCAAGACAGCTGCCTCCTCCAAAGTGGCTGAGCTGCTGGAGAAGTACAAAGCTGTGGGCAAGGACATGGAACGGGGCACAGTCACCCACACCAAAGCTGTTTCAGGTTACCTGCAGGAGGAATCACAGAATACGGAGAAGAAATGTACCAAATCTGTGCAGTATAAAATTCTGGAGAGCAGGGTGCTGGACTCCAAAGACTCCTGCAGTACTTACAAAATGCATGGAGAGTTGGACAGAGCATTTGGAATAGCCTCATCCACCCCCCAGCTTGGGGATGCCTTGAGTAAAGATCCCCTGGCACATCTTGGCACTAAGGTGGACAAGCTGTCATCCCGATTTTACCCCATCGAGAACAAATCTCCTCTTCCAGAGAAAGAGAGCCTGATATTTGTAGGAGACACTCAGAAATTGGCTCTTCCAGAGAAGAAGGACAGAGTGACCTTCAGAGAAGACTCTCCAAAATTAGTCAATACAGAAATGAAGAAACCTCAGGTTAGGACAAGTACTACATCCTCAGTTCTAGAAAGCCTGTCTAGAAGTCAAGGGTCTGACAGCTCTCTCAACAAATCTGAGGAAGACTGTTCAAAACAAGAGCAAAATCCCATGGAGTTTTTAAGAAAAGGGTCACTACGGCTGAAGCAGCTTTTGAACCCAAAAGGTGAAAAGAAATTGGAAGAGGAACCTTCTTCTGAGAGCGGGAAATGCGACAAGCAGGCAGTGGTGCTCAAACGATCATCCACAGGGGACTGCCAGGAAGTGATGGAGGAAGAAAAAACCCCCAAATTTGCAGCACCACTGCCCCCCAAGAGCAGCCAGACAACACAAGGGAGGTTCCCTTCCTCCACAGCCAACATCCTGTACAGCAGCAACCTGCGTGACGACACCAAGGTGATCCTGGAGCAGATCTCTGCCAACAGCCAGAAGAACAGAGCCGAGCTGGCCAAGCAGCTGCCATCCACCAGCAACCCTGACCTCTCCAGGTCGACCACAAGCCTGGAAAGAAAAGGGGAAAAGGAGAAAAGCTGCAACATCCATAGGTCTGAGAGCTTTGGGAGCCAGAAACGGAACCTCCAGCGGCAGCCGTCGGAGGACAGAGAAACCCTCCTGAAGAAAATGGAGAACATGCGCAAGGAGAAGCGAGTCTACAGCAGGTTTGAGGTGTTCTGCAAGAAGGACGAACACACAAGTCCCAGTGAAGAGGAGTATGACACAGATGCCAAAGACAAGAAAATGGGGAAATTCATGCCCAAAATCCTGGGGACCTTCAAGACCAAAAAATGATCCTGGAAATCCTATTTAATTCCATTTAATCACTGACTGTCACAGGGAAACGAGGAAAAAACTTGTCTAGGATGGCTACAAACCCCAATGGCAATGCTCTTCTTGGTTAGTGAGCAGAAATGTGTCCAGCATGAGCCTCCCACGGCAGTTTGCTCAATAAAGTCAGGTGGTATCAAACAACCTTATCACAGTATGTTCCAAATAAAACAATTAAAATGCCAACATGCTTAAAAAACAAGTCTCTGTTACTGTACAAAACTAAATTATAGTCTCTGTTAAACCCAAGGAATAATTTCAGCAGATAAAACCATTCAAATTTCAGAAAAAAAAGAGATACAGAAATTTTAGTATTTGAGTTTGGGCCAGAAAAGATAAATACATACAGACACACACAGGTATTAACTGGGAAAAGTATTTAAAGCTCAGTGGTTTCTCCGGTGAAGTTACTCTTTCTCTGTATCTCACAATGAGTAAGACGTAGGAGGCACCTTTTTGAAGGTTACATACAAAAAAAAAGAAATGTTGTAATCAATGTTTTGGCCTAATCTGTGGTTCAGATCTTCTCCAGCAGCACAGGCCCAGCTTCTGTATTTAGCAGTTCCTGAGCCTGTGGGTTTGCTTGTGCTTTGTCCTTTGTGCATAGGGAATTACTTGCTTTAGGGGCTGAGCTGAAGGAAACTGCTGAGGTGCTGTTGATGGAGAAGGACTTGGTTTTAGGAGGCCTTTTCAGGTGAGTCTGAGTTGAAATAAGCTTCTAAATCAAAATCCTGCCTTGGCTAAGTAGTGACTTCCTTGACAGTATAGCTGCAGCTCATGAGGTGACAGGTCTGGAGCAGCATGAACAGCTGAGAGTTATTCATCACAGGTAGAGTAAAACCTCAGGGACAGAGGTTAATGAGAAAAATGTATCCAAAATCATCACTGAGACAGGAATATAAAGTTTCCTGTAGTCCCACTGTAGACTGGCAACACCTTTACGATGTCACAGCAATAGTACCTCATGAAACTTTGCCTTCTGAAAGCAAAAATAAAAATGACCAATTATTCCTTGAAGAAGACAGTTCTACCAATAGGCAGTTTTGCCCTCAACATATAAAATGCTGCTTGAAAGACAAAAGATTTCTGCAGTGCAATATAAAGGAATTATTATTACAATATTACACACTAGGGAAGCTGTAAAATATTGTAGAAGAACCCATCTGTATTTCAAATGCTTCTCTACTTGATTTTAACAAAACCAGACCATAATGAATTCTGTTAATCTAGCCTTGAACAGTCATAGAAATAAGTAAGATTGTAAGGTTATCTGTGAAGAGTTAGTTCTTCATGGTCTTCAGAGAACAGTTACTTGTTCTACTCAAGAAAACATCCACTATTTAGGCAGACTGCTGAAGAATCCTCAAATGGGTTGGAAAGGACCTTTTAAAGATCACCAAGTTCCAACCCCTGCCTGCCATGGCAGGGACACCTTCCACTGTCCCAGGCTGCTCCAAGCCCTGTCCAACCTGGCCTGGAACACTTCCAGGGATGGGGCAGCCACAGCCTCTCTGGGCACCCTGCACCAGGGCCTCAGCCCCCTCCCAGGGAAGAATTTCTTCCCAACATCCGATCTACCCCTGCCCTCTGTCAGGAGGAAGCCTTGAAGACACTCCAGACCCATGTCCAAAGTGCCTCTCCAGCTCTCCCAGAACCTCTTTAGGCACTAGAAGGGGCTCAAAGGTCTTCCCAGAGCCTTCTTTCCTCCTGGCTGGACACCTCCAGTTCTCCCAGCCTGTCTCCAAGAGCAGAGGGGCTCAAGCCCTCAGAACATTTTCTTGGCCTTGCACATGGCCTTGTTGAACTTCAGGAGGTTTGCTGGACCCTAAATATGTCTAAAAACCACTAAAGTATCAGAATAATGCAGTTTTCTGTGATTTTTTGCAGTAATTCTAACAAGGAGTATGAACTGACAGCTTTCACTGTTCTCAGGGTGTGCTGTGTTCTTGACTGCTGAGACTGGAAGGCACAGGAGTTGGATTCCCTTTCCTATTAGCTTGTCCAGAGGAAAGGAGGACATTGGCCTAAGCAGTGAATAAAGCATTTCCTCATATTGTGCTCTCCCCTGCTGCCCTTGCTTGGCCAGGGGCTGAGGGATGAGGAGTACTTCACCTGTCTGGAGTATCTCCACAGTCACTGCTCAGGGCTTTTGGAGGCCTTTGCTATTGGAAGACTCTGCAGTGCAGATTTACTGATGGTTCCATAGGCCTGGGAGTAGCTGCCCATGGATGCCCTTGGATCACCTGCAGCTTCCACGTTTGCAGTGATCTGGAACATCTTTTTACTGGGCTTCAGAAGGGGATGAACCTCTTTGTTGTGACACTGGGAGCTTCTGGGATTCTGTGTGAGAAAGAAAAGCCAAGAAAAGTTAACTTGGAATCAGCTTTCTGGAATGCAAATAGGACACAAGTTTGGCTTTGGTCAGCACTATCCTCTCAGGAAACAAACTCAGGGCACGTGTAGGCTGATCTTCTCCCTCTTCTGCTCCTCTTGTCACAGAAAGTTGGTCACAATTCCCTAAAATGCACTGGCCATCTGTAGACCTGCATGGGCAGCAAGCTCCACAATCCCATCTTGGGGAATAAATGGCTTATCTCTCTCTCTCAAAACATTTTGGAAGGCATTCCAAATCAGAGAGGCAGAAAAGTGTGTTGCAAATGTGCTCCTGGACACGCTTGAAAGTTTCTGACAGCCTGGGCTAGTGGAAGGTGTCCCTGACCGTGGCAGAGGCCTGGAAAGAGATGAGTTTTTGGGTCCCTTCCAATCCAAGCAGACTGTGATTCTGTGACTCTGTGGTGCCTCCTTCCATACTCTTTGTCATAAGCTTCCTCCAACCACCTCTGCAGGTGCCAGCAGTCACCAGGCAGCAGGCAGCCAGCTCAGGAAGAAAAAAAGCAGGAGCAAGAGGTCATTAAAGAACCCAGTGAGGGTGAGAACTTTTGCAAGGAAACGTGGCCAAGATCAGGGGAGAGGGAGGAGCAGAGAGGACAGGACTGACACCCTCACAGCTCAGCAGCAGCAATCCATCAGAACCACAGAATCACTGAGGCTGGAAAAGCCCTCTGAGACCACTGAGTCCAACTGCTCCCCCAGCACCACCAAAGCCACCACTGCTCCATGTTCCCTAGTGCCACATCCACGTGGCTGTTAAATCTCCCCAGGGATGGATGGATGGATGGACGGATGGACAGATAGATAGACAGATAGATAGATAGATAGATAGATAGATAGATAGATAGATAGACAGACAGACACTGCCCTGAGGTGTGTGCCAGGGCTGCACAGCCCTTTGCAGGGGGGTTTTTCCAATATCCAACCTGAACCTCTCCTGCAACCACTTGAGGACATTTCCTCTCATCCTGTCACTTGTTTCCTGAGAGCAGATCCCAACCCCCCGCTGGCTGCACTCTCCTGTCAGGGAGCTGCAGAGAGTGACAAGATCCTCCCTGAGCCTCCTTTTCTCCACAGCTACTGCTGCTGCTCCAGGCCCTCCCCAGCTCAGTTCCCTTCTCTGGACACAGTCCAGCCCCTCAGTGGGGCCCCTCCTTTCTTCCTGTGAAGAGCTCAAACTTGCCCCCAGGACTGGAGGTCCCTCAGCAGGGTCTAGTTTAGGGGACAGGTACTGCCCTGGGACATCTGGCCACACTGTGGCTGGTACAAGCCAGGTGCCATTGGCCTCTTGCCCACCTGGGCACACCTGGGCTTGTGTTCAGCTGCTTTCATACAGCAGGTGACCTTTTCCAGCTTTCCAGCCACTCTGTCTGGAACACTACATGGAACTGCTGTGACCCAGATTACCACAAGTAAGGGCTAGAAGTTAAGCTGCTCACATTGTAGAGGTTCTGCACAGTCGTAGGAGAGAGTCGAGTGTCTGGCCTTGTGATTTGTCTCCCTAGTTTCTCATTGTTGGAGATTCTGAACTGTTGAGGTGGTGCAGAACAGTTCCTGATCCCAGCACCAGGATTTGCCTTTCCTGCAGAAGGAAAAACACGAGATAAAGTAGGAAAATCAGAAGAACCATTGACTGAGGCAGGGACAGTCCCATACTCAACACGTTCAACAAGTGTTTTGTTCTTATGTCATTTCCCTCCCACACTTTCAGCCCCTCATTTTGCCATGCAAATTCCCTCCCCATTTATTTTACAGCACTCATTCTCTCTTCCCCACAACAATACCCCAAGGTGGGTTTCACCCCAGTGTAGGAGAGTGGCACCTACTCTGCACAGTGGTGTGTGTGATAGGATTGTACATCATTACACTGTTCTGTGACCTCTGACACACAGTTCTGGCCAAATCCTTGCTCTGGCTGGATCCTGTTGGCTGGAGCCCAGCTGTGGCTCCAGCATGCACATGTGAAGGGTTTAGAAGAGGGGGTGTTGGTTCTTGCTGGTCTTTCCTGGTGGGTACAGTCACTGAGCTGAAACCTGGGAGAAGTGTGCTGGATTGAGACTGGCTCAGCTGAATGTTTTCTCTCTGCCCTTGCTCCTTTGGAAGGCTCTTTGACTTCTTTTCAAGGATCATCTGCAGAACAGAAAAGCTGTTAGACTTAATACTGCAATACAGCAGAAAAATAAAACATCAAAATGAAGAGGAATATTTATACATATCTGCAATTTATTTTACAGGGTAAGTAACAAGTATAATTTTGGAACTAGATGATCTTTAAAGTACCTTTCAACCCAAACCATTCTGTGAATCTTTCTCAGACATCATGCTTCAGAGATTTTTCTTTGCCCTGTGGGAATTTGACATATAAAGGTCTCTCAAAGATTACAACAGTATGGAACTGGCTGATCAAACACCAAGATGTAACTGTCCCAGCAGGTATGGAAAGCCCAGGGGAACACAAAGACAAGACAATGACAGAGTTTAAGTGTGTGCACAAATGGCAGGTAACCTGGAGGATTAGGATTTGAGAAAAGAGGATGAAAGTACCTCATATAATTTATTTCTGTATTCTGCCACAGACAGCTGGACATCATCACCCAAAGGAAGGATCACATCAAAATCCAAAGAAGGCTCCCTGGAAGGACAGTGGAATCTGAGGAAATGAGAACATGTCATGTAACTCACTGACTGGAAACAGAATATTAAAATTTAAACAGGACTGTTAAACAGTCTCATGTAAATAGAGTTGGAGAAAATAAAGAATTAGCTTTGCCATTTTTTCTGCAATGCATTTAAAGAAAATTTGTGCTAAGAGCAGGTTTGTAATGTCTCAGAAGACATCAGGGGAAGCTGCACACTGGTGTCACTCTCACCTGCTCACATAGGGATGCTGCAGAGCCTCCTCTGCTGTGAGCCGCTTGTCAGGGTTAAAAACCAGAAGTTTCTTCAGCAGATCCAAGGCAGGCAGTGGAGTAGAGGATGGGAAAATCTCCTCAAATGCTACTCGCTGCCTAGAAGTCAGAAAAAATGATACAAGCCCTCAGTGTCTAATTCCCAGTGAAGGCAGGAGTTACAGCTCCAGAATCACATCAAGGTGACACCAGACATGAGTTCACTCACAAAGTGTGGCATAATCACTGAATCCTAGAATGGTTTGGCTGGGAAGGGACTTTAAAGCTCATCACTTTCCAGCCCCATGATCCCACAAATCTAGACCTGAGATTAAAGAAACATACTTCTCTGTAATTTGCAGAGAAGATAAAATTTTAAAATCTGGTTTTGCATTTCGAAATCCTAACTATAATTGTAAACATAATGAAGAAGAAAGTACCTTGAAAAAAATCAGTTTTAAGCAGCAAATCTTACTCATATTTAAAAAAACTTTTATTTAAGGAGACAACTTAGAGCCCTTTCCAGTGCCTTAGGAGGCTCCAAGACAGCTGGAGAGGGACTCTGGACAAGGGCCTGGAGTGATAGCACAAGTGGGGAAGATTCCCACTGCCAGAAGGCAGGGAGAGACGGGGTATTCTGAAGAAATCATAGCTTGTGAGGGTACTGAGAGCCTGGAATGAATTCCTGGAGAAGCTGTGGCTGCCCCATCCCTGGAAGGCCAGGTTGGCTGGGGCTTGAAGCAACCTAGTCTAGAGAAAGAGGTCCCTGTCCATGTCAGGGGGGTGGAATGAGATGATCTTGAAGATCCCTTCCCACTCAAACTATTCTGTGGTTCCATGACTCCATGGTCCTACATTAGATGATCTGAGACACAAACACCTCAAGCTTACCGGGAACTCATGTGGTTAATAACTGAGGCCTTGTACTCTGACTGCAGAGCCAAAATATCTGCAATAATCAAAAACACACTGTTACTGCCAAGATGAGGATTAGCAGAGCTACACATTTTATGAAGGAAAGCCAATATTTGATATTAACATAGGAAATTGTCCTCATAAAACTCAGTTGGAGATCTATGGAAGGGAAATGTAATATTTACTGATTAATTTTCTAAGCTGATTTTTGAATTCCTATTTATTAATCATACACTTGTATAACTTCATAAGCTTGCATTCTCATAGTAACAGATGCAGAAGCACCACAATATCTGAATTTCTTATTTTCCTCTAACACTAACACTGAGGATGAAGACTTTAATTTCTTTGGAAAGGTACCAGAATGAATGAGAGACACCTTCTTCCCTAACCCAGCCAGGCTGCTTTCTTCCACTCCTGACCCCTCCTCTAGACACGTTTCCCTAGGCAGCAGGGTCCTACCTTCTGGGGATGGAGCAGGGATGACCCTCAGGATCTGCTCTATTTGATTCATTGTTGATGTTCCAGGAAAAAGGGGCTTTCCAAGCAGCATCTCTCCAAGAATACAGCCAATGCTCCACATGTCTACACCTTTAGTGTAACTATAGACAGGCACAGAACAGAGGTAGGATTAAATCAAGCAAATATTTTTCTTGTACCTGGTATTCACATTACCTACCCTGATTTATTTGCTATAAAGCATGCTTGGTAACTTCTCAAATATAAATGCTCACAAGTATAAATTGAATAACATTTGGCAATCATGAGATTGGCAAGCATGAAACAGAAAGGAGATTTATCCTACTTGAAGTCTATTCTAAGAAACCATGAAAGAAAATATATTACAGGGAAATGCCATAAAAAGCTAATATATTAAAGGAAATGTTAGAACAAGGTATTATATCCTTTTCATATCATCGAGAATGAAGATACACGTTGTTTGGAAACAACTGACTTTGGTCATAATCCACATACAAAGCAGTTACAATTACTTAAGAATTACACTTTTAAGCAAAGTAAATGCAAAATAGTGGGTATAGGACAGTTTGCAAAACATCCACATTTAAAATTCAGGATACTAGCCTGTATCTATTTATTTACTTTTCTGGTTTTTCGTATTTAATTTTTAAAAAAACAAAAAACCAAAAAAAAACTACTAAGCTTGACTAACAAGCAGCTAGTATAGCATTTGATTAGGGAGTATTTTGTGAAGGTCTATAAAAAACACTGCTTCAATTTGGAAAAGAGGACTTATGTTCTCAAGCAGATTTTGTAAAGTTGTGGGTTTAAGGGAGAAGAAGTAAGTCTGGTAGGAGAAAGGGTGACAAACAGATGAGCTGCTCATGTATGTAAACTGACATTGTAAGAACACAGGAAGGACATGTACATGTTCATAGGAGGTTTTTATGTCACAGAAATTTAACTACACACTAAGTAAACAGATTGCTGACACGACACTCTATCTGGTGGCACAGAGAATGAAAAGACTGAAGGCTGGCAAGGGGAGCAGAGGTGGCAGGCTGGCAGCCTCACTGACCTGCGGGAGGCTGAGAATGAAAAGACTGAAGGCTGGCAAGGGGAGCAGAGGTGGCAGGCTGGCAGCCTCACTGACCTGCGGGAGGCTGAGAATGAAAAGACTGAAGGCTGGCAAGGGGAGCAGAGGTGGCAGGCTGGCAGCCTCACTGACCTGCGGGAGGCCAGCAGGATCTCGGGCGCTCGGTACCAGCGCGTGGCCACGTACTCGGTGAGCGCAGGGCTGGGCTGCTCCTCGCCCAGCTGGCACAGGGAACGGGCCAGGCCAAAGTCACACAGCTTCACACAGCACTGGCCATCCAGCAGCACATTGGAAGGCTGCATTGAACAGAATTAATTAGCCTTTTACTCTCTGAATAGCAGAAGACTGTTATCGAGGTTCTTTTACTAGCCTCATACTTCTATCCTTCTTCATGCTTTTCCTGTGGAGACAGGCTGGGACAGGTGGGGGTATTCAGCCTGGAGAAAAGGCTCCAGGGGAGATCTTAGAGCCCTTTCCAGGGCCTGAAGGGTGGCCAAGAGAGCTTGAGAGGGACTTTGAACACAGGCCTGGACAACACAAGTGGGAATGGCTTCCTGCTGCCAGAGGGCAGGTTTAGATGGGATATTGGGAAGGAATTCTTCCCTGGGAGGGTGCTTTGGCCCTGGCATAGGGTGCCCAGAGAAGCTGTGGCTGCCCCATCCCTGGAAATTTTCCAGGCCAGGTTGGACAGGGCTTGGAGCAACCTGGGATAGTGGAAGGTGTCCCTGTCAATGACGGGGTGAGAATGGATGGGCTTTGAAGGGCCCTTCCATCCCAAATCAATCTGATTTTATTTAGTGTTCAACAGAAAACTGGAGTGAAGGATACAGACCAGGACCAAAATGTACCTTTTGATCTCTGTGAATAACATTCCCTGAGTGGATGAATTTAGTTGCCTTCAGGAGTTGGTAAAGAATGTAACACTTGTGGATGTCTTTCAGCAAATTCCCCTTCTTAATCACAGCATGTAAATCGGTCTCTGTAAGGTACCAGTAATATACTGACATCAGTACTGTCAGTACTGACATCCCAGTAGTATCATGAACATTCATGCATATTCACCACCACACCACCACCCAAGTGATAACAAGGGTAACTCCTCAGAGAGGCTGGGTTTGATTGCTGCAATGCTGTCTCACCCATGGACTCGAAGATGAGGTAGATGTCCTTGTCATTCTCTGCTTGGATAACATCGAGCAATTTGATGATATTTGGATGTTCCCCAAATTCCTGCACAGGGAAGAGACCCAGCTGTCAAAATCATGTGTTTTGCTTGTGAATTATAAAAAAGGACAATAACCTATTTCAGTTTGTATTACTGTCTAGAACAAGCATTAACATGCTATTTCCTCCATTACACTTCTTCTGAAAGAAAATTTTTTAAATAATTTAAGTTTGTTCCATACCAGGAAACCAGTCTATTAATAAAAAAAAAATCTCTGTTAAATGAGACATTAGTTCTAACACTCCCTCTATATCATTTTTAATAAAATCCAGTCCCCTTTATGCACCTCACATTTCCTACCTGAACCAAAGAATTATTGTGGCATGAAAACAGATCATAGCTGCCCTCAACATCCATAAGTAAAAACCCAAACAATCAGAACATGTCCATCTGAGGGCTGCTTTGAGGAACTGACTGCATGGAGATCAGACAGCACACAGAGATACCTGAACACAGGTATCACACTGCAGGGGGAGTCCATCCTCACATTTCTGCAGACTGACAATCCTCATGGGATCATGAAGTTCATCCCTAGTTTTAACATCCCTAGCTTTTATTTCCCACTTCTGTGCAGCCAGGGACACCCTAAACACTTCATAGTACTCCAACATTCTATAATGTGTGACATCTAGGAAAGTTCAAAAAAACAACCTGTGAAAACACACTCACAAAGCAGTAATACCCAGTCAGGCCATCACATACTTTGTTTTTGTTCTGAGAATAGTCACAAAAACACATCCAAATGATCTAAAGAAGTTTTTTACCCAAAAAGGGCTATTGTTGACATGCAGCTAAATCCTGACAGTGTTACTTGAGTCCTATTTAGGAAGGAAAATTCCACTGTGTCACACTGCCTTGCCCTGAAACTCATAATAGAAAGTAATGAAAAAATTTCAATTTGTACTAAAAAAAAACCCACGTTGCCTCAAAAAAAAACCTTGTCAGGGCCAGTTCTATTATTCTTTGCTCAAAGAATAATAATGCTACTAACATACTTACCAAAATGACATTCTAAAACTGGCCTAAAATGCCCCTGTAGGTCTACAACTACACTGAACAGCAAACATAAAACCTGCAAGCAATGACCAGAGCATCAGAGAATCATTCACACCCCACAGTCTAAAGCAACTTCTCAATTAGAGTAATTGAGATACATAACATAAAACAATAACCTAATCCACCAAATGACCTTGTGATAAACATCAAGACTGAACAAAGCAATCATTATGAACAGACAAATTAAGACAAATGTGCAGTTATGAATAAGAGAGTATTCACATCTTTTCCTTTCTGAGCCCTCAGTCTTGAAACTCAAGGAAGAGGTTTAAAATAGGAGAGGAAACTAAAATTCTTAAAGTCTATTGAGCACCAGAAGTTATGGAAGCACAGGCTGAACAGCACATTAAGTTCCCTCTCCCTGCCCTCTGCTGCCAAGTGACTCCTTCTTTCCTTCAGAAGAAATATCCTTTTTCCCCCTGCTCCTCCATCCATCCATCCATTCCAGGAGTACTGCACTTTTAGAGATGAACTAACTTAGAGGTAATCCACTTCTAAGGAATTGCTTATATTTTTAGCTTTAAAGTTTGCAGCTTCTAATTCAGCCATCAGGAATGATTAAAAAGTAAAAAAAAAAAAAAAATCTCTTTCCTACTTAAACTTGGCAGTCTTAGGAAATACCTCTTCTGTGAGCCCTGCCTCATTTTGTCCTTAGAAAATCACAAGTTATACCAACATTATTCCAAAATATTGATGTTTCTACATGTTTAGTCTGAGGAGGAGTGGACAGATAAATGGAATGCCACTGATAAGGTAAATTATATCAAAACAAGAGTAGTCTTAAGTTATTCCTTGCAGAACCTCCCTTTTTCTTTTTGATTATTTTAAGTGACTAAATTGCTTACAGCATGATGGAGGAAACCAATTCTGGAGCATAAATCCCTCTCCCATGCCAGATCCTCTTCCAGTCATGGCAATTTAAAATGTAAGAGAAACAATTTCAATCCACAAAGAAGCAAGAAGTGACAGAAGGTGCTGATGTGCTGATGCTGCAGCAGACAATGCAAAAACTGGGGAAAGAGTGGGAAAGAGTAAAAAACAATCCCAGATGGAGAGTGTTTCACTCAGGTGGGTTCACCCTGAAAGGCTCTTTGCCAAGATGGTGCAGAACAGAAATTAAAGATTCATCAACACTAATCAATGACTCCTACATTTTGAAAAACAGTGGGGAGAAAATACTTAGACAGGAGAGATAAAACAAAATCAGAGAAGCGGGGGAACAGGGACATTACCTGCAGGAACATAATCTCTCGAAATGTTCTCTAGAAATAAAGAAAAAAGAGTTTAATATCACTGCAAGGGAAAGGCAGAACAGAGATGCAGCTCAATGACAAGGTTAAATCCAATCCTCTTTTGTACATGCCATAATTGACAAAGCTTGATATTTATTGCTTGTTTTTACCCAAATATAGCTGCAGACTGTATTGTTACGTGCACATTATCATTTTCAGAGACAAAAATCCTGAAAATACCAATGGAAACCCACCACGTCCAAAAACACATCAGGATAATAACTTCTCACCTGAGCATCTGTTCTGTTCCTGAAAGCATCAAAAATCTTTTTAACAGCAACAGTTTCTCCTGTCTTGCGGTCAATTGCCTTCCAGACGATGCCATAGGCCTGAGGAGAGGCACAGACAGGTGAGCAGTGTGCTGACACCTGCACACACCTCAGGCCTGAGGAGAGGCACAGACAGGTGAGCAGTGTGCTGACACCTGCACACACCTCAGGCCTGAGGAGAGGCACAGACAGGTGAGCAGTGTGCTGACACCTGCACACACCTCAGGCCTGAGGAGAGGCACAGACAGGTGAGCAGTGTGCTGAAACCTGCACACACCTCAGGCCTGAGGAGAGGCACAGACAGGTGAGCAGTGTGCTGACACCTGCACACACCTCAGGCCTGAGGAGAGGCACACACAGGTGAGCAGTGTGCTGAAACCTGCACACACCTCAGGCCTGAGGAGAGGCACAGACAGGTGAGCAGTGTGCTGACACCTGCACACACCTCAGGCCTGCAGTGTAACCAGAATGTTTTCCACGATGGACCTGAAGCAGAGGTGATGGAAGCTGACAGAAGAGAGAGAGATTAGGCCAAGGAGCCAGACCAGCCAGGAGACAGACTGAGATTTCGGGTAGTTCAGCCTGGAATAGATATTGCTGCTGGGAGACTTTAGTGCTCCTTCCAGTGCCTGAAAGGGGCTCCTAGAGAGTTCGAGAGGGACTTGGGACAAAGGCCTGCAGTTACAACAGATACTGGAAGGGCTTCCCACTACCAGAGGTCAGGGTTTAGATGGGATTTGGGAATAAATCCTTCCCTGGGAGGGTGGTGAGGCCCTGGCACCGGTTGCCCCAAGAAGCTGTGGCTGCCCCTTCGCTGGAAGTGTCCAAGGCCAGGTTGGATGAGGCTTGGAGCAACCTGGTCTAGTGTAAGGTGTCCAAGCCCATGGCAGGGAGTGAGAAAGAACAGGCTTTAAAGTCTCTTCCAGCCCAGAGTGTTGTGTGGTTCCATGACTCTGTAGGGAGAGCAGCCCTGAGGAGAAGGATTTGGGGCTGCTGGTGGACAAAAGCTTGGAAATGAGCTGACAACATGCACTAGCAGCCCAGACAGCCATCCATGTCCTGGGATGCATCAAAAGAAGGGCAGCCAGGGGATCAGGCCAGCTGGTTTGAGGCTGTGATAGGCAGGTCCTGCCTGACCAACCTGATCTCCCTGTGTGCCAGTATGACCTGGAAAGGCTGCATCGATGCGAAGGGACCGATGGGTCCAGCCCAATGGTGCAAGGGTCAACAAGGCCAAGGTCTTGAGCCTCTTGGGTCACAACAACCCCATGAAACAGGCCAGGCTTGGGACAGAGCGGCTGGAAAGCTGGAAAAGGACCTGGCAGTGGTGGTGACAGCGGCTGAACATGAACCCAGGTGTGTCCAGGTGGCACCTGGTTTTTACTAGCCATGGTGTGGGCTAGCAAGACAAGAGAGATAATTCTTCCCCTGCATTTGACTTCAGTGAGATACACACCTGAAGAACTGCATCTAGCTTGGAGCAACTCAGTACAAGAAAGATGCAGAGCAGTTAGAGTAGGTGCAGAGAAAGGCCATGGAGACGCCCCAAGGGCTGGAGGCCCTCTGCTCTGGAGCCAGGCTGAGCCAGCCAGGGGTGCTCAGTCTGCAGAAGAGAAGGCTCCAAGGGGAACTTACTGTGGTCTTTCAAAACTGAAAGGGTGTCTTAGGCTGCATTAAAAGGATGTGACCAAAAGTATGTATTCTATCACCATCTTTAAACCAGCTGGGGCAGTCACCTTTATCTTTTCCACAACCCATCCTTCCTCCAGGAGAATATCATCTGCTGTTAATGGCCATTGAGTCCCAGTGCATGACTGATAAAATTACATCATCCCACTGGGAGATGCTCCAGCCGGGAGGAGCCAAGCCTTTCCTACCCAGATAAAATCTGAGAGTCAGCTTGGATTCTGACTCTGGCAGTGTTTGGGATTGTTCTTTGTAATACTGCATCTCTATTTTAATTGTCCAGTAAAGAACTGTTATTCCTAATTCCCTTATCTTTGCCTGAGAGCCCCTTTATTTCAAAATTATAAAAATAATTTGGAGGAAGGGGGTTTACATTCTTCATTTCAAAGAGAGGCTCTGCCTTTACTGGTAGACACCTGTCTTTCAAACCAAAAGGGGGGGCAGTAAGAAAGATGGAGAGAGACTTTTTACCAAAGTATGTAGTGACAGCATCCCAGAATTGCTGATGTTGGAAAGGCCCTCCACGACCACTGGGTCCAACCACTAACACAGGACTGTCAGGTACAACACTAAACCTTTTTTTTCAATTAAAACCTGTGCTGTCTGTTAAGGGAACAGAATTTCTCCCTGAGTTTTCCCTATTCTGGATGACTGTGATACTTGCAAATGATGATTTCTCACTTGTGGTACAGATCCAGTTTTTTTATTTTAGGCCATAGATTTGAATCTTGACTTTCCACAGCCTAGGAGCTGCTTTACCTTTGCACAAAGAGATCCCATCCTGTGGGTAGCTATGCTGAAAGGATAGTGCAGGTGGGAATCTCCCAATGACTTGCAGCTGTACTGATTACCAAGGAGTGGAAACATCTGTGTCTGGCCAATCAGTTTGGAGGATGGGGTTAGCTGGCCACTAGTTGCAGGCAGTTACAGGCACTTGGAGTTGTAGCTTGAGACTCAGGGTCTGCTGGAGTAAGAGGAGGTTGCTGGCTGTGCTGCGAGGAGGTAGGAGACATGTGGTCAAAGGGACAGATATGGTGAGAAGATGCTGTGTGAGGGACAGTCAGGGTTAGGCAGCTGGGAAAGGGACAGCTTGGGCTTAGCCAGTCATGCAAAGTGAAAGAAGGAGTCAGAGCTACGTGGAACTGCTTGTAAGACAAGGAATCAGTACTGTGTGAAGCTGCCTATAAAAGAAAAGGAGTCCGAGTTACCCAAGAGAGGCCTATGAAAGAAGTTTGTTGAGAGAATAAGGTGTGTAAGTTTGCTGCTAAAGGGCTGGTGGTGATACCCAGCCGTGTCTGTCTTGACATAACTGCAACAACATACAACATTCTACCCAGAGATGCCCATTTAATGTTTAAATACTTGTACAAAGCGAAAGAGCTGCAATGTATGATTCTAGTGATTTAATACTTGTGTAAGGACATCAAGGCAGGCTTCCCAGTAACCTGTATGGTCCTGGAGAACCAGGGAACTTTGCCAGGCATCAGGCAGTACAGACAGTTGTACAAGTACCTCAGGTAAGTGCTACAGTACTACCCTGCTGGCAATCAGGACACAGCCTCAAGTTGTGCCAGGGAGCTTCAGGTTTGATATTGGGAAAAAACCCTTCTGCAAAGGGCTGGCACAGGCTGCCCAGGGGGGATTTAACAGGCACTGGATGTGGCACATGGAGACAAGGATTAGTGGTGGCTTTGCCATTGCTGGGGGAGCAGATGGACTCCACAGGCTCAGGGGGCTTTTCCACCTCCGTGATTCCTTGACTCTGTGAACATGACGGGGGAAATACTTAAATGCTTGTACCAACGCAACTAAGCGACAGCAAAGAGCTGCCAGAATAGAAAAGCAGGTAACTCGGGAGGGTTTAGAGAGGAGGCATATCTTAGAAATTACTATTGGCTCACATATAAAAATACATTTTATGGAGAAGATATGACCTGATGCAGCATGATCTGAAGTGATGGGATTACAGTAAATGTAGAAGGGTTTGGTAGGCACAGAGACAAGGTGCTTTGAGACTCAAATCCATTTCACTATTTGCTTTTGAGCTCTTACAGTTCCCCGGAGTTCCTCTGGGTCACCAGGAGCTGCACCGGGCCCTGAGCTAGAGTTCCTACGGGCGCCTGAACTCCCAAACTCCGCCTCAGCTTCCGCGAGCCGCCTGGAGCTCTCCCGGTGCCCTGAACTCCACACGGGCCCCCCAGCCAGGCACTCACCCCCTTGCCCAGGCGCCTCTTGATCTCGTATTTGCGGCACACGAGCGGCTCCACCTCGGGCGGGCTCATGGCGGCGCCTCCCTGACGGATCCGCTGCCATGGAAACGGCTGCGCATGCGCACATCGCCCGCGCGCTGAGGGAGGAGGCAGGGCTGGGGGCGTGGCCTTGGAGGTGGCGGGACCGGGGCTATGGCTGCTCACAGACATTCGGCAGCGTTAGATGGATTGGGCAGGAATCCACAAGGACAGTGGTGCCCACAGACACTCGGCAGTGTTAGATGGATTGGGCAGGAATCCACAGGTACAATGGTGCCCACAGACACACGGCAGCGTTAGATGGGTTTGGGCAGGAATCCACAAGGACAGTGGCTGCCCTCAGACACTCGGCAGCGTTAGATGGATTGGGCAGGAATCCACAGGTACAATGGTGCCCTCAGACACTCGGCAGCGTTAGATGGATTGGGCAGGAATCCACAAGGACAGTGGTGCCCACAGACACTCGGCAGTGTTAGATGGATTGGGCAGGAATCCACAGGTACAATGGTGCCCACAGACACTCGGCAGCGTTAGATGGATTGGGCAGGAATCCACAGGTACAATGGTGCCCACAGACACTCGGCAGCGTTAGATGGGTTTGGGCAGGAATCCACAGGTACAATGGTGCCCACAGACACTCGGCAGCGTTAGATGGATTGGGCAGGAATCCACAGGTACAATGGTGCCCACAGACACTCGGCAGCGTTAGATGGGTTTGGGCAGGAATCCACAGGTACAATGGTGCCCACAGACACTCGGCAGCGTTAGATGGATTGGGCAGGAATCCACAGGTGCAATGGTGCCCACAGACACTCGGCAGCGTTAGATGGGTTTGGGCAGGAATCCACAGGTACAATGGTGCCCTCAGACACTCGGCAGCGTTAGATGGATTGGGCAGGAATCCACAGGTGCAATGGTGCCCACAGACACTCGGCAGCGTTAGATGGGTTTGGGCAGGAATCCACAGGTACAATGGTGCCCTCAGACACTCGGCAGCGTTAGATGGATTGGGCAGGAATCCACAGGTGCAATGGTGCCCACAGACACTCGGCAGCGTTAGATGGATTGGGCAGGAATCCACAAAGACAGTGGTGCCCACAGACACTCGGCAGCGTTAGATGGATTGGGCAGGAATCCACAGGTACAATGGTGCCCTCAGACACTCGGCAGCGTTAGATGGGTTTGGGCAGGAACCCTTCCCTGGAGGGACGGGCAGGCCCTGGCACAGGGTGCCCAGACCAGCCCATCCCTGCTAGTGTCCACGGCCAGGCTGGACAGGGCTTGGAGCAGCTTGGGGAAATGGAGGAAGGTGTCCCTGCCATGGCAGGGGCTGGGATTAGTTTTAAGGTACATTCCAAGGTAAACCATTCTGATTTTAAATTATAGTTCTTTGGGCTTTTCCCCTCCAGTTGTGATTCTTCCTCCCTACCCCACCCAATTTCACCTTTTCTGAAGAGTCTAAAGTTTATTTATTATGGCACTTTTTATTGAGAATAAACACTTCTGTCATGTTCTCTAGAGCTCTGCTTTTTTCCTTTGTCTTTTATAGCAGGTAGGGTAGGTAGCAGGTAGATCAAGCCTGATGCTTGTTCAAATTAGACTGTTAAAATCAAAATTGATAAGCCAAATGCACTCACTACATACTCTGTTGTGACTTTTTATTTTTTAATGAGACTATTATGATCGTGGATTTAGTGTAATGGATTTGTATGGCTGTAAATGTTTGTTTGAGATATGACTTCAGTTTTATTAGTGAACTGGCATCTTTGGTCATGTAGTGATTTGGATTACTGATATATGCTTCCATCCTGGACATCATTCATTTTGTGTGGAAATTTCCTTTATATAATAATAAATTCTGATTTAGGAAGAGGCTTATTCCTCTCGTCCCATGATTTTTAAGAAATTGCATTCAGTTTAGTTTTAAACGTTCATTTAGGATTCCTGAAGAGACTCAATGAGTTTAGGCTGTCCTGTTTGTGTCTAACTGGACACATTTATCTGCCTTGGCCTTTTCATAGAGACATGAAGCTGTGTGTGTACTCAGGAGCAGACACCGAAGGGCAGGTCTTGGCTGTGACAATTACTGCTGTTCTCAGTGTGGTGCATTACAGGTACCAAGATGGGAAAGTCCATTTGTCTGGCAGCCCAGGTTGTGAGGCTGATGGACTGCTGCTTCTGAGATTACTGGTTCAATTCTCACCTCTATCCAAAGTCCAGGTTTTACCAGTGACTTCAGTGCTTAAATCTGATTAAAATATGATTTAGACAACAGCTGCCAACTCTTGACTCTTAGAGAACCTTTTGCATCCAGTGCTGTTCTGTGGATGGTGGTGATGAGAAGAACCCTTGTATTGTATGAGCTTCTGCTCAAGCTTCTAATTCTTTATTAATTTGATGTTTAAATTTTATTTAGAGAAGAAACTTTAACCTATTGTAGTGAAATTTTCTGGATTGTTAAAAATGATGAATTTTAAAGCAGAATTTATGTGATTTTTTTTTTTGTATTTTTCTCCTGAGTAAGCTTTTAAACAGTCCAGGAAATATTTCTGTATCTGAATATACTGAACTCAGTAAGAACAATACTATCTAATGTTTTCACACCTGTTGGCTCAGGCTCTCATCATGGAGAGAGGGTGGGTGCTAATTTACACTTCTGTTATCTTTTTTTATTCACTTTGAGTCTCATCCATTGAGTAATACACACAACTGCACGAAAATATTAAATAAGTAACAGACATCAACAGTGAAAGCTTTTCCATGAGAATCTTGAGTGTTTGTCTTCTGCAAACACTTCAGTTGCTTATGGTTGCACATTGGTTTATAGACTCCAAATAAAAGCTCTGTTCTCCATTAGCATTAATAAGTCCCAAAACTCACACAGATTTAGCTGGCAATCAAGGTAAAAGCAGTCAAAACACTTCTCAAAAGTAGAAAACTGTTCAAGTCTGCGCTGTCCTATTTGACTGAAAGAGCACGTTACTTAAATAACAGCATGGATTAATGTAGGAAGTGAACTAGTACTAGTTCATTTTTAATTTAATCTACTGAGTGAGTTAGGACATTAGGATGCAGTGCCAATCTAAGTCTATTCTGTGAACTGCAAAGTAAACTCAAGTTCACCTTGAGAAGAATGGAAAAATAAAAAGTCTTAATCAAAAGCTTCAGCAAATCTTCTTAGGATGAAAACAGTATTTTAGTGCTGCCACTTGGTGTTGGACAAAGGGACAGCAAAGAAAACCAGCTGTGATTGAGACTTGTATGTGTTTTCAGAGGAGCCAAACACATCAGTGTTATGCCCAGTGCATAACCCTGCAATGTTCTGTGTTTTGTAGAAAGTGCTAATTGTAAAAAGTAGTATTTAAAGGACTTCCTAGCCGTCTGCAGGGCTTTTTGATAAAAGGAAGTCAAATGGAGGAACTTTGGAGCATAGTTACTTATAAATAATTGTTCTGTTGAAAAACGAAATATAAGGAGATGAGAGTTCATGCCTTATTTTGATGGTGATGTTGGCAATAATAAGAGAAGTCCTAGCGCTATGCTCTGTTTTTGAAAATGTGTATTTTTGTGGACCTGAATGAAAAGTGGGGGTGGGAAATTCTGAGGTACAAGTTTAGCTGTGTTTCAAATTGTTTTCTCTGTGAAGAAACACTCTAAACACAGACTGGAGCAGACTCCTTTCTGTGGACTGTTTGAAAGGATCTTGGAGGATTGGATTCAACCAAAAATCTCAACTGGAAAGAACTTAATACGAAGCAAGCATTACAGAATTTATGCTTGCTGTAGTACAGGACTAACCAAATACCTGCCAGAAGTCTTTGAGAAACATGCTTAGCCGTGTTCTAGGAACAAGGGGCTTAGAAAGATGGCTTTGCTCTTCTCCTGTCTGACAGGTGGGAGGGACTAAAGCTCTAAGGAGTTCTCAGTGCTTTCTCTTGACTGCATAGAGAAGTCTGTAAGGTCAGCTAAGTCAGCTGAAGAAAGCAGGGTTATTCCCGCAAGCAGGCACCCAGGCAGGAAGCGCTTTTATTTTGCAAATGACTTCAATTTGGATTGTAGGGGCAGTGCAAGTAATTTAACTGCTAAGTGTTCTATTTCAGTTTTGTAAGAATGAACAGCATTTATCCTCACTTCTAGGAATTTCTTCACAGAAACTGTTTTTGATCTAGCTGTAGAAAACATGATCCAAAACTTTATTTCCTGCAGAAGTGTTTCCTCATCTGAATCCCATTACTATCCTAACTCTCTGAGCTGCACGTTATTTTTGATGTCTTGGTGTTGGCAGCAGTTCACAAGTTGTCTCATCAGGGTAAAAAGGCACCTTGCCCTCTACTGTGTATCATTCCAGAGGTCTGGTTGTGACATTGTGTTCCTTTTGGACATGCCTTAAACATGTATGAAAGGCAAAGGATGATGCAATAAAAACAAATTTCTTGAAGGAGTCATAAGTGAAATTATGAATATTCATAAAAGACTAAGAGAGAAGTCATAGTAGTTTCTTCCACAAGTTTTCATTTGAGGACATTAAACTTGGAGGCCAGCAATACCTGAAACTGTGTATCTGCAACAGCTACAAGTGAGGGATGCAGGATTTAAATTTTGGATATAAATAACATGCTGATGTTAAAAATTAATGTTAGGAGATCAAAATGTATACTTGTCAAAATAAGTGTTATACCAGAGTTAGATCACAGGAATACGATTGCTTTTGCTTTTCAATGAATTATACAGCCTTACAAACATACAAATGCCTGCACTGTCAGACTTGACAGTATTTTGGGTTTGGACAGTCTGGTTTGATGCTGCCATTTCAAATCCTTAAGTTTTGTTCACATGTGAAAACAAGGAAGTGAAGAGGATAGACTATTTAAAGTAGCACAGATAGTTAAATCTGCATAAAGATGAAGATTTTGGTTTTTCACTCTTCACTTAATATTGTTATGGTAGTGTTTAAAAAATGGTCCTGAACTGGGGAGTTGAAATGTATAAACTCCATTCAGCATTACATACAAGTAGTGCATCACAGTCTGTTCAACTAACCTTAGGGCTCTGAAATTTCTTTTACTTTATAAGTTTGAAGGCCGGAACACTGCTCTTACTTCACTTTGTGTCACCTGTATGTCACATTTTTTCCGGTATCCGAAGGCTAAATAAAATAAAACGTAAGAAACAGCACAAAATACAAAACCACGAGACAAAATCAGGCGCTTTCCCGTTCCCGTTCCCGTTCCCGTTCCGGGCCCCGCCCCCGAGCAGGCCCCGTCCCCGCCCAGTCAGGGCGTATCCCGGGGCCAGGCCCCGCCCCCGCCCCAGCAGGCCCCGCCCCCGCCCAGCCAGGCCCCGCCCCACCAAGATGGCGCCGGCGGAGAGCGGGCGGTTCTTCTGCACGGCGGGCCGCGGGCTGGAGCCCTTCCTGGCGCGGGAGGTGCGGGCGCGGCTCGGCGCCACCGAGGTGAGCGGGGACCCGGGACCGGGGACCATCTGGGCAGCCCCGACCGGGTGAGCGGGGAGCTGGAGTGGGTGGCTGCCTGGGCGCTCCGGTCCGGTCCGGGTGAGCCGGTGCCTCCCCCAGGCGCTCCGGTCCGGTCCGGATGAACGGGGTGCCGATGCCGGTGCCCCCCCCCGCTAGGCGCTCCGGTCCGGTCCGGGTGAGCCGGTGCCTTACAGGTGCTCCGGTCCGGCCCGGCTCAGCAGGAAGCCCCGGGCCCGGGAGCCGGCTCGGGGCCCGAGGGGCGCGGGGAGCCGGGGCTGCGCTGCCCGCGGCGCTCACCCGGAGCCGCCCGGCCCCGTCGCACGGGTCTCTCCCCGCAGGTGGACTGCGTCTCGGGAAAGGTGTTCTTCAGGGCGGCGGCGGGGCTCGGCGAGCTGCGGAGGCTGCGCTCCGGGGAGCGCCCGTTCCTGCTGCTGAAGAAGCACGGCCCGCTGCCGGTGTCCGGGAGCAGAGGTACGCACCGGACACGGGAAGCCTTGGTTTGAGTCCTAGTTATAGAATTTGAGGTGTTTATATTTTTTACTAGTGGCCCTGGTTCTAATTGACAGTAATCAATTCTGAAGTGTCTTTCACCCACGTGCATTTTCAGCATTTTTTTAACCTGAAAAGGGCTTTTAAATTGTTTACAATAGCTACATTCCAGCCTGTATTCTTCCGGTGCTGAATGTGTATGTGTTTTTTTTCCCCGTCAAAAAAGAGAACACCCCACCCTCCAACCAAAGTTTAGTTCTGGATCTCTTGTGTTTATTTTAACAATAAGTCTTATGTTCTGTTAAACAAAGTGAATCCTGACCTATATCTTGTGTCAATTTACTGTTAAGTATACAGCTTCCTTCTGAGTCTCAGCTGCTTGGGTCATCCCCTTTGTCTGTGTTGGAATGAGAATTTCAAGTTATATGGATTGATGTCTGCCTGTTGGCAGGTTTTTATTTGGGAGATTACCTTCAGCTTTGAGAATGAAATTTGATCATGATTTTAAAATTTTAAGTGATAACTAGAAATTTTCTAGGTAACTAGAACTTTTTTTTTTTTTTCCCTTGACCAGCTTTGAGGTATTTAAGTGAATTGGCCTCTCTGTTCCTTGTGCCTCTCTTGTAGCTACCTTAGGACTGCCCACATGTGTAAGTCTGTGTTGTAGGATTGAAGGCAGAGTGATGAATGGGAAACAGAAGTTTTCTTTCTGAAAGAATAAACTTGTTTTTGCCTGGGATGACTCAAAGTAATTAATGTTTGTATGTGTCTTTCAATTCTGGAATCCTGGGCCAAGTGCTTTCTGGGGAGGATGGTGTGGTGGGCTGGTCCCCTGTCCCTGGGAATGACTCTCACAGGTGGTCCAGTTTTCTACAGCCGCTGAATTCTTGTGCAGAATGCAACCCTTGCGTGTTTTAATCTTGGTTCTGCAGAGCTTGTAATCAGAGGGATGCTTGTGTGGCTCCTGGTGGGTATGTGGGTGCTGAGAGCTCAGCTGTGCCTGTGGTGTCAGCTGCTGGTTTCTGGATTCGCACATTAATGGAATCTGAACACAGTTGCTGCTGTTCTCAGTCTGTAGGGAAATGAAATGCTGAGGCTGGAGTACTTAACTGCTTTTTTTCTTCCAGGGAAAATGCTTCAGGAGATTAAAAGCCTTGTCATTGAGGAACCGAAATACTGGCTGGATATTATCTCTGTTTGGAGAAAGCTTCATGGAGACCAGGGGAGAACAGGTGATGTCTCTCAAGAAAATGCATTGGGTCTGAAGAGAAAGTCAGAAGAGGAGACAAATACTGCAAGTAAAAGGCAGAAAATGGAACAAGTGAGAGCAATTGTGTCTGAGGAATGTCAGGTGGAAGTTGGAGAGACCTGTGTGGCACCAGAGAGACTGAGCAGTCAGGAGTGCTGGATTGAGAGCAAGACCTCCTCAGAATTCCCTTCCAAAGGCAGTGGAGAGAATCCTGCTGTGAATGAGAAGCTTGGCTTCAGTTTCAGAGTGTCTTGTCGTTGTAGTGGAGCAATTGCCAAAACACTTACTTCACAGGTATGCTGAAGTATCTGTGTTTTAAAAGAATTCAGCAAAGGTCAACAGAGATACGTAGTTTGATTGTTATTTCAGTTGTGTTGTGTGTTCTGGAATAATAAACTGAGGTAAGCTATTTCTGTATTTTCTTAAAAAGCCCTTAGCCTGCATTCACCTTAAACAAGTGGAAATACAAAAGCTAGTTTTAATTTCTGTGCACTATTGCACTTAACGTTTTTCAAATCAATACCTTTTATTAAGGATAAGCAAAGGTAAGAGTTTGAGGTTTATGGGCCTGTGGAGGCTGAGGAGTGATCAGATAAGTTTACAGCTACTTAAAGGGCCATTGCAATGAGATTTTTTTGCTACTAAAGCTAGTACCTTGGTGAGGTGAGAAACATGAGCCTCTCTACAAGGGTGTTTGCCTAAATTTTGTGCTATGTTTGAACTTAAACTCTGAAGGTAATCAGAGCTTTCTATATGTCATGAAAGCATTAAAATAGTGAGTTGTAGTGCATTTGCAGATTTTCTCTTGGGTAATCTGTCTTAGAGCCATTGGAAATATTTTGTGCATGTGATTAAGAATTCTGAAATGGTGGCAATCACAGAATATTCTGAGTTGGAAGGACATACAAGGATCAAATCCAACTCGAGTGAATATTTTGTTGTGACTTGGTCAGGACTTGAACTTGGCCTCTCTGGCTCCAGTTGAGCATTGGTAGTTTGCCACGAGGTGTGTTTGCTTTGCCCCTCACTCACCTGCGCTGCCCTGTTGTACCTCTTCTGCTGTGAATTGTGTGAGTTGTTCTCTTAGGCAGAGTCTGTTCCCAGGGGTTTCTGAGGGTGGCGCATCCAAGGCTGTGGTCTGCAGTGTGGTGAGCTCTGTGGTTTTTGCTGCCTGTGCTGTTCCTCCCCTGCAGGAGATCGGCAGAGCCATTGGCACGGCGCTCGTGAGGCAGTGCGGGTGGCGCGCTGACCTGCGGGACCCTGACCTGGAGGTACTGCTCCTGTGTGCCTGTTGATGCTTCCAGAATCACCCTGGCACCTTTTGTTTTGTTCTCTGCTCCCTTTGCACGTGGGACTGTGACCTCTCCCTGCTGGTCTTCCTGCTGCTGAATTTACCTGGAAATCAGCTGGCGGTGCTGAGCAAAGCGTGTACGTGGCCCTTGTGTGTGTGTGCTTTCCTGAGCTCTGGAATAAACACCAGCCTGGGCCTGGATGGCAGGGGAAGCATCCATGGAGGAGGTGTGTCAGGATCCAGCACCCTCACAGGCTGCTGGACTGTGACTGTAAAAATGGAAATCACCTGAGCTGTGGGCCTGGAGGGGAAGCAAGCAAGCGCCCAGGGCGTGCTCTCAGGGAGCTGTAGTTGGAAATGCCAGTGCTGGAAGAGCCTCCCTGGGCTTGGCTGTGACCAGCAGCTGGCTTAGTGCACCCTTGCTGCTGCAGCTGCCTGGAGGCCTCCCAAAGGGCTCCTGCTCTGGGCAAGCTGTTCTCCAGCCCTGCGCCTGGCCTGTGAAAAGCCCAGCTTGTGAAAGCTGCACTCAGCACCGATGCTCAGACATCCCAGACCTGTAGAAACTCTTGAGTTCATGTGCTGGCACTGGGTGGGTTTTCCCACACTGAGCATTATGTACAGCCTTGTTGAGGCTAATACGGACTTCCTGTTCTTGCCCAGGTTTCTGCTCTGAAACTATTCAAGTGCTGAGGACTGGGATTTTTCAACAGCATCATGTTCCCCTTTGTGCTTTCTTGGGGCAGGGATTGCAGTCGTGCAAGACCTGCTTGGGAGCTCATTCTTCTTTTGTAATGCTCTCTATGGGACAGCAGTACAATTTCTTTTAGCTGCCTACATTTCTGGAAGGATTACTTACACATAACTTCTATCTGAATTGCCCCTTAGTGGCACTAGTGGGGGCAATGGTGGGATTATTTGTTTTTTGTGGGATTTGTTTTTGTTTGTTTGGTTGGTTTTTTGTTTTAGGTTTTTGTTTGGTGTGTTTTTTTCATATTTATTTATTTATTTTGTTTCATTGTACACACTGAATAATATTCTCCCACTTGCAGTAAGTGGGTTTATAACTAAAAACTCCCATGCTGTGTTAAGGAAAAATAGGCCCCCTTATAAATTCAAGTGCTTGCTCATGGGTTCCTGGCTGACAAAATCCCCTTCAGCTTGCTTAAGCATTAAATAATTTTTCAAGTGGCATTCAGATTATCTAGTGGGATGTTTTCCAGTTAATTGTTATTGTTTGTAGTGTGCATTTTTGTTCATAAAAACTGAGATCAGAAATTTGTAGAAGCATCTGTGTCTGGTTTAAATGAGTTAAAGCTATTGTTGTGTCAGTTTGAGACTTCAAAATGTTTGGGTTGTTTTTTTTCTTCTTTTAGATCTTTGTACATCTTAATGACATTCACTCTGTGGTGGGGATTCCTCTTTTCAGGTAAGTATTCTTCCCACCATATTTGTCATGGCAGTATCAGGACAGGCCAATTTTGTAATTCTTGCTGTCCACCATGAGTATTTATCTTTTGGTTTGATAGTCACTGATTGTCAAATTTGTCTTGTATCTGCCTGGATTTTCAATGAACACACAGACCAGACTTTGCAGTGAGTTATGGTTAAAAGCAGATTTCTCTGTCTCTCACTAGATCTGTCTAGTTCATTTGTTTTTTGACATTACATGGGCTTTTCTGGGTGGATCTGCTGTTGTTTTAATTAATTTTTTGTTTGTTTTGTTGCTGTCTGCAGGCTTCCATTGGCAAACAGAGAGTATATCAAAACAGCAGGACTGCGGTCAACGGTCGCATGGGCCATGGCATCTCTGGCTGAAATCAGTGTCAGTGAATGTTCCTTGCAAAGAAATGGAGTCCTGAATGAAGGGCAGGGGGGTGCTGCTCGTCAGGGCTGGAGCTGGATGCTCTGAAGGAGTGTGGTGATTTTAATACCCCATTCTCTATGTGGACAGGATCTGCCATGCTTGTCATGAGTGTGCTGTCACCTGCTGTTCTGCCAGGTCTCTGCTGTAGTTCCAGCTGCTTCTCAACAGAGCTGTTAATCCTTGTATAGATATGTCTAAGTGGCAAGATTTTTTTCACTGTCCAGTGACAGTGAGGAAATGAAACCTTGTTTGGTGTTCTTTTCCAAGGAAATGTGATCTCTTTTCACAGATTAATTTGGTACCAATATATGTCTGCAGTCCACTTCTAATTCCTCCTGATTGTCACCTCAGGCCTGTCTGTAGTGAAGCTATTGATGCTTGTTTCTATATTCCCTTACAAGCAAGTTTGACCTGAGATTATCAGTGATTGTTGTTAACCTGTGCTGGATTCAGTGGGATTATGGACATCCCTCTGTAAGCTTTGTCCTGGGTAAGGAGTCTGTCTTGCTTGGGATTCAGTCACTCCTGTGTTTTGTAGGCTGGTGCCCTTGTGCTGGATCCCATGTGTGGGCTAGGAACGATTCTGCTGGAGGCTGCCAAAGAGTGGCCTGTAAGTATCCCAGCCACAGCTGCTTGGATCTCGGCAGGGAAGCTGGTAGTTGTGCTGCAGGGTTTTCTTTCTATCAGACCAAAGTCCATTGCTGGAAAGGGGCAGCAAAACTAGTCTTTCTAGGCAGCTGCTAAAAGTGTTTTAGTACAAACATTCCCCCTGATGAATGTCCTGCAGGCTGGTGCAGCAATTGATTGATACTGCAGGGTTTGGATGAGGTAACCATGGACTTGTAGAGCTTTCCTGGGCTTATCCAGGGATCAGAGGAATGGGTGTGATGGGACAGTGTCAGCATTAGAGGCAGTAGAGCTGCTGTAGCTAACTGGGGTCTTCCTGTTAGGACATGCTCTTGATACTTCTGTCATTTCAAGTGTCTTGAGCACACCAGAACATTAAATGAGTGAAGACAGCACGTACTTCCTCCATTCCTCCATCCTCTGGATTGTGAATTGTTCTGTGTAACAGAGATACTAGCAGAGATAATAGCAGATGTCCCAGAAAGGGGGTTTTCTTGCAAGAGCTGTGCAACAAGGCAATTCTGAGAAGGGTTTATAAAATAAATAACCCAATTGTTAACAAAACTGCTTTTCTCTTTTTCTCTGAACAGGAAGCCTGTTACTGGGGTGCTGATATAAGTGATTCACAGTTAGATGGTGCAGATGGGAATATTAGAAGTGCAGGCTTAATGGATAAGATTGAGTTGCTTAAAGCTTCTGTGAAAGGTATGTCTGTAGGCTTTCCAAGTGAAATTTTTTGTGTTTCTGGGATTGTACAGGAAATGTAGGTTCTCTTGAGGGATATGTTGTAGAGCTAACTCCCAACAAATAGCTGGGTGATGACTCTGTATTGCTAGTGAAGGGATAGTTATTTCTTCTTCCTCCCTGATGTCTGCACCTGGGAACTTTGGTAAGAGTGAAGTCAGCAGAAGGCAATAAGAATTAAAATTCTCTGGCATGGAGAGTAGTTGTCTCTCTTAATGGTGAATGTTTAAATACCACAAAGAGTGTGTACCATGTGAAAGTGCTTTGTATCTTAATGGGACACAGCCAGGACAAACCCAAATAAAATGCAGCCTGTAACTTAACATTTACCAGATGAGTAATGGTGAGGACTCATTAAGCTAAATTTGAATTGTTCATGTTTTGCAGTAGGAGTATTTTGAATGGTGATGCCTTTCCCCTGTAAGAGGGAATCTGTTTGCTCTTAATTCACAGGCTAGTCTGTAGAGAAGGTAATCATTTCACGACCTTATTCTGGACCTCAAAGTCTGAGGCTAAATTATCCCTCTATGAAATTCATGACAGGCAAGCTGGCTGTTTTTCCCTGTGCATGAGTGATGAAGCATGCATAATTTTTTACTTTGCAGTATTTATTTCTTACCGTAATGGTAAGAAATACTATTTATTTTTTATAAAAATGTAGGTTTATTTCTCACTTAAAAGCTGTGTCTAAGTTTGGTTTCTATGATAATGGAAGGTACTTAGGTGCTAGCTTTTCTAAACTGAATAAGTAGTTGGTGTCTTCATCACTGGTCAAAAGCTGCTATTTCTGCATGTCTTGATCTGTGGGAGTCCAGGGTATTTCCCTGACTCCTTTGGGGATGCGAAAACCCCCATGGCAGACCCCTCTGAGACCCCCAAATGGTGCCCAAGAGCTGCAGGGGCTGGATTTAGCTCCTTGGGAGAGTTTGCCAACACTGAGGGAAGAATCGCAAAACATGAAAGTTAGCAGAGTGTAAATTAGAATATTAGAATGTAAAATAAGTAGGTTTTTAAATTGTTTATATTAAGGGCCATGTGGTCAAGATGGAGGAACCTGGGTGTGGTGGGCTCCTTCTTCCTTCTTCTTCATGTCATCCATGTTAGGGAGGCATCCTGGGAACCACAAATTGGATGGAAAAAAAACTGGACATTGTAAAGAGATTGCATAGCATTGAAAAAGGTCTGTAAACATTGTATACGTAGTTTTAGGTATAAAAGATTTGGCACAGCCCGCCCGGGGGCAGTTCTGTGATGGTCGCTTTGCAGAACAGACCTGTGTCGGGCTGATTGAAACCTTTCAGAAGATAAAATAAATAAATAGCCTTGCAACAACACAAGGTCGTCTCAAAAAGCTTTCTTGCTAAGAACTCCGAGAGAAGCCAGACTCCTGACCACCTGCATGTCCTCTCTGAGGAGGTCTCACGCCTAGAGAGACCCTCGGGGTGGGACATTGATCAGGACCGTAGGTGACATGTCCTTTCATTTGCAGATGGAATTGATACCCAGTTGTACTGCAAGTGTTGACCCAAGAATGTTCTGGGAAACATCTCCAGCTAGTTCTAGAAAAGTTGGCGTAGAATCTCAGCAGAGTTTAGGTGAGGAAGGACTGTTGGAGCTCTTTAGTCCTGTTGTCTGCTCAGGGCCGTGTCTGGTCAGTTTTGAGCACCCTGAGGGATGGGAGACTCACAGGGTCTCAGGGAGGATCTCAGCTTGGCCTGCACAGCCTGGCAGTGTGGCCAGCCTTCGTCACCACAGGCACAGTGCTGCATCTTTGTCAGGGGAGCTGACCTTTGCTGGGATGCAGAAACTCTAAGGCAACACTACAAAGACACTAGCTCTGACAGAATCCAAGTGATTCTGGCTGTAGCCAGATTCCAGGGGGGAGAAAAGGGGGGTGGAGAGGAATTTGGTATGGGTCCTTGCCATCCACAGATGAGCACTTGAACATTTGCACTAAGTGCTCACAAACTTAACTCTTCTTACGTGTTTTGCGAAATTATTTTTGTATTTGAGATATACTGTGTGTTGAGACGCAGCAGTTAATTTGGATCCATGTGATAGACCTATGGGAGAGTCTTGCTGCAGGGGCAAACTTCATCAGGAGCAGGGAATGTGCAAACTAAACAGTGCTGTCATGCGTTTGTCTCTTCCCAGTCTGCAGAGGGGTGATTGGTGGCCCCAGCAGTGTTGTTTGTGAGGGCAGGTGCAGAAGGAGCTGTGAATCTGGGTGCATAACCCAAAAAGAGCTGGCAGACAGTGTTGGAAGGGGAACGGGGCCATAGCTGCTGTGCATTTTTCAGAGTCGGAGATAAAAACCTGCCTTTATTGTGCAGCATTGCCATTGCCCTCAGAAAGCTTCGACAGTGTTATTTCGGATATTCCATTTGGGAAGAAGTTCAAGACCACGAATGATGCCCAGCTCCTACCAGATATTCTCCAGGAAATGGAGAGGTACGTGTAGCCTCTGACACGCTTTTGGGGCTTGATGGAAGTGTCACGACAGTTTGTGATCTGAGCATGCAGTCAGCTTGCTTTATTCCAAAGTCTGCAGCTCTGTGGTCTGGCCCTGTTCAGGCTGTGAAATCTCAGCCCTTTACTTTTCCCTTAGAGACTGTTGTGTTGTGTCTTGCCAGCTGTGCGTGCCGATGGCAGCACAGGCTGACAAGGAATGATCTTGTGGGAGCCATGCTCACAAATACTCTTTGCAAGGCATGATGGTGAAATATTTCTAAGCCACACTCAAAAGTATGGCAGAAAGGGGAGAGGCCTACCTGCACAAAGTTAAAGCATGAGCAGGCAAATAGAGCTATAATCCTTTTTCAGTTGAGACCTGCATGAATAAAATCGTAGACTTTCCCTTTTGAGGTTACAGCCAAGCTTTGACCAGCCTGCCTTGACAGGAAGGATCTCAGACTAGAAAAAGTGCCATGCATTTTCCTTGCTATCCAGGAGTATCTCATCAGCAACCTGGTCTGATTTTAGGTGTGTCCATTCTTACCATGTCATTTTGTGGCAGAGTTGAGCCAAACTAATAGGTGGGCTGCTTCTGACAGACAGTCCGAGCCATCTTCCCCTCTACTTCTTGCCTGAAAACAAGCCCTTTCTCTAGGACTGGTCTTCAGTGGGTGCTGATCTCACTCACCCAATGCAGGAATGTGGGGGAGAAGGCGGCGTGGCTCCACAGAATGGTGTGACAATCTTACTGTGCTTGTCTTCTTGCCTTATTAGCTCTATTGGTCTGTCCTAAGCAAAATATTCCCTTGGGAAGGTGGAGACGAGGAAGGGCCCATTATCGTGAAAGCCCCACCAGTAAAATCGTTCAAACTACTTCTGGTAAACTGAGTCAGGGTAGTATTTTTTTTCCTCTTTCAAAGCCAAGTATAATATTTGACCATATACGTAGAAAAATTAATTACAAACAATGGTTAATTTTCCTCTGCTTTCTGAGTTTGAAAGCTATTAAGAATCAGTGGAACAGGGCAGACCTTTTAAAGTTTCCAAAAGGAAGGGCCAGTTTCAGAATTACCCTACTAATCTGAGAAGCCCTTGCTGCACTGGGAGTCTGTTCCTTTGCAATCTCCAAAAACCCTAGTCCTGATGGTGTTCCTCAATCCTTGAAAGAATGCTGAGGGGAGTAAAAAATCAGTCCATCTTCCCTGCTAACCCAATAGAAAGAAGTGCTAACATCAGAAATGCTTTGGAGTCAGAATGGGGCCCTGTTCTTCCATTTAAAAAGAGGTAAGATGATGCGGGATTTAAACTCCTTTTGGAGATGCAGCTCACTGAGTTGAGCCATGACACACTCGGGTGTTTTTTTGAGTGCAGGTGGCATCTGAAGCATCAGCAGTGTTGCATTCTGCACAGGTGAAGGGATGCCAGTAAGGATTGACACCTGACCTTTATTTTTCCTGTGATTGCCAGAGTGCTTCGTGTTGGAGGGACTCTGGTGTTGCTGCTGAGCCAGGAGCTGCGCAGGTGCGTGGAAGGTTTGACCAGGTGTGCTGGAGGTGACCCTGCAGCAGCCCCAGGCGTGGATGGCAATTCTTCCTCCTCAACACAGGGGCGTGGAGAATCCCTTCTCAGCAGACGTTTCGGGTCTCTGGTGCCAGAGGGTGTCTATGCCGTGAGTCTGGGGAAGACTGATGCTTTCATACACAAATACAGGAAGGTGTCTGCTGCTGGGAGCGGGGAGCTGTCTGGGCCTGGGCCTGGGCCAAAGGGAACCTGAACCCCGAGACGCTTCAGGAGCAGCACGGCAGGACTCGGAGGAACCCCGCTGGTGCAGACAAACCCGGTGCCATCCATTAGATTGCCTCACAATCTCTGGATGTCCTAAGGCACTGTGGTTTTCTCTCTGGTTTTTAGGAGAGATGGAAGATGCCTACCAGTGTTTCAGCCAGTTCTACTGTATTGTATACAGTGAAACAGGATATAGTGTATTGTAATGAGGCAGAGTCCTCAAATCCTTGTTTAGTCAAAGCTGATTGGGAGGAGTTTCTATGGGAGAGAAGGTCTTCATTTGCAGAACTACAAAACCAGATCTGGTAGCCCATGATCTTTGGGCTGTCCACTCCAGCTCTTAATTTAAAGTAATATTCAAGCTACAGCGTTGTCTATTCTTGCTCTACTTAATGTTCAGATTGTTCTTAGGTGGAGGATAGGCAAGCCACCTGGAGTTGCTGAGAAGGAAGGGAGGACAGAAGGAGAAATAAGCAGCACTGACAGCCAGAGTTGCAGTAAGTCCCAGGTGCCTGGGCCCTGACTCTGTTTTGTCTATCCTGGGTCCTCCCTGCCCGTCTCTCCACCTCTCTCCTGCACTCCTGTGACATATTTTTTTCTTCCCTGTGCCTTTTCTCTTGATTCTTCTGTTCCATCAAAATTGGGCTTTTAGAACTGTATCAGCATTAAATAAAGGCAATACTGAAATCACTCTGTCCTTTGGGTTTTAGCATCCTTTGTACAAAAGGCTGAGATAGCAAAAAACAAAAATGATTGCATATTTTCTGTGAGAACTGAACAAAGACTTCTCACTGCTTTCCTAAGGCATGTCAATCTGCAGGAGCACTGGAAGCCTTTTGAGAAGGGAAATTTAGGATAAAATACTAAATACATTCTATATGCTTCTGTGTCAAGTTTCTGACTGAAGATCACCTTAAAGAACAGAGTTGGATTTAATAATGTTGTTTGACTTCAACAGACTTTCTTTCAAATGAGAAAGAAAAAGGCATAAAATGAATTTTTTTGGGGGGTTGAATAAAAGTGAGATGCAAATTAAGGAATTGCTTCTACCTGTAAATATTCTTGTCCTAAAGGAGCCATCAGCTCTCTATCAACTCTGTACTAAAAATTATATTTCTTTACAAACCTGTAAACCTTGCATTTTGTTTCATGAGTTCCTATGGGCAGACAGTAGGAAACCTGTGAGCCGACTGTAGCTGAGCTCAGCCGAGCCGAGTTCAGCCAAACCCAGCCGAGTTCAACTGAACTGTGCTGAGTTCAGCCGAGCCGAGCAGCACTGAGTTTGGCCAAGCCGAGCCAAGCTCTGCCAAACGCAGCGAGCGGCACCGAGTTTAGCCAAACCTAGAGGAGTGTAGCCGAGAATAGCCGAATTTATCCGAAGAGCCAAATCTGGCCTAGTTCATCCGAGCTGAGCTGTGCTGAAGAGCTGAATGTAGCCGAGTGTAGCCCATAATAGCCGAGTTCAGCCGAACATTGCGAACCGAGTTAAATGGAACCGGGCCAAGCTCCACCGAACACATGGAGCGGCACCGAGCTCGGCAGAACCCAGCTGCTGCTCTCCTGCCCGTGGAGTAGCGCAAGTGCAGTCCCTGCCCAGCGAGCTCCTGCCCGGCCCCGTGCGATGGCCGGGCCGCCCGCGGGACTTGGTGCAGGAAAACAGCGAGCTCTGCGTGTTTAAGGTCAGGCGGCCCCGCTTTCCCTGCGCGGCGTCTCTTGCCAAGCTCAACCAACCAAGTGGTACTGAGTTTGGCCAAACCAAGTCTAACAGACTTCTGTTGAATCTAGGCGAGATAAGCCAAACTGAGACAAATCCAGCTGTACCAAACTGAGCTCAGGCGAGCTGACCGAGCTCAGCCGCACCGAGCCATCTTCAGCCCATCCCAACCATATTTAGCCGAGCCCAGCCGAACCTAGACGAGCTCACCCAAACCGACCCTGAGTTCGACCAAACCCAGCCGAAGTAGATGAGCTTAGAAGATATGAAATTCTGCTGAACTTGTATTTTCTGATGTGTAAAGTGACAAGGACTCTGCTGAATTTCAGCACACGAGCGAGAACAGCAGCAAAAGCTCCACCTGAAGTTAATTTACCCCCTTGGAGCCAGCCAACATCACAAAAGGCAAAGAGAGTGACAGTAGGTAGGCAATACTATTTATTGTTTTCTTCCACCACACCTTGGTTGCTTTCTTTTTAAAAACATTACTGACACCTTGAACATGTTCCACAGCATTCCCAAACTTCAAACAGCTGGGACCGCACTGTGATTCCAACACATTCCGGTGGCAAGTGCTCTGTCCCGGCAGCTTTCCTGGATGCTCTCATGGCCATTAATTAGTGCGAGTGCAGTCACTGCCTAATGAATTCCTGTCCGACTCTGCACTCCCGTTCGTAGCTGTGCTGAAAAGAGTGAGAAGGAGGTGTCTTTACAAACAAACAGTGGGCCTGCTGGTAGATAAACCCAGATACTGATAGGTGAAAGAAGTAATGACTGGAACCATCAATTCCAGAGGAATTCCACTAATTGACACAGACTGTTGCTCACCCAAGGCCGTGCTAAGTTCCTGGACTTAGAGGCAAAGAACAAGAAACACAAAAAGCAGGGGTAGGGAAGGAAATGCACATTAGAACAGGGTCTGTATTAGGCGATTCGGGAAATCTGTACTTTTCAAGCACCTCAGCCAATGGGGAAGAGAGAAAGAAATGTGGCTGGGAAATTAGGATAAAAAGGAGGCTGCGTACTCCAACAGCTTGAGAGACCGCATGGGAAAAGCCCATGGCCTTTCCCTTTATTTGAATGAAGTTACAGGACTCCTCTGTCTCTTTTTTGGACACGAACCTCTGGTGTTTGTGGATTAATTTTCCTGACAATGCGATGGCCGGGCCGCCCGCGGGACTCGGTGCCAGGAAAACAGCGAGAGGCGCTTTCCCCGCTCAGGAGCCGAGCGGGACTCCGGGGAACCCAGCGAGCGGCACCGAGCTCGGCCGAACCGAACCGAGCCGAGCGGGACTCCGGGGAACCCAGCGAGCGGCACCGAGCTCGGCCGAACCGAACCGAGCCGAGCGGGGCTCCGGGGAACCCAGCGAGCGGCACCGAGCTCGGCCGAACCGAACCGAGCCGAGCGGGGCTCCGGGGAGCGCAGCGAGCGGCACCGAGCTCGGCCGAACGGAGCCGAGTTCAGCCGAACCGAACCGAGCTCTGCCGAACCGAGCCGGGCTCCGGGGAGCGCAGCGAGCGGCACCGAGTTCAGCCGAACCGAACCGAGCTCTGCCGAACCGAGCCGGGCTCCGGGGAGCGCAGCGAGCGGCACCGAGCTCGGCCGAACGCAGCCGAGCTCTGCCGAACGCAGCGAACGCCACCCAGTTCAGGCGAACCGAGCCGAGTAATTAAAAAAGCAGAAGCAAACCCTCAAAGTCTGAGCAGCAGACCCAGCAAAGGTAGGCAAGTTTGGCATTTTCTTTGCTATGCTGTGAGTGTATTCAAGACATATTTCCTCTTTGTTTGACAGAAGCAAGACAAAAAAAAATTCTTACCAAAGCAGGATGTTTTTCTCTCCAGTCTATCAAGTAGCTAAATACCACCAGTTAGCTATCCGTATTTTAAAATCAGCTGGAGAACTTGCATCCCCGAGGCCTGGGGACTGTCTGAGGAGAACTGTGGCCAACTCTGTTAATTGTTGAGCTCCTCTGGAACAGCAGAGAGGTTGGAGGAGGCTGGAAGAGTTCCAGTGTCCAGGTACCCAAAGAGACTGACCTGGACAAGCTAGGTCACATTTAGGCAGTGCTGCGACTGACCCCTGCCCAGGCAAAATCACAGAACTAGAGCTGAGATAAGGTACAAATGAAACAGTCTTTCAAAGAACAGGGAAGCCAATTCCAGACTCTGTGGGTTTGGACAGACAAGTACAGTGACAATGTCTGATGTCATTTTTTGAGGGAAGTGGGATTTGAAGGATAAAGGCAGCTGCACATCTGTGATTTCCTATGAGGGTGGTCATACACCATCACATCCAAATACTGAATGGAATTTCTTACTGCAAGAGATCTGTCTGGAGCCAGCAGGGAGCCTTGGGGACCTTGATTGAGCCTCTCTGAGAGCAAGAAACATGGATGAGGGATGAGACACAGATCTTCTAACTCTCTAGGCATCCAACTTGGGTTTCTCTCCAACATTACACCATCTGGTAGGAAAGTGATAGCCAGAAGATTTGTGTTGTGCATGGCTATCAGGAATGCACAGCCTCCAGTGAAATGCATGGGACACCTGGAAGGAGCTCAACCTGTCCTCTTTGCATGGTGTGAAGTTCCAGCCTTGGCCAGGAACCATCTCCAGCCACAAACCCTTATTTTTTTGTATCGTTTTGGATGTTAATACACATCATTGAAGCAAATGTTAATGCTCTGCATCCCAGCAGTATGATCATCAGCTGCCTTAGCAGGTTTGAAATCACTGGTCCCATGCTCCAGATCTTTTGTTTTATTTCTGTGGGATAGTGCAGTGCTGACAAAAGGGACTGGGACATGGATACCTCACTGCAGGGCTTGTACAGGCATCAGCCTCTCCCAAACATCCATCAAAATTGGCACCAAGTCATTTGGTATTGCAGAGAAGCGTATGGTGTAATCAGATCATGGATTCAGGTCCAGGACCTCTCAGTGTCTAAGGATTCCCCTGTGGCATAAGTAAACAGTGCTGTTGCATAGGCCTTTGGGAAGACACTGACAGTGACTTGTTTCTGTGCAGATGTGCAGGTAAGAACAAGGCACTCTGCTGTGGAGGGTGGTGTGCCCTTGCCAAGAGAGTTAACCCTTGGTGTTACACAGTGGGGGAAGAGGTGGGTGTCATGCATAGCCAAAATTGCATCCACACTGCATCAAAAGAGGTGATGGGGGGGGAGGAATCTGCCAAGGCAGGTGGGATTCTGCTCCTCTCCCCCACTCTGGTGAGACCCCCACCTCCAGAGCTGCCCCAGCCCTGGGGTCCAGCACAAGAAATATCTGGAGCTGTTGGAAGAAGTGCAGAGGAAGCCATAGAGATGCTCTGAAGGGTAAAGCCCCTCAGCTCTGGAGCCAGGCTGGGAAAGCTGGAGGTGTTCACCTGCAGAAGGCTCCAGGGAGACCTTAGAGCCCCTTCCAGGGCCTAAAGGGGCTCCAGGAGAGCTGGAGAGAGACTTGGGATAAGGGATGGGGGGGACAGGACAGGGGGAATGGCTTAACACTGCCAGAGGGCAGGGTTTGATGGGATGTTGGGGAGGAAATCTTGGCTGTGAGGGTGGAGAGGCCCTGGCACAGGGTGCTGGAGAAGCTGCCTCCCCTCCCCAGGATGTGGGCGAGCTGGGAGAGCACACAGGGTCCTGTATGTTCCTTGGCTTGACAGAGATGGATAAGCACAGAAATGATGAAGGTAAAAGTTCTCCTGCCTTGACCAGTGACGTAAGTGTGCATTTGTTGGGTGAGTGTATCAGATTATCATAGGAAAAGAGACATGAGGTTTCCATACAGATATTGGATGGTTGTCATGCCAAGGGCAGTGGGTGGGTGACACTGCAGAGAGGATGAGAGAGCAGGGGGGTGCAAGTTTACACTAGTGGCTTCTTCCAGACACTCTGAGATTTTCATGTGCACAGATTTTTCCTACCAGTTTTTTAGGAAGAGTAAGTTTTTGGTAACATGCCTCTTCTACCCTGCAGTTTCATGTCCATTTCCATGTCTGTTGTGTTGTTAGTCTGCCTCCTGCTTTGTGGTTTATTTGGGTAAACTGCCTTTTTGTTTTTGTTACCTTTTGTGAGCATGCCAGAGGCTCTAGGGAGCCAATAAATGAGACTATTAGTGCTCCTTTTGACTGCTGTTTCCCCTCTGCGTGTTTGTGACCTAATCCTGAATCTCTGCCCAACCTGCTGAGCTGAATTTTCTGCGTCCTGATCTGATAAAGGAGGAGCAGTGGGCAAATGCATTAGGAGGAACAGTGGGTCAAGAGACACTCTAACCAAATACTGACAGAAAAAGTATCACCTCTGTGTAGTTATAAACATTGTGCGTCATTACTGGATCACTCGAGGCAGTGAACGTTTCCTGCAGGTTATTTTTTCCCACCAGTATCTACTTACTTTATCCCTGGTTATACTTACTTTGCTGGCGTTGATCCAGAGCAGGACATACACAGTAGAATAAGGAAAAGAAAGGTCACAAATGCAGCAAGGCCGACCCAAAAGGCAATGACGATGGAGTCTGTGGACACAGCACAGTAATTCGGTCATGTGCATTTTTCATGGCAAAAATAAAACACAGCAAGATGGTTTATCATCTCCACTAAAGGTGTGCCATTTGATTCATTCAGTTTCTCCTTTCAGAGAGAGGAATCTAAGTGCCAATTTGTTAAAGGTCTTGTGAGCCTCCTCACAGTGGATGGTAACAGGGATGAGGGAGGGGTTGGGAAAAGCCTCCAGAGTGTTGTGATGACTAGAACTGTGTAGATATTTGAATATGGTTCCTTTTACACAACCACAGTGCAGGAAGCCTGAGTGGTTGCTGCCTAATCCTGCAGGCCCTCAGGAAGGGAATTCCAGCCTTGAAAGCATTTTATACCAAGAGAAAGAGCAAGGGAAGTTTGTTGCCAAGTCCCTGTGACACTCCTAGCACACCAGTGCAGTGGGAAAGAATGTGCCCCTTGCCCTGTTCAGCTGCAGTGCCCCTGCAACCACCATAAAATACTGCAAGATATTGCCTGCTTTGCCAGGAGCAAACTCTTTCCTTAAGGAAGAAGAGGATTCCCCGTGCCAAAGTGTGTTCTCAGTTGGTTTAGTGGAGTGTGAGGTGCCTGGGGGAGCAAAGGGAGCTGCTCTTTCTTGAAGGCTACAGCGCTGTGCCAGTTATTGCCTGAGCTTTGGGCTCTGAGGGAGGGGATGAATCTGCTCCTGCTCCCACAGCACATTTGGCCAGTGTTCAAAAATGCCCCTTCCTGGGATCACTGTGGTGGTGGTGGCCTTGGGAAGTTTGGGATCTGCCCTGGATTCACAGCCGGTGACTCACTTTAGATGAGGTGGAAAAAGAAGGGTCACTGACTCCAGAGACAAATATTGACCAAGATAAAATAAATCTTCCCTCTGAAAGTACAGAAAACATTGTGTTCTTTGAAACAGGTCCAGTATGTTTGATTGAGTGTTTCTTTGTGAAAAAGTTCAGTATGTGTTGGCATCAAAGCCACAAAGAGATTAAGGGAATTAGTCCAGCTCCTTTAAAACTCAAAACTAGAGCTGGCCAGCTGTACGCTTATCAGAAACCTGAGTTTTGGCTGGGCTACTGAGAAATATCAGTGGGGAGGGGCAGCTTATTTTATTCTTCCTTTTCCCAGGGACATTTTGAAAAACCCAAAGTTTTGAAGTGTTCCATGCCATTGGGACAGAAATTAAGAGTTTGGATTTATAGAATTCCCTATCAGAGCTGGTTTTGCTTTTTCTTTTAAAAACAGTTTAAATACATTTCATGGAATTCACTGAAGCTAAATAAATTGGCTCCAGGGCTCAGGTGGACCTTGAAGCAAAATTTCCTGGGTTTAAATTCTGCAACAGGTATTTTTTTAAAACTTGAATAACATATTTTTATATCTTACCAATCTAAAAAAAGCTTTCATATTGCTAAATTTTGCCATCACTTTTTGTGCATGTGTGTGTGCATGTTTTTAAATAGCCTACAAGTTCATGGACCAATTAAGATTTTTCATTATTTTCGTACAAAATTGAGAGACATGCTCAACTTTACAAATAGAAAGCAAGACCATGGCTTTTTATCTGGGTTTATCTTTTTATCTGGGTTTAGATTCATTTTCATGAGACAAATTCAGTCTCACAAAGTTTCAGGGACCAGCCACACAACAGAGGAAAAGAAGTGCAGAGATTCAGATATTTTTTATTGAAAAAAATATAAAAACCTTCGCAGGCACAACTGAAGTAGGGAACTGCAATCCCATCCTGGGTTTAGGGCGACTGTGCAGTTCCCTTGGGCTGCCCCAGCAATGGCCCTGAGCACATGAAGCCAATAATCCCAGAGGCGGCTTCTCGTGGTAAAAAATGTAAATATTATGCCAGGACAGGAAAACCTGCAAGGTACATTCATTGCTTGACTGGTGCTTTTACTCAAAATGAGGAGAAAACCTAACCAGCTGTGGAATCATTTCCCTTGGTGTTTTCACTAGAACTTGCAATCCACTGTTCTTCTATTGGTATTTGGAGAAGGAAGAATAATAGTACCAAAAGGATGCAGCCTCTATTCCTCCTAGGCTGCTGACATGGAAAAATGTATATTTTCATCTCTTTTGAATATAAAAATGCCTGAAAGGTGGCAGACTTCTCTTCTTTAGGGGGAGAGAACAAGTGGGACAAAAAACTAAATACAAGATCAGTTTACCTTGCTTTTTAAGGGAAATAAGTCTGATGAGATCATTCATAAGCACATATGGGGTAATTTCCTCCTCAGAATTGGCAACAAATTTAAATTAAATTTAACAGAGGGTGAACATCTTTTCTCAGAAGCTCAGTTTCTACAAATTTCAAGAAAACAGGCAGCTGAAGAAAGAGAAATCTTATTAATTGCCAGGGAGGGAAGTGCTATAACACAAACATCATCTCTGTTATCCACCAGGTGATCCAAATGGTAGAAAAATGTCATTAAGGAGGAAACAGGGGAAAGTTTAATCCTGATTTTTGGGTTTTGCTATGCCAGCCACATGCCAGAGACTTACATCTAGCTTAGCTAAGCAGTTTGGGATTTCCCTGGTGGAATTTACCCTGGGGGTAATAATCTGCCCTGACTTTAAAATTAAGAGAATCAGAGGAGCTGTCCATAACTTGCCTGGTCCCAGCAGCACCAAATCTTGCTCTACAGCATTAAAGAGCAAGATTTTCTGTGTGGAAGGGTGTGGATATTCACACCACTTTCTTTAAGGTGTGGTGCTCTAAGTTCGGAGGCAATAAACCCTCAGGTGATCTGAATGCACGGAAAAAAACTTTTCTAGAGGTGGTGCAGGGTCAGTTTCTGCTCCTTTTTCCTACTGCTGTCCAAGAAAGAGAAGGACAAGCAGCTCCTAACACAGGCTAATTCAACCTTCGCCATCAGAAAGGCAGTTTCTTGCATTGTTAGAGAGAGAGACATGAAGATGTTCTGAAAGGCCGTCACATTTTCCTGGAATATATAATAATTTCACTGCAATAACCTTGGGAAAAACAATTTTAGTCTCTGAAACCACATCTGAACAGTTGCAGCCATCTTCAGTAAACTAAACTGCAATGAGTAAAGCCCAGAGCTTTGGTAATTAACTGAAGATACAGCCTCAGGCAGAGGCTTGACAAAAATCAAGGGAAAGCACTGCCTGCAGCATAAATGACTCCAGAGCACCTTACCTGCTCTCCCTTGGTCTTTGTCAGTCCATCCACCACCCTTGGTTAATCCACCCTGATGCAGCTTATAATTTACTTTAGCAACACCTAACCACTGCAGTTATATTAGAAAAACCAAAATCATTTGCCACTGTAAGTAGCCATAAAAAGACACTGCTGTTTCACTGTGCAAAGCCAGGTGTGAAATGCAACGAGCTATTGCAAGGTGAGTTGGGTGAATGCTACTTCATATCCTTTGAAAATAAAATGCAAAGCCCAGCAGAGTCAGTTTCCATAGCAGCAAAGCATTAGCACAATAATAGATATTATTGCTTTATTAGCTCAGCAGCACTAAATCAAAGGAAGAAAGATAAAAGAACATGTTTGCAGCTTATTGTTCCTGGCTAGAGGAAACATACATTTCCTTTACTAAAAGTCTGAATGTTTACCAGTGGCAATGTCAGCCTTGTCCCAAGATGAAAACAAAACCATGTCAGTGAGATAAGCTGTGCAACATTTTCCCTGTGCTAGATTAGCACCTACTATTCCCCAATACTTACATTTATTAACCTCCAACTTGCTTCCATCTACTGGAATTGGATCTATGTAATCCCAGTAATATTCATAAGACCAGAAATACTCAGAGGAGTTTGTCCTGTTAGCCATGTCAGTGGTGCCTTTTAAGCCAGCTCAGAACTCCGACCCACTGCTTTGCTTCATTGTACTTCAGCGCCCTCAGAAAGAGAATTGCACAACTGATGCCTGTGCCAATCACTCTGGGGTCCCGCAGCTCAAGGACTGCCTTGGGACTGAAAACATCTAGTGGCAATGAGTAATAATGTATGGCACAGATGTAAGAGCAGCCCTGAAAATGCAATCTTCGCTTCTTGCCAGACACTCATGTTATTCCTCAGCATGTTTTCAAGTGCAATGCGTGTCCCGTAACCTAGGGACAGGGTGGACAAGTGCCAGCTGGGTCACAAACCCTTCTCTCGGAGCAATGCACTGTTCCTGGGCGCTCCTGAGCACAGCTGGGCTGAAAAACATTCCTGAATGTATCTGGGTGGGAAGGGCTGTGGTCTGGAGGGGCCACACCGGGAGTGGCCGAGGGCGCTTGGCCTGTTCAGCCCGGAGGAGGCTGAGGTCAGAGCTCGCCGGGGCTGCATCTCCTCCCGAGAGGCAGCTCCGGTCTCTGCTCCATGTGGGAGACAGGGACAGGACCCAGGGAACGGCTGGAGCTGTGTCTGGAGGGGTTTATGTTGGATACCAGGGAAAGGTTCTTCGCCCGAGGGTGCTGGGCACTGCCCAGGCTCCCCAGGGAACGGGCACGGCCCCACAGAGCTCCAGGAGCGTTTGGACAGCGCTGCCAGGGTGCGATTGTCGGGGTGTCCGTGCAGGGCCAGGGGTTGGACTGGATGGCGCTTGTGAGGCCCTGCCAGCTCAGGACGTTTTCTGAATGAGATGTGACTTGATAAAACGCTTCGTATATGAGGGTGTATTGGAATAAGCACACCCTTCTCTTTGGTTCCGTGACCGCACGAGGTCCAAACGCCCCACGGGCGGTGCGGGGGCGACTCCGGGGCAGCCCTCGGCGAGCGGGCGATCTCTCGCCAGGGCCCAGGAGCGGTCCCGGGCCGGGCTCAGGAGCGGTTCGGGGGGCAGGCCTCAGGAGCGGTCCCGGGCCAGGCCCCAGGAGCGGGCGATCTCTGGCCAGGGCCCAGGAGCCGGGCTCAGGAGCGGTCCCGGGCCGAGCCCCAGGAGCGGTCCCGGGCCAAGTTCAGGAGCGGTTCGTGGGGCAGGCCCCAGGGGCGGGCGATCTCTGGCCAGGGCCCAGGAGCGGTCCCGGGCCGGGCTCAGGAGCGGTTCCGGGCCAGACCCCAGGAGCGGTTCCGGGGCAGCCCTCGGCGGGCGGGCTGCTCCGGGGCGGTGTCCGGTGTCACTGCCGCTTCCTCGGCGGGCGATTCGAAGGCGATGTCGGGAAGCAGGGCCGCTGCCGCTCCCTCGGCGGGCGGGCGGGACACGATGGCGCTGTGCTCGGATCTGGAGTCCTCGCTGTCGCCGCTGGAGGCGGGCGGCGGCCGGGCCGAGCAGCAGCAGGAGCAGCAGGGGGACGCAGCCCCCATGCCCATGGTGTTTATGTGCGGCGGCTGCAGGCGGCCCGTGGGCGACACCACGAGCTGGGAGTTCAATGACGAGGAGAGCGGCTGCATCGTGCTGCGCAGTGAGTGCCGGCCCTGCCATCCCGGCGCGACCCCGCGGTCACTGCCTCCCTCCTTCCTTCTCTCCCTCCCTCGTTCTCTCCCTCCCTCGATCTCTCCCTCATTCTCTCCCTCCCTTCCTCCCTCATTCTCTCCCTCCCTCCCTCCCTCATTCTCTCCCTCCTTCTCTCCCTCTCTCCCGCTGCAGGTGCGGCCGCCAGCGTCACCGTAGACCCGGAGCGGAAGCTCTCGATGCTCCCCGGCGAGTACGGATGGTGAGCGCCGGTCCTGGCTGGGCACAGTGCCGGGGCACTGAGAGGTTCCCGGAGAAGGCGCTGAGGACAAGCCCGGTCAAGGGCCCGGAGCGCTCGTGTGCCCCCGAGAGCCCCTGGAACACTTACTTTGAGTGGTCTGCACGTTCTGCTTATTGCCTAAGGCAGCAGGATTTCTCCCAAGGACATGTCGTGATAGACAAGGGGAATGGCCTTAGGATGAAGGAAAGCAGTTTTAGATTAAATATCAGGAAGAAATTGTTTCCTGGGAGAGTGTGGAGGCCCTGGTACAGGGTGCACAGAAAAGCTGTGGCTGCCCCTGGATGCCTGGAAGTGTCCAAGGCCAGGCTGGATGGAGCTTGGAGCAAACTGGGATAGTGAAAGGTGTCCCTGCCTATGGCAAGGGGTGGAGTGGGATGAGCTTTGAGGTCCCTTCCACAGTTTAGTGATTCTGATGGTCTTGCTGAGGTCAGTCAGCCTAAGAAGCTGTTGCAAAATCAGGCTGAAAGATGACTGCTCATAATTTACACTGTGTAAAGCAAGAATGAATGCTTAAAAAAAATTCTAATGCATTATTTTGTTTTAGGAAAGGGAGGAGTAGAAGTGCTTCCTTTTATTTTCTTCTGAATAGATGTTATTTCTTACTTACAGCATGGTACAAACCTTATTCTGCTCTGGCTGCTCAAGGACACTTGGCAGCATCTACAGGTGCACTCCAAGGCATCTCGACTACAAGAGAGATTTGTTCTGTTTCAGTGTTGACTCTGTTGAAAGGTAAATGCTGAATGTTTATGGGTCAGCCTGCCAGCTCCACTTCACTCACCAGGCATTGCACTGAGGGTGCTTCTGTTATACTCTGGCAAGTCTAGAGGCAGCTTTTTCTGCTGCTCTGTCCCAGAGTGGTTTTCTGTACAGCTGCTGTTGGCATCATAGTACTCAGCTGTGAGGAACCTGTGTAAGGCAAATCCTGGGAAAAAAACAAAACAAAACAACATGGTCTGCCTTTTGTATGAGAAATTGCATTCCAGCCAAGAAAATATCACCAGGCCCAGGGCATGGGAGGGTTCCTTCTCATTGATCAGAAGAGTACACAAACCAAGCACCAAATAAGCCTGGCTGCAGCCTGTAAGGGGTCAGCATTGTCAGCAGCAAGTGTGGCCAGAGGGGCTCAGGCAGAACTTGGGGTGGGTCTGACCTGTACTGCCCACATCTACTCTGTCCTTGCTAAGGTGGGCAAAGGCAAATCTGACAAGTGAGTATGTGCTTGAGACTCTCAGCTGTTTTCAAATCTGTCTGGAAAATGAAAGTGTGCTTCGGTTTAGGTGTTTATGGTACTTAAAAGTGGTCTTAAAGTATTCTTCCATAACTATATCCTGAATTTAGGCTCCATGTCGCAATTCTTTTATGCAAGCATTGTTTTAATAGACAGTGATTGTTCATCTGGACTAGTTTTAATATCTCTGTCTTTTTCTGAAGTTCCCATTTATTTTGCTGTATTGCTGTGGATGTTCACCTTCCAACTCTGGACAGTGGTTTTGGGGTTTTTTTCTTCATTCCAGAGATATGATACGTTGGTGTTTTTCCACAGCAGTCAAATTCTCTGAAGCACTAACCTGGCTGCACAATGGCGCTTTCTTGGAGAGTAATGCTGCTTCTCCTAGCCAGTGCTGCACTTGTTGCAATTTTTCATTGTATCCTGTAGCCCCAGAATCCGTGGCTGTCTCTCAGGGCTCTAAAGCAGTGCTGTGTTTGGGTTTTTGGCTTCAGAGTAGGAAGTACATGACCTAAACTGTGGCATCTCAGCTATATTCTAGGAACCACAGAAAAGCAAGCTGTTATTCATGAGGAGCCCCTTACTCTTGAAAGTCGAGCTGTCTTCCAAGAGGAGCTGCAAAGGGTGAGATTTGACGTTATCTCATTCTTTGTTTAAATCACCTCTGTGAAACCTTAATGTGCTTCAATAATTTCTGAGAATAGCTTATTTCACCTAGAGCGATTCCTTGCATTGTAACATGCACTGGATGCCTTCGTGTCATTGGTATCCTGTATTATGCAAGATTTTCAGTAGCTTTTCCTTCAATTTTCATGGTAATTAGCATTTTCTGTTTATTGAGCACAGCATTAGGTTCATATTTATGTCTCAGTAATTTGGTATGTTGTTTCTAGTTAGTTCTGATTCACATCTCCAGATCTTCACTTAACTTTTAGTCATGTTTCTTCTGCCTTTTGTACAAATGGACTTAATGCTTTTGCTGTAACTTTGTATTGAAATATTACATCATAAATCAAGTTGATGTTTTGCTCTACTAAAATCTTGTGACTGCAGGTAGGAAGAGCTGTGAGCAAAGTGTAAGGAAGTGGACTGTGGAAGCTGAAGGTTGTCCAGCAAAAGCTGAGTGTGGCGCTCTGACAGTGACCAAGGCTGGAAAAAGTTACTGTGTGCACAGTGAATATTGGAGTGGGGCGAGGTGTCAAAGTATGAAAGTAGCAGGGGAAGAATCACATGAAAAGAGTTGGTGATGTGCGATCAGATCTGAGCCCTCTCTGATGACCAAACGTGCTCTTTGTGTTGTCAATATCTGTGTGTAACCAAGTGCCTTTCCCTGGTTATTTTGCAGGTAGATATGATAGTCAGAGCTCTGGAGACAAAACTGAGCACTATTGAGTCTCGTGTGGCTGCTCTGCACGGGCCGGTCTGAGAGGAAATGCAAGTTGAGCTGCAGGACAATGGCCAAGGTGAAACTTGGCTCTGGAATCCTCTGGGGTCTGTGGGGACATTGCAAAGATGGGAAAGGGCTGCAGGCCACGGGTGGAGCGGTGCTGACCCATGCTGTGTCCCAGCCAAAGATTTCTTCTGATGTCCCTTGAGATGACACCCCAGGGTTTTTTTCTGAATAAGGACTTCTGATCAGGCAGTCTGTAGTCTCCTGATGTAATGTAAATATTTATTTCAGTTTTTGTCCCTGGAAGCAAAGCATTTATCCCCTGATTATTCCCTGCTATTCAGTATCTGCTGAACTGGGTGTGCATTTTCCTAAGCTAATAGAAAACCTCCCTGTGACTCTGTAATTTCCAAAGGAACAACATGAAGTCACTTTTCTTTTTCTTTTCTCTATAGCTTTAGCTTGACTCATGCTCAAAGACAGTAATGACTCCATTGCTATATGTGGTTAATTGTTACTTTGGTGGGGGATTTGCAAGTTCGGGGCTAAAATATGGTGTAAGAAAAGGCTTTTCTTGTAGCATTAGATAAATGCTTTTCCATGAGGTGTTGAAGGTCAGTTATTTTACAGCTTCAAAGGGAGGAAACGAAACCAGGCTGATGGTGACACTCCTTTCAGCAAGGCTTGGTATATATTTGAGCAGTTAATTCAGCAGGGTTTTTTGTGTTAATGCTGCTGTTTTGGTTGTGTTTGATTTTCTGTACATTTGACTAATTGTCAGTGTTTCTCATAGAGTAGGAGTGTTCCACCTAGTGTTTTTCACTAAAAGCAAGCAATTGTGGTATAAAGCAAGAATAATCTCAAAAAGTGATTGGGGTTTTGTTTTGGATTTGGCTTTAACTTGGAATGAATATCCCCATTCTGCCCCATTGGTAGGCACTGTTTCTCTTAGAAAAGCTTCTACCCCCCACTGCCCTGTTTTGAAGCAGTGCTCCAGTTTAGCCTGCAGTGATGTGTTTTGCATCCTTTTCTATTCAGGTAACTAAAACATTTTGTTATTGCCATACCTGCCACAGGAGCTCACATTACTTCAGTGTAATTTGTGATGCAGCTGGGAGGAGAGGGAAGGATTGGGAGAGAACTCAGAATTTCAAGCGTGACTGAAGAAAGCTCAGATTGCAAAAAGGGAAACGTGTGCCCGAATTGACTCAAAGTGGTGTTGCTGTCTGTTCTTGTTCAAGTATGTCTTCTGAAAATGAGACCATTCTTTCAATTGTGCTGTGCTAAACACTTCTCACTTCTCCCAATGCCAGGAAACAGATGAAGCTTGAAGAAACTTGGAGAAATTTGTACGTGTGAAAACAAGCTGCTCTCTCTTCAGAGAGCTGTTCTCTCTTCAGAGCAAGGTGTTTGATGTTAGTTGGCAATAAAGGTTCTGTGTTTTCTCCTACTCATCTTGCTCAGTCTCAAAGTCACTGTACGATTTCCAAAGAACCTGCAACACAGAAGCCTCTCCTCATGTTCATTCTGATCACATGGAGATACTGGCAGGGGAAGGGAACAGATGGAGGTGAAATTTCCCTGAGAAAAGGTGGGGAGATCAGGGTATTCACTGGCAGCACAGTGACTGCACCGTGACTGTGTTTCTTTGTCCCTGTCACTGTCCCTTTGCCTGTACCTGTGTGCACCTGCTGCCCAGTGCTCCTCCCTGACCGTCCCCTCTCTTGGTGAGCCTCTGTCCTGCTGGCCGTGCCTCTCTGTCTCCGTCCCTGTGCTGCTCCTTGGCCGCGTTTGCCCGCCCCGGCACGTGCCGTGGTCGATTCCTCTGCGGGTTCTTGTTTCCCTCTTTGTATCCCTCAGTCCTTGCTGCGTGTTTGGCACCGTGTTTCGTTCTGCGTCCTTCTCCGTGCCTCGCTCGTGTTCCTGTTTTATTCTGTGTGGCTCTGTGGAGCTCCCCGTGCCGGTGGTTCCCATGGGTGTGTCCCATTTGCTGTCCCTGTTCTTTTTTAATCCCTCTCTGTGTGCGGCCCATTCACCATCCCAGGTGTTTTTGGATTTTTTGTTTTTTTCCATTTCATCCTGCGCCTTGATCTTAGTTTTCTTGCTGTGTCCTCTCTGCTGGCGCTTCCTCTTCTGCCCCTTGTTGCCTGTGTCTGCGGGGCTGAGAAGGAACTTCAGCCCTTCTGGGGGCTGTCCCCCACTTCCTTGCGTGAGCAGAGTCCCTTTTTGGGGGGATGGACCGTGGGAAGGGTTCGAATAAAGTGCCGTGCTCCTGCCCGAGGCAGTTGTAGTTGTTGTGTGCCTTCTTTGGAGGGTGAGGAAAAAAGGCTGAGGGGGACAGGGGGTGGAGACTCGGGGGCTCCCGTGTCCTTTGGGGCACCCCAAGGTCCCGAGGAGAGGGATCCACGCTGCGGTGAAGGAGCAGCTGAGTGGGGAGTGGGAGGGGTGGTGCCGGGTGCCGTCCCAGAGAGGGACCCAAGAGTGCCAGAACATTCACAGGGAGGGCTGGGTGTAGAAGGCAGGAAAATATAAATATAAAAAATACCTAACTACAGCTTAAATAAATGTTTTATTTGGTTAGAGAAGGGTTTTCTAGTAGATAATCTAAATATAAAATAAAAATAATAGAAAAATAAAAATATATTTATATAAATATAAAATATATACAAATAGAAGTAACAACTTTATATTAAATATATAAATAATTCAAATATATAGTGTATGAATATAAATTATATATATATGAGATTAGAAATATGCAAATAATATAGTTTAAAATAAATGGGTTTTTTTGGTTTTATTTGGTAAAGGCAGGTTTTTTTATAATTAATATAAGCAAAATAAATACACGAATATACAATAAGTTTATAAAGACATAAAAGTAGAAGTATTTGTGCATACATGAATATATGGAAGTAAATACATAAATATATAGATCAATATAAATGTAGGATATAAATAATATATACTTCTGGTATAATATATTTATAATATAGATACATTGATTGCAGACATAAAAATGAAAAATATAAATAGAAACATTTAAATATAGTTTAAAATAAAGGGGTTTTTTGTTTGTATTTGGGTAAAGGTGGGGCTTTTAAATAAAATTTGAAACATACACATATATAATATATAAAGATATATGCATAAAATAGAAATGAATTTTAACAGTATAAATATTATGTGTACAATAAATAATAAAAATAATATTGTATATATGTTATAATGCAACCTTAATTGAAAATATAAAATGTGTATAGATTGTGAATGTGAATATAAATTAAATATTAGTAGATTTTTATTTAAAGGGGTTTTTTTATTATTTGCTTTTAGTTTTGGTCGGGGTGTTTTGGGGGCATTCTTTTAGGAGGATTTTTTGAAGGGATGGGACTCGTTGCTTTTTGCCTTCGCTTCTCTCTCTGTCCCCAAAGCGCCGCAGCCCCGGGCTGAGCTCGGCGCAGTGCTGCCGCCTTGTGGGCACAGCGCGGTACTGCAGCCGCCGCCGCTCCGGCGCCCTGGCAGCGCTGCCGTCCTGTGGGCACAGCGCGGTGCTGCGCGCGTGCCCTTCCGATGATGGGAGCGAGCGCGTGCCGGGACGCTGCCCTGTAGGACTGCCGCCACGCTGCGGAAGTGGCCTCTGCCAGTACTAGAGATGGCGGCCGAGAAGGGCGGAAGTGACGTCTTGCCACTCTCAAGAAGGCGGTTTGGCCGGCACTCGTTTGACCTTCTATATATGGCGGCAGTTCCGGGTACCACAACAAAGATGGCAACCTGGCCGGAAGTGGCCTCTGCCAGTACTAGAGATGGCGGCCGAGAAGGGCGGAAGTGACGGCGAGCCACTCTCAAGACGGCGGCGTGGCCGGCACTCGTTTTACCTTCTACATATGGCGGCAGTTCCGGGTACCACAACAAAGATGGCAGCCGGGCCGGAAGTGGCCTCTGCCAGTACTAGAGATGGCGGCCGAGAAGGGCGGAAGTGACGTCTGGCCACTCTCAAGATGGCGGCCTGGCCGGCACTCGTTTGACCTTCTCTATATGGCGGCAGAAAGGGCGGGAAAATCAAGGACCCCAGTCTGTTTTGTGGGCTGCCTGCCCGCGACGCCGACACCCATCCCCGCGGCGCGATTTTCTGCGGCGTTTCCGAGAGTGCGGACACGGGCTGTGGGCTCAGCGGCGCCGCGGGCGCGCGGGAAACGGGCGGGCGCCGACAGGCGGCTACGGGCAGACGCCTTTCTCTGCCGGGGTCCTGTACTGCCGGGGGCGGTACCGAAGGCGGTCCCGGGGGCGGTCCCAGGGGCGGTACCAAGGGCGGCACCGACGGCGGTACCGGGGGCGGTACCGGGCGGGGATCCAGGTGCGGGGACGTGAGGTGATTCAGGGGCGGGGCCGGGCCCGGCACAGGTGCGCGGGGTCTCGGTGCAGCTGCGCGGGGCGTGGCCGAGGTGATTGAACTCCAGGTAATTGGCTCGGCCGCCATTTGCTCAGGCTGAGCTTGCTGCGGATGCTCGGGCTCTCCGGCCTTTATTATGATCGATTGCTCGGCGATCAATTAGTGATGCATGCCGCTCGATTGTTTGGCGATCAATTAGTAATGACTGCCGATCGATCGCTCGACGATCGATTAGTAAAACCTCCCAATCCATTGCTCGGCTCTCGATTGGTCAGGCCTGCCGATCGATCGCTCGGCGATCGATTGCTCATGCCTGCCGATCGATCGGCGCTCGATTGCTCATGCCTGCCGATCGAT